>NC_143482.1:53556172-54156172 GCF_027475165.1 Benincasa hispida
AATTTCTTCATAAAATGCTCAACGAGTTGATTTCATTTGGTTCTAGCGAGTGGGCCCACTTTTTGGCCTCATCTCTGAGTGTATATGGAAATAAATAAAGTCTTATTCCTTCTAGAGTCACACCAGGTATGGAGAATGTGTTGCACATCTCGACAAAACTGGTGAGATGTGCGTCTGGATCCTTGCCTCACATGACTCCAAATTGGCCTGCACTTTAGATCATTTGCAACATTACAGCCTTGATTTCAAACCTGGCATTCTCGTTAATGGTGGGTCTTGCAATGCATTTTGAAAAGGCATACAGGTTAGACGCTCCGTAGTTCTGCATTGGAATATTACGATCGCTAGCCAGCAGGATGGGGTCTTGCGACGGTTGACCTATTCCTTTGTTTAATCCTGCTTGGTTATTTTGATTGTTGTTATCAGCCATGTTCCTTCTACACGTATTATAGTTTTTAGTATACTATCCAGCAAAAGGTTCTCTCAATCTTCGGGTCAATATTGAGTTCTAGATCTGTCCCAGTACTCATATACTGTCAGCAGCTTTTCGCCCAAGCTTGTAGTACTCCAGAGAGAAAGGTCTGCGCAAATTCACAAACAATATCAACACTTACTCACTTTTGCAAATCCCCGGCAACGACACCAAAAACATGCTGTGTCGTAAAAGGATGCATTATTCTTGAAGTTAATGAGAGTAGACGATAATGGCTGTGTACAAACAATTTCAAGAGTCATGCGCTAATCACAAGTTTTCTCATTGATAAGCCAAGTATATCCTAGCAATGAGTGTCTTAGAATGACCCAAGGTCGAACATAGGGATTTGATGTGATAGTGTTGTAAAGTGATGAATCGTGCGATAATAATAAAGATGCGTTGATTTTGGTAATGCGATAATGAAAATGCGTTAATAAGGCGATGTATCAGAAAGTTTAATAAATACAGGATGTGAATGGATGAGCAATGCGGCAAGTTTTTGAACAGAATCTATGAAGATGAATAGGTTAGGGGGAAGGGTATTTGGAAGTGATTAATCCATAAAGGAGATGCGATCGTGGTTCTTACTTCCCATTGGCTTACACCTATGATGTCTATGGTGTCTATGGTTCTTACTTCCCACTAGTCATATCTCTATGATGTCAAAAAGGGAAGTGTTGTAGAACGTAAGGTTATTTCTATCTCTAGAAGTACTTCTTGCTTTGCTTAACAAGTTCTATCACCTTTCTCCTTCGAGAAGTTGATTATCATACTCAACTCTGTATTCGCAGGTAACTTTGTTTATTCCAAATTTTGCACTCTCGCATTTCATTTTTAACTTTGATAGTTTTATCATCACATCTTCTTTAGTTAGCGCAATCATTAAATAATGATTATTTTAGTTAGTCACCGCAATGTTTTCCATACCAATTATGATTTCAATGATGAAACACATGCCTTTATCTCTTATCGCATGTGCTAGATTCCACTTAATTTCAGGATGGGCAATTCATGAAACATTTTTAGAAGTTAGTGGTCCACCAGTTTCCTTTCAAAATGAGTTTTGCGAAACTTCCTAAGAGCATTGCATGACTTATTTTAGTCTATCAGAAATGAGGACATTGCTGCATTTAAATTGGGGGTGCCGGTATTTATTTTCAACCTTGATACCTGTAGACATTTAAAAAAAAATGCAAGGATAAAAAATTGGCGCAAAAATCATAATGTTGAGATCGGATTCTACTCGTAGTCGGATGTTTGCATGACATCCGGGGAGGCAAGCCAAAACGAAGGTAGGAATCATGATCAACGCATAAATAAAGTGATCGCAACTCCCCTGTCAAATGGTCATGACTTTAGACTGAGAAAGAGCTCCCTGCTCGTAGTTGGATGCTCGCATGACACCCGTGGGGGCAAGCCAAAACGAAGACTAGGCACTTGGATCAACGCAAGGTCACCAAAAGAATATCTAAACTGTGCAAGGATAAAAATCATTTGGAAACACCCCAGTTGGAAAAAGTTTTTGAAATAAATCATGCAATGCCTTGGAAACAAGTAAAGTCTTTTTGAAGGTTAAACTTGTGGTCCCTGAGTTTTAGAAATATCTTAAGAAGAGACCTGGATGGAAATTAAGAAGATTTTGGTTCATAAAATTTGAATAAGGCACATCGAGAAATCTAGGTAAGGAAAAGGCGGCTGATTCTCTAAGAAAAATCTTTAGTTTATGCTTGAGAACAAACATTGTTTTAAATTTAGGGGTGTGATAACGGGTAGAAATGCATGTTATTACAATGCAAAGATATAAAACAATGTGGGAATGCGACGGTAAAATTATGCAAAATCGTGTCCAAAAGCATTAAGTTGAGAATATTGCGATCACATATGCTCGTCGCACTAATGTTGGATTTTATGTCCTAAAACCCCTAGTTTGTAAATTAATAAACATATTCTGTTTTGTTTTTCGATAAGTTTGTTATATAATCTTGAATCCAATAAACTAAGGTCCTAAGGCTATTTAATGTAGTTTGAATCTTATGTAGTGACATAAATGTGGATCAAGTTTAAATATATAGCCAAAATGGTTTATAGTATATGAATAAGGTCGGGCGCCTTGTTCTGGGGACACTATGGATGCGGCCCACTTTGTAGTTAGTAAAAACGATGTGATTTTGAATCGTTCATATAGAGATATGTGAGTGGGGGCATCCTATGCAATGAGTTTGCATAAGATTGAACTATGAAATAGTCATTTTTTATTTTTTAAATGCAGTTTTATGTATAAAACTGACTATTTCGTTAATTGATGACCTAGGTAACTTAATCTTAATCCTGAGCTAACTATGAACTCCTATTCACTCAGAATTATCCATAGATCTGCATAGGTGACGGCAACTCATTATCGCTAGCCCAATAAGCCTCCCATTTTAGTGATAAGATCAGGTGGATAGCTGGGAACATAGGGTGCAAGACGAAATTCACTCATACCCGTTATCAAATGGACATAAATATATCTATAGTGAGGGGAGTGCAACTACGGGACTATAGTGGAATGACACGTTAGTTAACAAATGTTGATTAGCTCCGTCTAAAGAGTTTAGCCAACTAATCTCGGATAGTTGGAGCCCATGATCTATAGGTGCATTAGATTCCACTACTAGCTCATATGGAATAAACTTAGAACAGTATGATAGAATAATTTGAATTATTCGAATTAGGTAAAGAGAGAGATACTGACAAGTATATGTGATATAGTGGTTGGTTTTTCAGTTTAGAGATACAGCTTCAATATTTAAATACGATTTAAATATCAAGAATATGAATACGTTCATATTCAGAGGCTCGAAAATAATGGAAATGGTCAAAGATGTAAAAAGTCAAAGAGTTGACTTTTGGCTTTGAAAAGTCAAACTTTGACCGACCTTATATTCAAACGTGATTTGATTTCGAGACAATCAATGCGAATTCATGCTCGGGAGGTCAAAATTAGTCAACATGGAAAAAATCGTAAAAAGTCAAAATGTTGACTTTTTGGTCAAAGTTTGACTTTGACAAAATGACTTTTGCCGTTTGACTAAAGTTAGTGGGAAAATCCAAACTTTTGTTGGATAATTCCACTAGCAAAATAGTGGGTTAGGTGTTGGCTTATAGTGGAGACAATAAGCCCACTTAGATAGTGGATTCTAGGTATTGGATTTTCATGAATTGATTTCAAGCAAGTTTTGCATGACCTTTTTCTATAAATATGGGCTTTGAATTTGGATTAAAAACTTTTACCCATTTTGCCAATTGTAGTTTTAAAATTTGGGCTTGAAAAATCACAATTTTGGAAAAAAATTTCAACCCAAAACCAACCCAAAATTCTGTTTCTTTTCCATCTCTTTCTCTCTGGGTTCTTCATTCATCAGGTCCCACAACCCGGTTCTAAGTCCAGAGGATAGTAGGTCAACTCTAGTGGTGGTTCGGAAGAGTTCGGGTCGAGATTCAGCGAGGATAAGTGGTTTTCGGGAGCTTCAAAGGTAATTTTAATTTACTGTTTTTTCCTTCAATTGCATGCTTTTTTTCCTTTAAATTAAAAGCAATTAGCGTGTAATTAGATCCTTTTTCCATTGCGTATGTCTCATGTTCCATCATGTGGTATCAGAGCATGGTTTAATTACGCTCAATTTCTTTTGGTGGGTGTTTTTTTCTTTCTATTCAAAGGTTGAATGAAATATGGACTAAAGTAGATTTATTATGATTTTGACATTGTTTTTCTTTAAATTTCTTGTGAAAATTTGTAATTGATCACATGTTTATGAGCATTAATGTGTGTAAAAGGGTCTGTAAATTTTTTGGAGCCATTAGAGTTGAAATTAGGCTGTAACTTCTTGGTTCCAGGAGAGAGGATAGCAGCAAAATTGAAGGATTTTTTATCATAGACCAGAGAAGAGAACTCCTAGACCTGACCTGAGCAGCGGTCTGACCCGGTTTGGAGAAGCCCCGCGCGCGCTAGCTGTCAACAAGTTTTCGACCTGTTTTGCGCTCTGACCCAGTTCACCGCCCGCGTGACCCGCGTGCCCATGCACCCGCCTGCTCACGACCCGCGCGTTCCGTCGACCCAATCCACCCCGCGCTCCGTTGACTGCCTCAGCGAGTGTTAACCAGCTGGTCCAAACGGTCTGGACCGGTTCGTTTTACCTAGTTGAGCCGGTTTGACTGGTTCAACTTGGTTTTTGGAGCTTTTGTGCCAGTTCGGGAGTTTTTGGGCCAGTTCGAGATTTTTTGGGCCAACTTGGTTCAAAATGTTTGAAACCGGTTTCGAGAAGCTGGTTGCTGATTTCTGTAATAAATTAGTTATTTGTTCGTTTTTAATGCCAAAATCGGTCCACTTTAGTGTTGTTTATATGCATGTGATATATAATGTTGTTTGATTATGTGTGCATATAGTATGCCATATAGTTTTAAAACCCCACCATAGGAAAAGCATGTGACATGCATTTGTTATATCTTATAAGTGTTATAAAATATATACTATGCATGCTTAGTTTTAATATAAGTGTTATACTAAAGCATGTTTGATTGAAGGAAGCATGTTATAGATGAATGCTCTAGGGTTATAATTGTTATAATTTATTTTATAATTGTTATAAAATAACCTAGACTTCTAAAATCTATAACAAAGATAAGATGCATGCTCACTTAGGGTTAACCATCGAGCAATCCCAATTTTCATAGAAAATAGGTTGATATCTGGTAAAACCGAAATTACAAGAAAAATCACCCGGCAAGATCTTGGCAAAAAGTCAGATAAGATGACTAAGGTTGAAGGTTTTTAAGTTGACGGTTCATGGAACACCTACTATCTGGAGATCGAGTTGGCATCTGAGTTAGGTTAAACCATTTTTATACCCTAATTGTCTAGAACACTTCAGCTAGACTTAGGATATGATGTAATAAAATTTGTTTATCACCTAGACATTGTAGGATAAAAATCTAGTATAAAAGTTATACTCGGATGAATCACCTAGACTTAGGATATGTTTAGTTAGCTGAAATGTATCGCTGAGTATTTTATACCCTAACTGTCTAGAACACTTCAGCTGGAGAGAAGTAATGTACTTTTAGCTCTAGTGTCCCTAAGAGTTCACACCGTGAGATTCATGCTTGGCTTTAGGCTGCCCTGGGAGCGGACTCCATTCAGAGAGTGTTTGCATGAGTCAATACTAAGGTGAATAGGGGAAGTTGTTCATAGTAAATGGGAGAAGGAAGTGTGTCAACACATCCTAAGGTCTCTTCCATTAGGTCGCACCGTGAGATTCCTCTAATGCGCCTGCATGTCTGCCCTGGAGCGACCTTACCAATTGGAGGGTTGTATTATAGGATTCGGAACTTCGCGAACCCTGAAAATTGATAGGGTCTTTCAGGTCCGTTTTCATTATTGTCTTTCCAACTTCGGGAGCATAATGATTCCGATCTTTGAGGTCTGAAAATGGAGGGTCACACTTACGAGAATTACTAAGTGTTAGTAAATTCTTGACCAAAGTAGCGATAACTGAGCTACTATAGGAACAAGTGTTATTCTGGTGATAATATCTAGTCAAGATAGTCTTGGTTCAAAAGAGGAATAATTGACTGCCCTTCAGTGGAGGTTACTCTAAACTTTTGAAATATCGTTGCAAAATATAATAATGAAGGGTACATTATTAGTTTTTTTGCTAAACTTGATTGGATTTAAAATATTAATGTTTTTTTACTAAAAAGGATATGTTTTTCTTTTCAGCATGACTAGCTCTTTAGTTCAACTATTGGCTTCTTAAAAACTTAACGGTGACAAGTACTCAACATGGAAAAAAAATCTAAATTCAACACTAGTAATAGATGACCTGAGATTTGTCTTAACTGAGGAATGTCCTTAGACCCTTGCCTCGAAAAAAGCACGAGGTAAATATGATTTACTAGTTGCTAAATATGATTTACGAGTTGCTAAAAAAGTCTTAGACCCATAATACCCTTAGAGCTCGTACATTCGGACCTCTGTGGACCAATGAATGTCAAAGCTCGAGGTTGGTATGAATATTTCATCAGTTTTATTGATGATTATTCAAGGTGTGGTCATATTTACCTAATGCATCACAAGTCTGATTCTTTTGAAAAGTTCAAGGAATATAAGGCTGAGGATGAGAACCAGTTAGGTAAAACAATTAAGACAATACGATCAGATTGAGGTGGAGAGTACATGGACTTAAGATTCCAGGACTATATGATAGAACACGGAATCAAATCACAAATCTCTGCACCTAATATGCCTCAGCAGAACGGTGTATCTGGAAGAAGAAACAGAACCTTGTTGGACATGGTTTGCTCAATGATGAGCTTTGCTAAGTTACCTGATTCCTTTTGGGGACAAGCATTAGAGACTGCTGATGCTTGTTATTTATGAAGTGGAAATATGGTGATATGAGTTGATGGATTTGCGTTGTGCACTCAAGTTTCCCCAGCGAAATTCAAGTGTAAATTCCTCTGAGTTTCTTGGTAAGGCCAGGGTCGAACACAGGGACTTGTGAAAATAGATTTCGTTGGTAATTTTGATGAAAACTTTGCGGTAACCGGGTAAATAAATAAAGTGTTTGGTTTGTTGATTGCGTTGACTAAAGATAAATAACAAATGCGGTGGAGTTTGAAAAGAGTTGGTAAACGGGAAATGAAATAAATATGCGATGAACAGGTTGAGAAGGGTTTCGGCTAACACTCCCTAGAATGCGTTCGTGCTTGCGATCATGCAGCATGCATACAATAGTAAACCACCTCTCGGTGCGAATACCATGGCTTCTAAGGCTAGAACGCATGCGATATATGCGATAAGTCTACAGAGTTTACACATAAATCTCTATTTCTATTTATGCGATGACAACATGACAACCACACAAATATGCGACCACATAATATCATTCCCATCTCTAGGATGCATGAGATGTAGGTTGACAAACAGAGCTTATCTATAAGTCCCTATCTTTTGTTTATACAGTTCTAATCTTGCTCTCTCGAGTCCAGATACTAACCTAGCTCTCTCGAGACATTAGGTTCTTTCTTTAGATTCTCTCTTGAGTAACTCTAAAGGGTATTTTGCACAACATAAAACAAGACAATCGCAAGCAATGAACTTCCTAGGTCATGTTAGCTTAGTTCTTCTCAACCCATTGGACTAGTTTAGCTACTCATGTGTATTAAGAGAGTGAGCAGATGTAGATATAGAACTTCCATTGAATAGATATGAAGATGAGGTACAAAATAACAATGCAAGTATAATAGAGAGCCTGGTAGCGATTTCTTGCTGCAGGCGTTTACACTATTTCTACTCGTGCTCTAAAGATAATCTTGCTATCGCGAGAGTCGGCCCACTCTCTGCTCTTATGCCCAAGGTTCTCTCTCGAGTTTCTCTGAGCGATCTCTGGTGCCACCACTCTTCTCTTGCTTCACCTTAAAATGGAAAGCAAAACTATGGACAGTGGCGTGGACTAATCAACTGGTTAACTCGTCAACCCTTTCTCTAAAGAATGCCTTGGTATTTATAGAACATCCATGGTGAAAGGCGGCTTCTCTCTCCTGGTTGTACAGATGGGATAGCTTTAATTCTTGAATGATGCACTGATCCTTCTCGGGTGAATGTTTGCGAGCACGATCAACGCAAAGCCTTGCGGTGAAGTTGCGCTCGACCAATGAATTCCTATGATCGCAATCTTTGTATTGCATTAACGCATATTCTGCACAAAAATACAAAAATCAATCGTTCTAATGCGCTAAATGCAATCCATCATTGTTTAAGAGCTTAATACTATGATAACGTGCATTTCTGCCTGTTACCACACCTCTAAATTTAAACAATGCTTGTCCTCAAGCATAAGCTAAAGATTCCTTTAGCAAGTCAACTGCAAAGTTCTTTTCCTAGATTTTTCAAGAATACTTCGTTCAAATCCTATATACCAGAATTTCCTTAAGTCTTATTCAGGTCTCTTCTTAAAATATTTCTAAGACCTAGGGATTGTAAGCTTAACTTTCAAAAGGACTTAACTAAATTTCGAAACATCGCATAATTTATTTCAAAAAGAAAATTTTCTACTGGGGTGTCAAATGATTTTATCCTTGCACAAAAATTTTATTCATTGCTATTTTTTTTTCTGATCTTGCACTGATCCAAGTGCCTTGCCTTCGTTTTGGCTTGCCCCCACGTGTGTCATGCAGACATCCAACTACGAGCAATGAACTCTTTCTCAGACTAAACTCATACCGATTTTGTAGTGGAGTTGCGGTCATTGATTTATGCGTTGATTCTGGTGACTTACTTTTGTTTTGGCTTGCCCCTACGTGTGTCATGCGAATATCCAACTACGGGTAAGTGCCTTTCACAACTTAACTCTTATCAACATGGGTTTCCCATTGCATTGAAAGTGGTGTTGTTATTCTCAAAATATATATATTTTTTTTTTTTTGTAGTAGCAAGGTCGGAAACAAATACCCCACCCCCAAATTTAAAATGCGGCAATGTCCTCATTGCCAAAAGATTAAAATAAGTCGTTCGATGGTCATAGAATGCATTGTCAAGAAAGTTTGAAAGAAAGCTAGCAAACCCCTAAAGGAAGTTGAATACGTTGTTGCATGTGAAACAAAACTATATTGCGGACTCTACAATGGAAGCTGAAAACGTAGCTGCATGTGGAACAACAAAGGAAGTAGTATGGTTGAGAAAATTCTTGACAGATTTGGAAGTTGTTCCAAATATGCATTTACCTATCACCCTATATTGTGATAATAGTGGTGCAGTTGCAAATTCAAATGAACCAAGAAGCCACGAGCATGACAAGCATATTGAGCGCAAATACCATCTGATCCGGGAGATTGTACATTGTGGAGACGTTGTAATAACCAAGATATATTCATTGTACATCGTGGAGACATTGTAATAACCAAGATATCTTCTGAGTAAAACATTGTTGATCCTTTTACAACGGCCCTCACGGCTAAAGTGTTTGAAGGTCACCTACAGAGTCTAGGTCTACGAAGTTTGTAAACTAGGACAAGTGGGAGAACTTTTGGGTATATGCCCTAGTTTATTGTATTCATATGTTTATTGTACTCATATGTTTCTCAGTTAAATTCAACATTGTGATACCCCACTAGGAGTTTTAGTCCAAGTAGGAGTTTGCTGGATTTTATGTCCTAAAACTCGAGTTTGTAAATTAATAAACATATTCTGTTTTGTTTTTCGATAAAATTTTTATTGAAATTGTAATCTTGAATCCAATAAACTAAGGTCCTAAGGCTATTTAATGTAGTTTGAACTTTATGTAGTGACATAAATGAGGATCAAGTTCAAATATATAGCCAAAATGGTCTATAGTATATGAATAAGGTTGGGCGCCTTGTTTTGGGGACACTATGGATGCAGCCCACTTTGTAGTTAGTAAAAACGATGTGATCCTGAATCGTTCATATAGAGATATGTGAGTAGGGGCATCCTATGCAATGAGTTTGCATAAGACTGAACCATGAAATAGTCACTTTTTACGTTCTAAATGTCGTTTTATGTATAAAACTGACTATTTCATTAATTGATGACCTAGGTAACTTAATCTTAATCCTGAGCTAACTATGAACTCCTATTCACTCAGAATTATCCATAGATCTGCATAGGTGAGGGCAACTCATTATCGCTGGCCCAATAAGCCTCCCTTTCAGGGATAAGATCAGGTGGATAGCTGGGAACATAGGGTGCAAGATAGAATTCACTCATACCCGTTATAGAGACAGTAGATAGGTTGTTCCCTTTAGTACTGAATCTAGATCTTGAACAAGAGGCCCCACCCTCTCCTTGGCCCGAGAGGGGTTCAGTTTATAGGTTGGATCTTAAACCAAATGTTCATTAGAGGATCAGTGGAACTTAAGGAACAAGAAGTAGTCTTGGGGGTAAAATGATTTTTATGACCCAGTCGAGAATACGAACAACCTGTGAAGGATTAGCTTACTAATCATGGTTATATCAAATGGACACAAATATATCTATAGTGAGGGGAGTGCAACTACGGGACTATAGTGGAATGACCCGTTAGTTAACGAATATTGATTAGCTCCATCTAAAGACTTTAGCCAACTAATCTCGGATCGTTGGAGCCCATGATCTATAGGTCCATTAGGTTCCCCTACTAGCTCATATGGAATAAACTTAGAATAGTATGATAGAATAATTCGAATTGTTCGAATTAGGTGAAGAGAGAGAAACCGACAAGTATATGTAATATAGTGATTGGTTTTTCAGTTTAGAGATACAGCTTCAATATTTAAATATGATTTAAATATAAGAATATGAATACTTTCATATTCGAAGCCTCGGAAATAATGGAAATGGTCAAAGATGTAAAAAGTCAAAGAATTGACTTTTGACCTTGAAAAGTCAAACTTTTACTGACTTGGTGTTAGCTTATAGTGGAGACATTAGCTTATAGTACGACTTGGTGTTAGCTTATATTCAAATCTGATTTGAATTTTGAGAAAATGAATGCGGATTCATGCATGGGAGGTCAAAATTAGTCAACACGGAAAAAATCATAAAAGTCAAAATGTTGACTTTTTGATCAAAGTTTGACTTTGACAAAATGACTATTTTGCCCTTTGACTAAAGTTAGTGGGAAAATCCAAACTTTTGTTGGATAATTCAACTAACAAAATAGTGGGCTAGGTGTTAGCTTATATTGGAGACATTAAGCCCACTTAGATAGTAGATTCTAGGTGTTGGGTTTTTATGAATTGATTTCATGCAATTTTTGCATGGCCCTTTTCTATAAATATGGGCTTTGAATTTGGATAAAAAACTTTTGCCCATTTTGCCAATTTTAGTTTTAAAATTTGGGCTGGAAAAATCACAATTTTGGTAAAAATTTTCAACCCAAACCCAACCCAAAATTCCATTTATTTTTTCATCTCTTTCTCTCTCTCGAGTTCGTCATTCATCGGGTCCCACAAACCGATTCTGAGTTCAAAGGATAGTAGGTCAACTCTAGTGGTTATTTGGAAGAGTTTGAGTTCAGATTCAGTGAGGAAAAGCGGTTTTCAGAAGCTTCAAAGGTAATTATTAATTTACTGTTTTTTCCTTTAATTGCATGTTTTTTTCCTTTAAATTAAAAGAAATTAGAGTGTAATTAGATATTTTTTCCACTGCGTATATCTCGTGTTCCATCAATTAAAGCAGGTAATTTTCTAATTTTGTGCTGGAAAATGCTTGACGCAAAGAAAATTGCGATCAAGGAATTTGGCGCCTGAGTGCATTATAAGATTGCGACCGCAAAGCTATACGATCGTATGAACTCGTCAAGATTTTCTCAAGAAGGTGGCCGCATAAAGACGGCGCATCAAGGTGAAATCTTAATAAATCATGATGGGACAGAAAGCTGATGACGGCCGGATCCGAATTTAGTTGACAAGCCGTTAATGACACACTGTAGGAAGTACATTCAACTTTTCAGTGACCATTAATCGATGCATCGGTCAGATATTTAATGACCTCCCATCATTGCAATCATTTGAGAGAAAAGCTTATTCACCTTGAAGCTCTATAAATATCGAAGGCTACCACTGTTAAACGAGTTTGACATAGTTCTAGTTTTTTTAGTTCGAAATATACATAGTTCGCCATATACATAGAAGATATATCATAGATAGTCGTTAGTGTATAATTCTTATACTTAGAATGCGGAGGCGATGAAGAGAGAAGACGTCGAAAGATCATTCTTGGTTAGCTCGAAAGACTTCCGAGAAGTGCTGTGAACAGAGAGAGGGCCGAATCATGCGAAAGCAAGAATATTCTTTTGGGCAGAGTAGAGTAAAACATAGTGTAAAACCCTCGGGAATCAAGACATTGCTAATGGGCTTCTTATCCCTATCTTCCATTATTGTTTTGTATTCTGACTTATTTATAAAATTTGCATCTCAACACCTGTTCAATCTCTTCACATTTTTCATGAGTAGTCAAATTTCTGAATGGGTTGAGAAGCACTTAGCTAGCATGACCTAAGATCTTCATTTTATGCGATCATCTTGTCTTATGTATGCATCCTTCACCCTTTAGAGATACTTGAGAGAGTAGTCTAAAGAAAGAACCTAGACTAGAGAGAGTCAGGTTAGAATCTAGGCTTGAGAAAGTCATATTAGAACCGCATAAGTAAGAGATAGAGACTTAGAGATAAGTTCTATTTGCTATCATGCATCGTATGCACCCTAGAATTAGGATATGATAGTATGTGGTCGCCTTGTGTATGTGTGTATCATTCATCATCGCATAGACAATAATAGAGGCTTAGACATAAGTCCTATAGACATTATCGTATGCATCGCATGTGTCCTAAAATTAGAAACTATGGCATTTGCATTAAGAGATGAGATGTTGTTGTGTGTGTGTAGCATGATCGCATAACTTGAACTCAATCTTAGGAAATGTTAGCTAAATCCCTTCTCAACCCGTTTCCCACATACTCATTGTAACTTTCGCTGTCATTAACTCTTTACTCAATTCCGCCATACAAAACTAGTATGCCCAAGGCGAAACATTAAGATGTTCAGAAACTTCTATAAATAGTTCATGTATTTGTGACTTACTATTCAACTCTACTAAAACCACTCCATAAGCCGCCTTAGGAACGAAAATGTTCTATTCTCAAGTTCATCTTTTGTGCTAGTGGTAATACTTTCCGAAAACTATCATTATCAATCTCCTTCACATGAAAGATTATTTTTCCTATCTTTTCTATAACCTAAGAACATATCAAGCGCTATCTCATGCTTGATTGCCCTTGCTTAATATTCCATTCTGAGAAAAAAATTTTCATGTTAACATCAAGTTCCACAACAAATCAACCCAAACAAACTATCCTTTCAACCCATAAATACTAAGGTCTAAAGTTCCAAGTAGTAACAAGATTGCTTATATCGATTCCTATACCATGTAACCATCCATATCATGTTTTAAAAGCCTACCTATACTTAAGTACTTAGAGGTGTGAACATATTAATTTCCTTTCTCAGATAAATAGTAACATTCCTTAAATACTTTCCTTTTCACACTAATCTTTGTTAAGACCAAAAACTCAAGGTGCTTCTCTCCCCTTTCCAAGTGTGACATAAACTCACTACACAATGTGTAGCTCTACCTAACTCCTCCATAAGTCTTACCTTCTCATCTAAATTTTTCATGTTGTAGTATTCTTCTTCACCAACTGTCGTTGCTTTTAACTCCAAAAGTTTTTCTCTTAGTCCTATTAGCTTAACTACATTATTTTCATCTCGACCATCGGTAACTAAGTTCCTTGAGGTACTTCCTAAGTTAGCTTCTTAGTTCAAAAGCCGCATTTTTTTAAGTCATAAGTCCCATTCAAACTAGCTTCCCTTCCACATCACAACAACTAAACTAGGTGCCTTTCAGAAGAGTTTCCTCACATGAAGCTTACTTACTTTCCCTTATGAACATTTTTTGCTCTTCGAGTACTACCCTCGAACAACCACACTACCTCATTCAGTTAATCAAACTTAAACTCCACAATAGTAATCTTATCATATTAAACCCTTTAGAGGTTTCATATAAGAGGCACCAACTCCAATAACTAAAAATTCCTCAAGATGCCTTATTCCCTTATGTAGTCCTCTTTTTTTTCTTTACAAGCACATTACCTGAAGAACCATAACACATATCTTATTCAAACCACCAATCCTTCGTACTCTAAATGTGATCATATCCTAATAATCCTTTCAAAATCCTTCTTGAGATATTTGACTTAGTATCTAGCAACCTTTAATAAAACTACAATCTTTTCCTCTTTCTTTTTCTATATTCAAAATGACTTTAATCTTGTAGTACCTCCAATCTCATTACTCATTAAAAAACATAATATTGGTCCTCAATGAATTATTGTCTAGATGGTTTTATTCCTTGGCTTAAAAATATACATACTTTTATTCATAAACGGTTATAACTCTACATAATTTCATCACCTTTTAAGATCTTTGAACTGAAATATATACATGTTCCTTTTTAACTATTCTTCCATCAGATAAACTAATGCCAAGTGAACTTATAAATTTTTTCCCCTTTGTAGCATCGATCTTCAATAATTAGCATATAATAACTTCTATCGAGTCACTAATCTAGCATTAGAACATAACTGGTGCATTTAAGCTAAACAAATATTTTAATGCACAACTATCATAAAACTTTTAATTGATAAAATATACCTAGTGATGATGAGAAATCCGTTCATAGGCCATAGGGAAAATCTAGACTTACATAGTAAGTCAGCCAACAGAACCCAAAACATAAGCTTTGATACCATCTGTAATGACCCGACTTTCTTGGACTTATATTACGTCATTACTACATGCATGCATAAAACTCAAAATGACTCTCTCATAAATATTAACTAAAATAAAAAATAATTTTATTAAATAAATAGCTTTTGTAAAATCTAAATTAACTGAAAATCCTTGGTCAGGGTCTCCTTGAAATAAAAATAAATTTCATGAAGCTTTATAAATAAAAATTTCAAACAATGGAACTCTAAGTTCAAACATCAAGACTGAAATTTAAAACATCAAAACATGAAAATATGAATGGAAGCATATCTCTAGTCCCAATGGCACAATCATTGATTCCTTCTGTCATTCGCCATTGTGTCCTTACCCTGCCTAAAAAACATAACATAATAAAGAATGAGTATAAAATACTCAGTAAATAACCCTACTAATGAGGTCATGCTATGCATTTATGTCAAATAAATGCAACTCTCTGTGAGACATGCAAAAAAAAAAAAAAACTCACTAATCTTGGATGGTCATCTAGTAGATAATTAAACCCGCTCTATCGTAGGTGAGATGTGCCCACAAATCTCTGGTGAAACCCTGAAAGAGATCACTAACTTTTGGTGAAGTCCTGAAGGAAATCACAACCTCCAGTGAATCCGGAAGGAGTCACAAACCTCTGGTGAATCCCAAAGAAAACACAAACATCTCGTGGGTACATGACTACAGGTAGGGGGCAACTATCACTAACATAAAAATCATGCAATAAAATCAAAGTCCTAAAATCATGGAAATATTTCATCAGGCTTATACATCCTTATAGCATATCGTATAAAACTTAGTTCATGCTTATTCATCCTCCTAAAATAGTTCATAAAATTGTAAATCGTGCCCATTCACATAACATGGCAAAGAAAAATTATCATCATGCACATATATGCTCTCCAAACTTATTCTAAAGATATTGCTCGACACAAAAGTGGTTCCAGTAGTAAGATTACTTACCTCGAATTGAAATTTCAAAATTAATCCAAGAAATCAATCGCCAATAGAAACTTAAACTGATGTCCCAAAGGCTTTGTTTACTCCAAATTTATTCCAAACATCACTCAAAGATTTAAATCTACACATAAACCATAATTTAGGATTTAAAATCCAACTTTTAACATTTATAACTAATCCAAAAAGTTTCATAGTCCTACTACTAACCAATTATGTGTCACAAAGCTCCGAAACTTGTTGAATAGTACACTAACTGTTGAGGATGATGCCCTAAAGTCTCATGCCATGTAGTTTGTAAACAGTTTGTACGAATGCTTGTGATGTATAATATATGATATTTACTTCACTTTTTGACTTTGCACATTAGATGTTTTATTTGCTTTACCACAAACCAATAAACTAAAATCACTGGTTGTCATTATATAACTTAAGGATGTACGTGGTGACATATAAGTGGATCATGTCTTAAGTGATGACCAAAATGGTCTGTAGTCAAGCCATCGATGTTGTCACCATTCGTCACCATGTCGTGCCATTCACTGATGCTTGTCATATCGTTCATTGATCACTGCCACCGTTCACTACTCTCCAGTCTCCACGGTCAGTCTGTTATTTTATTATTAAAATGTATCGTTTAAATTTTTTTTTTGTTCTCTTGTTATTAAAATGTTGTTTCTGCATATATGGATAGAGTTGAATTCTTGAATTTTGTTTGATTTTTTTTTCATTGTAAATTAAATAATATAAAAACAAGAGTTTGAAATTAAAGAAAATAATTGAAACCTACTTAGAAAGAAATATAGTTTTAGTAGTGATCATGATTATAAGAATAAAATCATTCATGATTTTTTTTTCCAATTACATTGGTTGGAGTTCAATTAAGAAATATTGATTCGCCTAACGACGGACAAACGACATGATTTTTAGGAGTCATTTATTGAAAATTTTTAAAATATCATTTTGGTTCTATGCTTTAATTTGGGGTTTGTTTAAAGTGCATATATTTTTAAATGTTCAACTTGAGTCCTTATATTTTTAATAAATCTCAAATTTAATCCTTCAAAGTTAAATTTTATCAAAATTAGTTAATAATAATAATAATTTCATGTAAAGAATATATATGAATATGTTTACAAAATTTATACTGAAAAATGCTAATAATCTAGCATTTCCTATCTCAAACAATGATCTAGATGTGGGATCATAAAACTTGAAACCTCGAAAGTGCTCAGAATACCCAACAAAATAGCAACTAATAGTTCTTGAGTCCAATTTTCTTTCATTAGGCCTATAAGGCCTAGCCTCAGCTGGACAACCCCATATATGAAGATGCCTAATACTAGGCTTCTTTCCTGTCCACAACTCATAAGGGGTTTTGGCTTTGCTTTACTAGGTACCCTATTAAGGATATATGTTGCAGTCTTAGTGCCTCACCCCAAAGGGATTCTGGTAGAGAAGAATGACTAATCATACTTCTTACCGTATTCTTAAGTGTTCTATTTCGCCTTTCCGCTACACCATTCATGCTGGGTTTGCCCGGCATAGTGTTTTGCGGGACGATTCCACATTCCTCTAGGTATTTGGCAAAGGGCCATAGACGTTGTTCACCTGATCCATCATATCTACCGTAATATTCACCACCACGATTAGATTTGACAACCTTAATTTTCTTTCCAAGTTGAAGTTCAACTTCAGCTTTGAAAGACTTGAAAACGTCTAAGGATTGAGACTTCTTATGAATTAAATATAGGTACCCATATCTTGAATAGTCGTCTATGAACGTAATAAAATATTGTTGTCCATTCCAAAAGGCCGTAGGGAATGGACCACAAATGTCTATATGTATTAGTTCTAAGACGTCTGAGCATCTGTTGGCACCTAATTTTCTTATGTTTGTCTGTTTTCCCTTAATACATTCCACACAAACGTTCAAGTTACTTAAATAAAGGGAATCAAGAATTCCATCTGACACAAGTCTCTGAATTCTCTGTTTAGAGATGTGACCTAAACGCTTGTGCCATAACATAGCAGAATTCTCATTTAATTTACACTTTGTACCACATGAATTAGATAATAGGATCTTGTTAAATGAAGCAAAAGAATCAAGCATATATAGATTATCAGTTAAAGAACCGGTACCAATAAGCTTAGAATCTTGAAAAAGACTAACTTTATTGTTTCCAAAAGAACAAGAAAAACCAAATTTGTCCAAACTGGAAATAGAAACTAAATTCCTGTAAATAACGGTACAACAAAAGTCTCATTCAGATCCAAATAACAACCAGTTTTTAAAAGTAATCTAAAATTTCCAATAGCTTCAACTGGAACTACTTTGCCATCGCCCACATAGATGAATCTTTCAGCATCACTTGGCGGCCGGCTCCACAGGCAACCCTGCATTGATATACTTATGTGAGTAGTAGCACCAGAATCTACCCACCAAGTATCTATAGGTACAGAAGCTAAATTAACTTTAGAACAAATCAAAGTAAGAAATTTACCCTTCTTTACATGCCACTTGGCGTACTTGGGACAATCTTTCTTAAAGTGACCTTTCTTTTTGCAGAAAAAACAAGGATTTTCAGTAGCTTGTTTCTTGTTTTTATTCTGCTGAGATGTCCCTTCTGCAACATCCACAATTCACCTTTTCTTCTTATCATGAGAGCCTATTGCCAAATGAGCACTTTCTGTCCTTTCTCTCTTAGTCCTATCTTCTTCTTGCACACATTGTGAGATAAGCTCATTAATATTCCATTTATCCTTCTGAGTATTATAGCTTATCTTAAACTGGGTGAATTGTACAAGAAGAGAGATAAGTACCAGATGCACGAGTAAATTTTCATTTATCTTGATATCAAGTGCCTTTAATTTACCTGTGAGATTGGACATTTCTATAATGGACTCCCTTATCTTTCCATTGCCCTTATACCTCATAGAAGTTAAAGAAGTCAAAAGACTACTCGCTTCCCCTTTCTCATTTTTAGCAAAATATTTCTCAATTTGAGCAAGGAACTTATTGACATTTTCACTTTCTGTGATAGAGCCCCGAAAAGTCTCCGGAATGGAGTGCCTAATGATCATCAAACACATGCGATTTGACCGTTCCCACTTCTCTATATTAGCCGTATTTGGCTGTTCCTCAGTAGAAGTAGGTTTATCGGTCCTTAATGCAAGGTCCAAATCTATACACCCAAGAAGTATCTCTAGGCTTTCTTTCCAAATCTTGAAGTTCGATCCATTCAACTTAGGGATTGAACTTAGATTTTCAGATATTTTAGTAAGACCAACTGAAACAATAAACAACAAAACATATGCTCATAATTAAAACATAACAAAATAATTTCACATATGTGGTGGGCCCCTTTAACAAGATACCTAGCACAACATTGATGTCTAGTCTTTAGGTAAAAAATACCAACTGTAAATGGTACTCTCAACGTAGTAATCAAAGTACTGACAATTAACTCTGTAAAAAAAAAAAAGAAAAAAAAAGGCTTTCTTTGGACCGACTACTTTTCACATGAGCAATCCTTATAATTGCCACATACTTATTACCACATGCAAACCCACAATTTAGCCAAATAATTATCTTACTTTGGGCCGATAATTATCCACATAAATTCATGAATATGCACATCTTATATTTCATAATTAAAATGACCTAGATAATAGAGGCTACTTTGGTAACATATTATTTTTGACCAACTCAATCTAAAATATAAGATACAATAATATAATAATATTATTGTACAAAAAATGAAGGAGGAAGAATACCAAATAGTCTTTTACAAAATTCACTTAATAATTGCATACACATAATACAATTAAAGTAACATAAACATGTGAATATCACAAAAACAATCAAATTGTAGATTTTAATTCACAAACTTATCCATCAAGAACTAAGAACCCTTTTCAAGAATTTCACCAAGTTATTAATCAATAAAACTTAGAAACGCGGGCAAGAAGTTCAATCAACAATTAATCCAAATAGTTGACAAATTCAATATTATCAAACTATTAAAAAATAAATTCACTAAATTCAATCAGTTTTTTTTTTAACCTTAAAAAAAAAAAACACCAGTGTCTAAAATTATCAATCACAATTCATTTTTTTTTTTTTTGAAACTCATATTCATCAACTAAGTATTAACATAACTTTTCAGTTAAAAAAATAATAATAAACAAATAGTGACAACATTAAATTTTCAATTATTAATCAAATTTAAAATCGAACTCATAAAGTCATCCATTAAGAATTAAAGAAAAAAAACTGATAACTAAAACCAAGAACCACCGGCAAGACTTTAATCGGTAATTGACTGATACCTTCACCCAACGGTAATTCCAGTCAGTCATTAACCGAAAGTCTTGATGGGTAGAACTTGCAGCAACTAAAGACCTAACTCCTTCGACCGGTCTTTAACTTTTTTCCAGTGAATTTCATCACATTGGTGGGCTTTTGTCCAGAATGTTTAATTGAACTTCTTTAATTTTGACAATAATAGAACTAAGATTTTTTTTTCTTAAAAAAAACAACTTTAGGAAACCACGTTCAATCAAAATAATCAACAAAAAAAAAATTCACTTTAATCCACCACTAGCACATCATTCATATTCGGTGATGGGTATGCCAAATACCACAGACAAGAATACGGGTTGCAAGAACACATATTGCCAAAGGAAAAAAATGACCATCGAGATTTCCATCCTACCGTCGATGAGTTTACAACGCTGCTATAGTAAGCCGTTTTTTTTTTTTAATTATTTAAATTCTTTACCGAAACCAAAATTTAATCAACAATGCCAATGGAAAAATGCATAAACTAACAATTCAACATGAAATTCATGCTCTGATGCCACTTATTAGCATAAATTCTTTATATCTATATTGAATAGATAAACCCTAGGATCATTCATGTCAAATTGTCAAGAATAACATACCGGATTCTATTGCAAAATTGATGATAGCTTCAAGATGATGATGGATGACTATGGTCTTCCTCAACCAAAACTCCGAATGCCCTTAGTAGGATCTCTCTCTAGATGGGATTCAAGAAAGACTGTGGACTTATTGTTTTGGTATATCGAAGACCATAGCCCTAGGTCTCTTTATATACTAGTTCAATTAGGGTTCCCATTAAACCCTAATTAACTAAGAATGGGCTTCTACCATACTCAATTAGAAATCTAGGGCCTTAATTAATTAGATCACATAATAGGGCCCAATCTAATAAAATAACCCGTGTAAATTATTAATCCGCATACATAGCTCATACTTTAATTAAACATATTATTATTTAAATATGTCTAACACAGGAAGCTGCAAAAAAAAAGCATTAGCTAGGATGATAATCAAACATGAATATTCGCTCTCAATAATTGAGCATAGGTTCTAGGGAATTTTGTAATGTCATCCAACCATTATTTTAGACGGTGTCAAGAAACACAATAAAGAAGGAGATTCTGAAAATTTACGAGATTGAGAAGTTGAAAATCATGACATTGTTGAATGAGATCAAAAGAAAAATTGTCCTTACAACGGACATGTGGACTTCCAACCATCAAACAAAAGGTTATAGTGCCAAATATCCTACCACTAATATTTTTTTCCCAAAAATTTGTACACTAAAATTGACTATTTCTGACTAGACGAGTTCTAACATTCAAGAGATAAGAGACATGACTTCAAATATGATTTCAAAGTTTGTTATGTATAGGAAGAAAATTCATGGGGTAATGGTCGTAGCTGCAGTTTTATATCTGTTATAAACTGAAGTTGATTGAGTTTTCTTCCTTATAATTTATGGAGATATTTTTTTTTCTTGAGTTGGAAAGGATTTAAAAAAATTTGTTCAGATTTGGAAATAGAATATCAGCTGAAGCATAAAGGTGAAGATGATGATTGTTGCTTTAAAAATTTAGATGGAACATCACAGAATATAGAATTTGATGATTTTAATTATTATGACTTGTTTGTATCAAATTCCAATAATATGAATTAGGAGCAACAATTTGATGCATATTTGGATGAACCTGTCTTACCCGATCATCTCATTTTAACATTTTGAGTTGGTGGAAATTGAATGGGGCCAAGTATCCCATTTTACAAGAAATTGCAAGAGACATATTAGTCGTCCCATTATTTAATGTTACATCAGAGTCTATTTTTAGTATCTGTGGTAGGATTGTAAGCCCACATCGTAACAAACTTCATCCAAAGACAATAGAGGTTTTGATGTGTGCTCAAAATTGAATTGCAACTGAAGTTTTGATAGGTATGTTAGTTTGTTTATTTTCTTTTACCTCTTTTTAGCATTTAATATATTAATAAATATTTTCTTTTATTATAAATATGTGACAATATAAGGTACTAGCATGAAAAAGAAATGGTTAAACATTTAGCAACTATTTTAGAAGATGCGATGAAGATGGAGTGGTGACTGAGGTATGCTGAAGGATTAACATTATTTTTTTATGACATTTTTTAAAGCTTGTTGTCTAGTTTTTTTTTTTTTTTTTTGTGACATTATTTGTTAATTATATTTTAAATGTAGGAATAATACTCACAATTAAGGATGAGATGATGTCAAGAAAGGAGAAAAATTTAAATGTAAAATCATCGATGAAGAGAGAAAGACGAACAATTTATGATTGTGGTTGCTCTATTTGTCATTGTATAAGACATTTGCCTTTAATTGACTTCCAACTTTTATTCAAACTTTATTTAATTTAAGTTGTAAACTTATTTAATGGATCTGTGAGCTTTTAAATTTTGTTTATTTCATAGATTAGTCTATTAAATTTTGTTATTTTTTTGGACAAGTCAAATTTTAAATAAAATCGCTCAAATAAAAAAAATGTAAATAAGGGAATCATCCCCACAGGGAATTAATTGGAGAATTCCCATAGGAAAATGGGGAATGGGTCCCTACGGGGACCCCGTTTCCCTGACATAGAATCCCCATCCCCATCTCTGTCTTCAAATGGCAGGGACGGGGAGGATTTGAGTGAATTTCCCCCACGGGATCGGGGAAGGAAGACCCTCTCCCTCCCCCCTCCCGCCCCGCCCCGACCCCGTTGCCAACCTTAAGCATCATTCAAGATATTGAATGAGAAATTTTGGACCAATTACAAACTGCCACATCATTCACTAAATTAATGACAAAATTCTAAATCATCAAATTTGGGACCAACTAGGAGGTGTCACGTGTCCCAAATTGAAGTTGAAGACAACTTTCGATGATGTCACATGGTTTTATCATAACCATTGAATCAAATAAGATTAATTTGACCCAATTTCATATTATTATTTGGGTTAAAAATCCAATTGAGCCCAAAAATAGGCTTAATTTGACCCAAAAGTCAAATAAGGCCCAAATCCAATTAGTTGGGCCAGGGACCAAGTCAATGGACTAACCAAGCCTAAACCCATGAAGCCCACTTGAGAACTCTATAAATAGAGATGGTTTTCTCGATTGTGGGGGTCAGCAATTCTACATTCCAGAGAGCTTGGAGAGAATTCTCTACAATCAGAAGACTTTTTGACTCCTAAAGCTGACCACGCTTAAAGACTGAAGTCCTTTGAAGATACAAGCTCAAGTTCGGTGTGCATGGCTCCACTCCATCTTCAAGTTCATGGTCAGTGTGCATGGCTCGACTCCATCTTCAATGTCTCCGTCTATGAAGTCATGACGTGGCTTCACTTCATCTTCAAAGACGTGGCGTGGTTTTGCTTCATCTCTAAACTGATGGCGCGACTTCGCTTCATCTCTCAAATTCTGTCGTGGCTTACTTCATCTCTCAAAGTTTGGCATGGCTCACTTCATCTCTCAATGTCTGGCGTGGCTCGCTTCATCTCTCAAAGTCTGGTGCAGCTTGCTTTATCTCTCAAAGTCTGGCACGACTTCGCTTCATCTCCATAGTCTGACTTCGCTTCATCTCCATAGTCTGGCGTGGCTTCGCTTCATCTCCATAGTCTGGCGCGGCTTCGCTTCATCTCCATAGTTCGGTGTGGCTTCGCTTCATCTCCATAGTCTGGCGCGGCTTCCCTTTATTTCTATAGTCTAGTGCGGCTTCGCTTTATCTCTATAGTCTAGCGCGGCTTCGCTTCAACTCCATAGTATCGACACGATTTCGCTCTGCCTTATTACCAAAATTCAACTGCAGCTCCACTTCATTACCAAAATTCAACTGTGGCTCCACTTCATTACCAAAATTCAAGTGCGGCTTCGCTTCATCTCCAAAATTTAAGTGTGGCTTCGCTTCATCTCCAAAATTCAAGTGTGGCTTCGCTTCATCTCCAAAATTCAAGTGTGGCTTCGCTTCATCTCAAATATTCAAGTGTGGCTTCGCTTCATCTCCAAAATTCAAGTGCGGCTTCACTTCATCTCCAAAATTCAAGAAAAAAGTGGGGGCCAGTTGTTAAAAAAATGGTGAATATAAAAAAATTAAGCATAAAAAAAGGATAGGGCAGAATTGCAATAAAAAAAAAAAAAAGTTAGATTCAATTCATTGCCTAAATTTGACTTGTTTCTAAAAGAGAAGAAACTAAAAGTAAAAACAAAACATAAAAAAATGGGTAAAAAAGAAGGGGGAAAAAACAAAACCAAAAAAAAAAGGAAAAAAAAAAAGGAAAAAAGAAGTAAAGAGAAGAAGAAAAAAAGGGAATTTTTTCTTTAACTATTGTTGGTTTCATCCATTGACTCAACTTGCCTCATCAAATTGAAGATCTTTTATCATGGAAAGAAACAAGAAGTAAGGAAAACAAATCAATTAAAAAGGAGAGTAGAAGAAAATTCTCAATGAAAATAGAAATCCAAATGAGGAAAAGCTCTCATAAAAAGTTCAGGTGCTTCCATCAATTCGCCATCGAATGGATCTAACAGAAACTCTGAAACCATACAAATTCATTCAAATCAGAAGCTTTTACATTGGATATGATCTCTTTGAAGACTTGACTCTATTTATAGATGAGGAAGTGGTTAAGTTTAAAGAAATATATATATAAGAAATCAGAACTGTTCGAAGATTTATCTCAAATTTAATTAATATTCTTTCAATTATTTGGGGTAGTTAACAAAATTGGTTGAAATCCATATTTGACTATGTTAAAAGATACAATAAACAATAATCTGAATACCTAAATTTTACTTGAAATTGTCAAGTTTTATCAAGATTCAACTTAAATCAGAATTTTAGCTCAAAATTTTAGTATATTTCAAATTTTACATTGGTGAGAGTTGGATGCGAACCAAATTATTGAATTTGAATTCAAATTATAGTCAAAATCAAATTTTCTGAAGACAAAATTTGGCATATTCCAAAGTTTATGTCAAATCCAAATTGGAATGAGAGAAAAATACTATTCGGGTACCAATAAAATTTTATCCAATGTTGAAACTTTTATATAACTTAAGTGTTGCCTCAAATGAAAATATAGGTGCATTCTGAGCTTCACCAAATCAAGGTTGAAGTAAAGAGAAAGACGAACTCGAAATTCTACTCCAAATCAAAATTTAAGCCAAGAGAAATGAAAAGTCAAAATTATACTTCAAATTTGCATGAAGAATTGAGATTATTCTAAACTAAAAAAAAAAAGTTGTTAGAATTTGGGATACTACTCAAAATTCAATTTACAATTAAAGTGGAGAATAAATTCTACTTTAGTTCAAATTAGAGTTTACTTGGGAATAAGAAAGTCAGGGACTAAAATTCATTTTTTGTTTATTTGGTGAAAAATGTGTCAAGCAAACAAAATTTCAAATCAAAATTTTGAGATAAATTCTCATATTTTGATCATGATGATGCATCAAATTAAAAGAGTCAAAATCATACTTTAATTTCAAATTACATTTTTCCAAATTCATCCACCCATATATGTGTATAAATCTCGAAAGGGCATTTGTTGAACAAGAAATTTTGAACCAATCACAAACTATCACGTCATTCATTAAATTATTGACGAAATTCCAAATCATCAAAATATGGGACCAACAAGAAGGTGTCATGTGTCCCAAATTGAAGTTAAAGACAAATTTCGATGACGCCACATGGTTTTATCATGACCGTTGAATCAGATCAAACTGATTTGACCCAATTTGATATTATTATTTGGGTTAAAAGACCAATTGAGCCCAAAAATAGGCTTAATTTGACCCAAATGTCAAATAAGGCCCAAATTCAATTAGTTGGGCCTAGGGGCCAAGTCAATGGACCAACCAAGCCTAA
This sequence comes from Benincasa hispida, assembly GCF_027475165.1. NCBI lineage: Eukaryota > Viridiplantae > Streptophyta > Magnoliopsida > Cucurbitales > Cucurbitaceae > Benincasa > Benincasa hispida. The sequence continues at coordinate 53,582,193 of NC_143482.1, forward strand.
GCCCATGAAGCCCACCGAAGAACTCTATAAATAGAGAGGCTTTCCTCGATTGTGGGGGTCAGCAATTCTGCATTCCAGAGAGCTTGGAGAGAATTCTCTACAATCAGAAGACTATTTGACTCTTGAAGCTGACCACGCTTGAAGATTGAAGTCCTTTAAAGATACAAGCATTCTAAAGACTGAAGTCCTTTGAAGATACAAGCATTATGACCATACTTGAAGACTAAAGTCCTTTGAAGGTACAAGCATTATGAAGGCTGAAGTCCTTTGAAGATACAAGCATTCTGAACACGATTGAAGACTGAAGTCCTTTGAAGATACAAGCATTCTAACACGTTTGAAGACTGAAGTCCTTTGAAGATACAAGCATTATGAACACGTTTGAAGACCTCGCTCATGCATCGCTGAGAAATTCATTCATGTCTTGTTCAAAATTGGTGATTAGTTTCCTTCGTCTAGCACTCTCGGTAGGTGGAAAATATTTCTTCATAAACTTCTCTATGACCTGTTCCCATGAAGTTATCTCTTCCGGCTCGAGGGAATACACCCACTTTCTTACCTGATCACACAGAGAAAATGGAAACAAAGTTAGTCGAACTTCTTTGGCAGAGATGTTCGGGAACACAAACGTGTTGCAGATTTCTATAAAGCTACAGAGGTGGGCATGTAGGTCCTCGCCACGCCTTCCTCCGAATTGTCCTACAGTCTAGATCATCTGCAGCATCACCGGTTTTATTTCGAATCAGCTTCCATCAATGGCAGGCCTCATGATTCCTGAGAGAAATCATAGAGGTTTGGTGATGCATAGTCCCTAATGGATTATTATGATCGTTTACCAGTAGGATTGGATTCACCATGACGTTGTTTTCGTTTGGTGCTCCATTTCAAGGCTGCTCCACCATATCTTCTTTATCTGGCTGTTGTTGTGGTTAGTGGCTATTTCTTAGTCTTCGTCTGAATGTCCTTTCAATCACCAGGTCGTAATTCGCCAGAGATTGAGAGTTGTAAAGAAATAAGAAAAATTATCATTAGCACACTGATTTGCTGAAGTCCCCTAGCAACGACGCCAAAAACTTGATGCGATATTTTATGAGGTGGAATTATGGATGAAATGCAGTGATGGAAATGCGTTGAGCAATCAAGCTTTCTCTGCGGAATCCAAGTATAAATTCCACTGAGTTTCCTGGTAAGTCCAGGGTCAAACTTAGGGACTTGGGAAAACAGTTTGCAGTGGTAGTTTCCAAGAAACTTTGCGGTAACCAGTAACTCAAATAGTTGTTTGGTTTGTTGTTTGCGGTAATAAAAATAAACAAATGCGACAGAGTTCTGAAAAGAGTTGATAAAATGGAAGATGTGAAGAGTATGCGGTGAACGGGTTGAGAAGGGTTTCGGCTAACACTTCCTAGGATGCGTTCATGCTATGCGATCTTGCAACATACATACAATAGTAAACCATCTCTCGATGTGAATGCTATGGCTTCTAATGCTAGAACGCATGTGATATATGCGATAAGTCTATAGGACCTACACATAAGCCTCTATTCTTATTTATGTGATGAAAAAATGACACACACACAAATAAGGCAACCACATAATATCATACCTATCTCTAAGGTGCATGCGATGCAGGTTGACAAAGAGAGCTTATCTCTAAGTCCCTATCTCTTGTTTATCCAGATCTAATTTTGCTCTCTCGAGTCTAGATTCTAACGAGGAGGTAGGATGGGCAATTGGTCAGATCTAGTATGGATCGTACATGGACGGTAGTTGGAGTCGGCAGCTCTCTTAGGGTTCCCTCATCTGGGATCCCTGGGGAAGAGGATCAAGTTGGCCCTCTACGCCAAGTGCGATCGATTGTCCTTCCTTTATAGATTTGTCTACCGTAACTCCACTCAACCAACAAAGTGAATTCCATACTCAAAGTGGAGTTACCGTACAAACCTGAATATCTCTCAAGTTTCAGGTTCTTTCTTTAGACTCTCTCTCGAGTAGCTCTAAAGGGGTGTTGGGCACAACATAAAACAAGATAATCGCATGCGATGAAGATCCTAGGTAATGTTAGCTTAATTCTTCTCAACCCATTTGATAAGTTTAGCTACTCATGCATGCTAAGAGAGTGAACATGTCACACCCTCTCCCAGACTACCTATTAACTTAGTCAGGGAGATGGCGTGAAGCCAATAGACGTCGTCCTTCTCTAACGATACCTATTGACCCTGCTAAATCGTTGAACCTGATAAACATACTAATCTTAGATATAAAATACTTTACATGTAACACAACACAGCGGAATCTCTGAAAACTTTTAGACACACATGAAGTGCGATCCTGACATAACTCGATTTGGAAAATAACCTGATAGAGATATCACAACCGAAAACATATCCAACTGGGGTTTACACAACCACGACATCTAGTGCTTACACAACCATAAACTATCCAGTTCTTACAAAGACATTTACAATATAAACAGACACAATGTACAACTCCACCCACGTATGAAGCTTGATCTGGAAGCTTTTAGGAGAAAACAGACTTTGGCAGTTATCAGGCACCGGGAGCTCGATCTCTACCTGAAAAGTGGGAAAACATTTTGAAAGAGTGAGCTACGAAGCCCAGTGAGTGACTAATTTAAAATGTAAATCAGCAAATCAGAACACGTGATAAACCTTTAAACGTATAAATCTGTTCAATCAAAGCGTTAAACATAAACGTGTAATGCTAAAAGCTTTCTCAAATGTTCCGCAAGTACGTCATTAAAATCTAGCAAGGTATATCAAGTATATAAAACATTTTAACTAACATGACAAATCAATGTTGTGTAGGGCACGCATAGTACAACCAACGTTTACTAGCTCTACGATGTATAAATATGATTTAAATATCAAGAATATGAATACTTTCATATTTGGAGGCTCAGAAATAATGGAAATGGTCCAAGATGTAAAAAGTCAAAAAATTGACTTTTGACTTTGAAAAGTCAAACTTTGACAGACCTTATATTCAAATGTGATTTGAATTTCGAGAAAATGAATGCGGATTCATGCTCGGGAGAACAAAATTAGTTAACACGAAAAAAAATCATAAAAAGTCAAAATGTTGACTATTTGGTCAAAGTTTGACTTTGACAAAATGACTATTTTTTCCTTTGACTAAAGTTAGTGGGAAAATCCAAACTTTTGTTGCATAATTCCACTAGCAAAATAGTGGGTTTGGTGTTGGCTTATAATGGAGACATTAAGCTCACTTAGATTGTGGATTCTAGGTATTGGGTTTTCATGAATTGATTTCATGCAAGTTTTTCATGGCCTTTTTCTATAAATATGGGCTTTGAATTTGATTAAAAACTTTTGCCCATTTTGCCAATTTTAGTTTTAAAATTTGGGCTGGAAAAATCAAAATTTTGGAAAAAAATTTCAACCCAAAACCAACCTAGAATTCCGTTTCTTTTCCATCTCTTTCTCTCTCTCGGGTTCTTCATTCATCGGGTCCCACAATCCGGTTATAAATCCAGAGGGTAGTAGGTCAACTCTAGTGGTGGTTCGGAAGAGTTCGGGTCGAGATTCAGCGAGGAAAAGTGGTTTTCGGGAGCTTCAAAGGTAATTTCTAATTTACTGTTTTTTCCTTCAATTGCATGCTTTTTTCCTTTAAATTAAAAGCAATTAGTGTGTAATTAGATCCTTTTTCCGTTGCGTATGTCTCGTGTTTCATCATGTGGTATCAGAGCATGGTTTAATTACGCTCAATTTCTTTTGGTGGGTGCTTTTTTCCTTTCTATTCAAAGGTTGAATGAAATATGGGCGAAAATGGATTTATTATGATTTTGGCTTTGTTTTTCTTTAAATTTCTTGTGAAAATTTATAATTGCTTACATGTTTATGAGCATTAATGTGTATAAAAGGGTCTGTAAATTTGTTGGAGTCATTAGAGTAGAAATTAGACTGTAACTTCTTGATTCTGGGAGAGAGGACAACAGCAAACTTAAAGGATTTTTTATCACAGACCCGAGAAGAGAGCTCCCAGACCTGACCTGAGCAGCGGTCTGACCCAGTTTGGAGAAGCCCCACTCGTGCTAGCTATCAACAAGTTTCCGACCCGTTTCACACTCTGACCTAGTTCACCGCCCGCGCGACCTGCGTGTCCATGCACCCGCCTGCTCGTGACCTGCGCATTCCGTTGACCCGATCCGCCCCACGCCTTTGTTGACTGCCCCAGCGAGTGTTAACCAGCTAATCCAAACGGTCTGGACCGGTCCGTTTTACCTGGTTGAGCCGGTTTGACCGGTTCAACTTGGTTTTTGGAGCTTTTGGGCCAGTTCGAGATTTTTTGGGCCAACTTGGTTCAAAGTGTTTGAAGCCGGTTTCGAGAAACTGGTTGCTGATTTATGTAATAAATTAATTATTTGTTCGTTTTTAATGCCAAAATCGGTCCACTTTAGTGTTGTTTACCTTTTATGCATGTGATGTATAATGTTGTTTGATTATGTGTGCATATAGTATGCCATATAGTTTTAAAACCCCACCATAGGAAAAGCATGTGACATGCATTTGTTATATCTTATAAGTGTTATAAAATACATGCTATGCATGCTTAGTTTTAATATAAGTGTTATACTAAAGCATGTTTGATTGAAGGAAGCATGTTATAGATGAATGCTCTAGGGTTATAATTGTTATAATTTATTTTATAATTGTTATAAAATAACCTAGACTTCTAAAATCTATAACAAAGATAAGATGCATGCTCACTTAGGGTTAACCATCGAGCAATCCCAATTTTCATAGAAAATAGGTCGATATCTTGTAAAACCGAAATTACAAAAAAAATCACCCGACAAGATCTTGGCAAAAAGTCAAATAAGATGACTAAGGTTGAAGGTTTTTAAGTTGACGGTTCTTGGAACACCTACTACCTGGAGATCGAGTCGGCATTTGAGTTAGGTTAAACCGATTTATGAGCATGCGTGAGCAGTGTGATGTAATAAAATTTGTTTATCACCTAGACATTGTAGGGTAAAAATCCAGTATAAAAGTTATACTCGGATGAATCACCTAGACTTAGGATATGTTTAGTTAGCCGAAATGTATCGCTAAGTATTTTATACCCTAACCGTCTAGAACACTTCAGCTGGAGAGAAGTAATGTACTTTTAGCTCTAGCGTCCTTAAGAGTTCACACCGTGAGATTCATGCTTGGCTTTAGGCTGCCCTGGGAGCAGACTCCATTCGGAGAGTGTTTGCATGAGTCAATACTAAGGTGAATAGGGGTAGTTGTTCATAGTAAATGGGAGAAGGAAGTGTGTCAACACATCCTACGGTCTCTTCCATTAGGTCACACCATGAGATTTCTCTAATGCGCCTGCATGTCTGCCCTGGAGCAACCTTACCAATCGAAGGGTTATATTATAGGATTCGGAACTCTGCGAACACTAGAAATTGATAGGGTCTCTCAGGTCCGTTTTCATTCTTGTCTTTCCAACTTCGGGAGCATAATGATTCCGATCTTTGAGGTCTGAAAATGGAGGGTCACACTTACGAGAATTACTAAGTGTTAGTAAATTCTTGACCAAAGTAGCGATAACTGAGTTACTATAGAAATAAGAGTTATTCTGGTGATAATATCCCCTCAAGATAGTCTTGGTTCAAAAGAGGAATAATCGACTGCCCTTCGGTGGAGGTTACTCTAAACTTTTGAAATATCGTTGCAAAATATAATAATGAAGGGTACATTATTAGTTTTTTTGCTAAACTTGATTGGATTTAAAAGATTAATGTATTTTTTACTAAAAAGGATATGTTTTTCTTTTCAGCATGACTAGTTCTTTAGTTCAACTATTAGCTTCTAAAAAACTTAGCGGCGACAAGTACTCAACATGGAAAAAAAATCTAAATTCAACACTAATAATAGATGACCTGAGGTTTGTCTTAACTGAGGAATGTCCTCAAACCTTTGCCTCGAAAGAAGCACAAGGTAAATATGATTTACTAGTTGCTAAAAAATGTTTAGTGGAGTATGATACCTCAACCTAGATATTGGATTCAGGAGCCACTAATCATATTTGCTTCTCTTTTCAGGAAACTAGTTCTTGGAAAAAGCTTGAAGAAGGCGAGATCATCCTCAAGGTTGGAACAGGAGAGGTTGTCTCGGCCGAAGCAGTGGGAAACTTGAAATTGTTTTTCAACGATAGATATATCGTACTTAAAGATGTTTTATATGCTCCTAAAATGAGATGGAATTTAATATCTATCACATGTATATTGGAACAAATGTATAAAATATCTTTTGAAGTTAATGAAGCGTACATTTTCAGAAAAGGTATTCAAATTTGTTCTGCTATACTTGAAAATAACTTATATAAGTTAAGACCAACTAAAGCAAAATTTGTCTTAAATACTGAGATGTTTAGAATAGCCGAAACTTAGAATAAAAGACAAAAAGTTTCTTTTAATTCCTATCTATGTCACTTAAGACTTGGCCATATAAATCTCAAAAGGATTGAGAGATTGGTTAAGAATGGACTCCTAATCAGTTAGAAGACAATTCTTTAACTCCATGTGAGTCTTGTCTTGAGGGAAAATTGACTAAGAGATCTTTTACTGGAAAAGGTCTCAGAGCCACAATACTCTTAGAGCTCGTACATTCGGACCTCTGTGGATCGATGAATGTCAAATCTCGAGGTTGGTATGAATATTTCATCAGTTTTATTGATGATTATTCAAGGTATGGTCATATTTACCTAATGCATCACAAGTTTGATTCTTTTGAAAAGTTCAAAGAATATAAGGCTGAGGTTGAGAACCAGTTAGGTAAAAAAATTAAGACAATACGATCAGATTGAGGTGGACAGTATATGGACTTAAGATTCCAGGACTATATGATAGAACACAAAATCAAATCACAAATCTCTACACCTAATATGCCTCAGCAGAACGGTGTATCTGAAAGAAAAAACAGAACCTTGTTGGACATGGTTTGCTCAATGATGAGCTTTGCTAAGTTACCTGATTCCTTTTGGGGACATGCATTAGAGATTGTTGATGCTTGTTATTTATGAAGTGGAAATATGGATGATATGCGTTGATGGATTTGTGTTGCGCACTCAAGTTTCCCCAGCGGAATTCAAGTGTAAATTCCTCTGAGTTTCCTAGTAAGTCTAGGGTCGAACACAGGGACTTGTGAAAATAGATTTCGTTGGTAATTTTGATGAAAACTTTGCGGTAACCAGGTAAATAAATAAAGTGTTTGGTTTGTTGATTGCGTTGACTAAAGATAAATAACAAATGCGGCGGAGTTTGAAAAGAGTTGGTAAACGGGAAATGCAATGAATATGCGATGAACAGGTTGAGAAGGGTTTTGGCTAACACTCCCTAGAATGCATTCGTGCTTGCGATCATGCAACATGCATACAACAGTAAACCACCTCTTGTGCGAATATCACGGCTTCTAAGGCTAGAACACATGCGATATATGCGATAAGTCTATAGGGTTTACACATAAACCACTATTTCTATTTATGTGATGACAACATGACAACCACACAAATATGCGACCACATAATATCATTCCCATCTCTAGGATGCATGCGATGTAGGTTGACAAACAAAGCTTATCTCTAAGTCCCTATCTTTTGTTTTTACAATTCTAATCTTGCTCTCTTCGAGTCCAGATTCTAACCTAGCTCTCTCGAGACATTAGGTTCTTTCCTTAGATTTTCTCTCGAGTAACTCTCAAGGGTATTTTGCACAACATAAAACAAGACAATTGCAAACAATGAACTTCCTAGGTCATGTTAGCTTAGTTCTTCTCAACCCATTCGACTAGTTTAGCTACTCATGCGTATTAAGAGAGTGAGCAGATGTAGAAATAGAACTTCCATTGAATAGATATGAAGATGAGGTACAAAATAACAATGCAAGTATAATAGAGAGCCTGGTAGCAATTTCTTGCTGCCAGGCATTTACACTGTTTCTACTCGTGCTCTAAAGATAATCTCGCTCTCGCGAGAGTCGGCCCACTCTTTGCTCTTCTGCCCAAGGTTCTCTCTCAAGTTGCCCTGAGCGATCTCCAGTGCCACCACTCTTCTCTTGCTCCGCCTTAAAATGGAAAATAAAACTATGGACAGTAGCGTGAACTAATCAACTGGTTATGTCGTTAACCCCTTCTCTGAAGAATGGCCTTGGTATTTATAGAACATCCATGGTGAAAGGCAGCTTCTCTTTTCTGGTTGTACAGATGGGACAGCTTTAATTCTTGAATGATGCGCCAATCCTTCTCGAGCAAATGTTCGCGAGCACGATCAATGCAAAGCCTTGCGATGAAGTTGAGCTCGACCAATGAATTCCTATGATCGCAATCTTTGTATTACGTTAATGCATATTCTGCAAAAAAATACAAAAATCAATCGTTCTAATGCACTAAATGCAATCCATCATTGTTTAAGAACTTAACACTATAATAACGTGCATTTCTATCCTTATCACACCCCTAAATTTAAACAATGCTTGTCCTCAAGCATAAGCTAAAGATTCCTTTAGCAAGTCAACTACAAAGTTCTTTTCCTAGATTTCTCAAGAATACTTCGTTCAAATCCTATATACCAAAATTTCCGTAAGTCTTATTCAGGTCTCTTCTTAAAAATATTTCTAAGACCTAGGGATTGTAAGCTTAACTTTCAAAAGGACTTTACTAAATTCTGAAACATCGCATGATTTATTTCACAAAGAAAATTTTCTACTGGGGTGTCAAATGATTTTATCCTTGCACGAAAATTTTCTTCATTGCTATTTTTTTCTGATCTTGCACTGATCCAAGTGCCTTACCTTCGTTTTGGCTTGCCCCCACATGTGTCATGCGGACATCCAACTACAAGCAATGCAATCTTTCTCAGACTAAACTCATACTGATTTTGCAGTGGAGTTACGGTCATTGATTTATGCATTGATTCTGGTGACTTACTTTCGTTTTGGCTTGCCCCTACATGTGTCATGCAGATATCCAACTACGGTAAGTGCCTTTCACAACTCAACTCTTATCAACATGGGTTTCCCATTGCGTCGACAGTGGTGTTGTTATTCTCAATATATATATATATATATATATATATATATATATATTTGCAGTAACAAGGTCGGAAACAAATACCCCACCCCCAAATTTAAAATGCAGCAATGTCCTCATTGCCGAAAGATTAAAATAAGTCATGCGATGGTCATAGAATGCATTGTAAAGAGAGTTTGAAAGAAAGCTAGAAAACCCCTAATGGAAGCTGAATACGTTGCTGCATGTGAAGCAAAACTATATTGTGGACTCCACAATGGAAGCTGAAAACGTAATTGCATGTGAAGCAGCAAAGGAAGCAGTATGGTTGAGAAAATTCTTGACAGATTTGGAAGTCGTTCCAAATATGCATCTGCCTATCACCCTATATTGTGATAATAGTGGTGCAGTTGCAAATTCAAGAGAACCAAAAAGCCACGAGCACGGCAAGCATATTGAGTGCAAATACCATCTGATCCAAGAGATTATACATCGTGGAGACGTTGTAATAACCAAGATATCTTCTGAGCAAAACATTGTTGATCCTTTTACAACGGCCCTCACGGCTAAAGTGTTTGAAGGTCACCTACAAAGTCTAGGTCTACGAAGTTTGTAAACTAGGACAAGTGGGAGAACTTTTGGGTATATGCCCTAGTTTAGTGTATTCATATGTTTATTGTACTCATATGTTTCTCAGTTAAATTCAACATTGTGATACCCCACTAGGAGTTTTAGTCCAAGTGGGAGTTTGTTGGATTTTATGTCCTAAAACTCGTAGTTTGTAAATTAATAAACATATTCTGTTTTTTTTTTCGATAAAATTGTTATTGAAATTGTAATCTTGAATCCAATAAAATAAGGTCCTAAGGCTATTTAATGTAGTTTGAACTTTATGTAGTGACATAAATTTGGATCAAGTTCAAATATATAGCCAAAATGGTCTATAGTATATGAATAAGGTTGGGTGCCTTGTTCTGGGGACACTATGGATGTGGCCCACTTTGTAGTTAGTAAAAAGATGTGTTCCTGAATCGTTCATATAGATATATGTGAGTGGGGGCATCCTATGCAATGAGTTTGCATAAGACTAAACCATGAAATAGTCACTTTTTACGTTCTAAATGTCGATTTATGTATAAAACTGACTATTTCATTAATTGATGACCTAGGTAACTTAATCTTAATCCTGAGTTAACTGGGAACATAAGGTGCAAGACGGAATTCACACATACTCGTTATTAGGACAGTAGATAGGTTGTTCCCTTTAGTACTGAATCTAGATCTTGAACAAGGGGCCCCACCCTCTCCTTGGCCCGAGAGGGGTTCGGTTTATAGGTAGGACCTTAAATCAAATCTTCGTTAGAGGATCAGTGGAACTTAAGGAACAAGATGTAGTCTTGGGGGTAAAACGATTTTTATGACCAAGCCGAGATTACGAACAACCTGTGAAGGATTAGCTTACTAATCATGGTTATATCAAATGGACACAAATATATCTATAGTGAGGGGAGTGCAACTACAAGACTTTAGTGGAATGACCCGTTAGTTAATGAATGTTGATTAGCTCCGTCTAAAGACATTAGCCAGCTAATCTCGGATCGTTGGAGCCCATGATCTATAGGTCCATTAGGTTCCCCTACTAGCTCATATGGAATAAACTTAGAATAGTATGATAGAATAATTCGAATTGTTCGAATTAGGTGAAGAGAGAGAAACCGACAAGTATATGTGATATAGTGGTCGGTTATTCAGTTTAGAGATATAGCTTCAATATATAAATATGATTTAAATATCAAGAATATGAATACTTTCATATTCGGAGGCTCAGAAATAATGGAAATGGTCAAAGATGTAAAAAGTCAAAGAGTTGACTTTTGACTTTGAAAAGTCAAACTTTTACCGACCTTATATTCAAATGTGATTTGAATTTCGAGAAAATGAATGTGGATTCATGCTCGAGAGGTCAAAATTAGTCAACATGGAAAAAATCATAAAAAGCCAAAATGTTGACTTTTTGGTCAAAGTTTGACTTTCGCAAAATGACTATTTTGCCCTTTGATTAAAGTTAGTGGGAAAATCCAAACTTTTGTTGGATAATTCAACTAACAAAATAGTGGGCTAGGTGTTGGCTTATAGTGGAGACATTAAGCCCACTTAGATAGTGGATTCTAGATGTTGGGTTCTTATGAATTGATTTCATGCAATTTTTGCATGGCCTTTTTCTATAAATATGGGCTTTGAATTTGGATTAAAAAGTTTTGCCCATTTTGCCAATTTTAGTTTTAAAATTTGGGCTGGAAAAATCACAATTTTGGTAAAAATTTTCAACCCAAACCCAACCCAAAATTTCATCTCACTCGAGTTCGTCAATCATCGGGTCCCACAACCCGATTCTAAGTCCAGAGGATAGTAGGTCAACTCTAGTAGTGGTTCGGAAGAGTTTGGGTCGAGATTCAGTGAGAAAAAGCAGTTTTCGGGAGCTTCAAAGGTAATTTTTAATTTACTGTTTTTCCTTTAATTGCATGCTTTTTTCCTTTAAATTAAAAGAAATTAGAGTGTAATTAGATCCTTTTTCCGCTGCATATATCTCGTGTTCCATCAATTAAAGTAGCTAATTTTCTTATTTTGTGCAGGAAAATGCTTGGCGCAAAGAAAATTGTGATCAAGGTATTCATCGCCTGAGCACATTATAAGATTGCGATCGCAAATCTATATGATCGTATGAACTCGTGAAGATTTTCTCAAGAAGGTGGCTGCATAAAGACGGCACATCAAGGTGAAATCTTAATAAATCATGATAGGACAGAAAGCTGATGACGGTTGAATCCGAATTTAGTTAACAAGTCGTTAATGACACACTGTAGCAAGTACATTCAACTTTTCGGTGACCATTAATCGACGCATTGGTCAGAGATTTAATGACCTCCCATCATTGCAATCATTTGAGAGAAAAGTTTCTTCACCTTGAAGCTCTATAAATAACGAAGGTTGCCACTATTAAACGAGTTTGATATAGTTCTAGTTTTTTTAGTTCGAAATATACATAGTTCGCCATATAGATAGAAGATAAATCATAGATAGTCGTTAGTCTATAATTCTTATACTTAGAACGCGGAGGCGATGAAGAGAGAAGACGCCGAAAGATCATTCTTGGTTAGCTCGAAAGACTTCCGGGAAGTGTCGTGAATGGACAGAGGGCCGAATCTTGTGAAAGCAAGAATATTCTTTTGGGCAGAGTAGAGTAAAACACAGTGTAAAAGCCTCGAGAATCAAGACATTGCTACCAGGCTTCTTATCCCTATCTTCCATTATTGTTTTGTATTTTGACTTATTTATAAAATGGAATTTGCATCTCAACATCTATTCAATCTCTTCACATTTTTCATGAGTAGCAAAATTTCTGAATGGGTTGAGAAGCACTTAGCTAGCATGACCTAAGATCTTCATTTTATGCGATCATCTTTTCTTATGTATGCATCCTTCACCTTTTAGAGATACTTGAGAGAGTAGTCTAAAGAAAGAACCTAGACTAGAGAGAGTCAGGTTAGAATCTAGGCTTGAGAAAGTCATATTAGAACCGCATAAGCAAGAGATAGAGACTTAGAGATAAGTTCTATTTGCTATCATGCATCGTATGTACCCAAGAATTACGATATGATAGTATGTGGTCACCTTGTGTATGTGTGTATCATTCATCATCGCATAGACAATAATAGAAGCTTAGACATAAGTCCTATAGACATTATCGTATACATCGCATGCGTCCTAAAATTAGGAACTATGGCATTTGCATTGAGAGATGACATGTTGTGTGTGTGTAGCATGATCGCATAACTTGAACGCAATCTTAGGAAGTGTTAGCTAAATCCCTTCTCAACCCGTTTCCCACATACTCATTGTAACTTTCACTATCATTGACTCATTACTCAATTCCGCCATACAAAACTAGTATGCCCAAAGGCGAAACATTATGGTGTTCAGAAACTTATATAAATAGTTCATGTATTTGTGAATTATTATTCAACTCTACTAAAACCACTCCATAAGCAGCCTTAGGAACGAAAATGTTCTATTCTCAAGTTCATCTTTTGTGCTAGTGGTAATACTTTCCGGAAACTATCATTATCAAACTCCTTCACATGAAAGATTATTTTTCCTATCTCTTCTATAACATGAGAACATATCAAGTGCTCTCTCATTCTTGATTGCCCTTGCTTAATATTCCATTCTGAGAAAAATGTTTTCATGTTAACATCGAGTTCCACAACCAATCAACCCAAACAAACTATCCTTTCAACCCATAAATACTAAGGTCTAAAGTTCCAAGTAGTAACAAGATTGCTCATATCTATTCCTATACCATGTAACCATCCATATCATGTTTTAAAAGCCTACCCATACTTAAGTACTTAGAGGTGTGAACACATTAATTTCTTTTCTCAAATAAATAGTAACATTCCTTAAATACTTTCCTTTCCTTCACACTAATCTTTGTTAAGACCAAAAACTCAAGGTGCTTCTCTCCCCTTTCCAAGTGTGACATAAACTCACTACATAATGTGTAGCTCTACCTAACTCCTCCATAAGTCTTACCTTCTCATCTAAATTTTTCATGTTGTAGTATTCTTCTTCACCAACTGTCGTTGCTTTTAACTCCAAAAGTTTTTCTCTTAGTCCTATTAGCTTAACTACATTATTTTCATCTTGACCATCGGTAACTAAGTGCCTTGAGGTACTTCCTAAGTTATCTTCTTAGTTCAAAAGCCGCATTTTTTTAAGTCATAAGTCCCATTCAAACTAGCTTCCCTTCCACATCACAACAACTAAACTAGGTGACTTTCAGAAGAGTTTCCTCACATGAAGCTTACTTACTTTCCTTTATGAACATTGTTTGCTCTTCGAGTACTACCCCTGAACAACAAATATCTCGTGGGTACATGACTACAGGTAAGGGGCAACTATCACTAACATAAAAATCATGCAATAAAATCAAAGTCCTAAAATCATGGAAATATTTCATCAGGCTTATACATCCTTATGGCATATTGTATAAAACATAGTTCATGCTTATTCATCCTCATAAAATAGTTCATAAAATTGTAAAATGCCCATTCACATAACATGGCAAAGCAAAATTATCACCATGCTCATATATTCTCTCCAAACTTATTCTAAAGATATTGCTCGACACAAAGGTGGTTCCAGTAGTAAGATTACTTACCTCGAATTGAAATTCCAAAATTAATCCAAGAAATCAACTGCCAATAGAAACTTAAACTGATGTCCCAAATGCTTTGTTTACTCCAAATTTATTCCAAACTTCACTCAAAGATTTAAATCTACACATAAACCATAATTTAGGATTTAAAATCCAACTTTTAAAATTTTTAACTAATCCAAAAAGTCTTATAGTCCTACTACTCACCAATTATGTGTCACAAAGCTCCGAAACTTGTTGAATAGTACACTAACTGTTGAGGATGATGCCCTAAAGTCTCATGTCATGTAGTTTGTAAACAGTTTGTACAAATGCTTGGGATGTATAATATATGATATTTACTTCACTTTTTGACTTTGCACATTAGATGTTTTATTTGCTTTACCACAAACCAATAAACTAAAATCACTGGTTGTCATTATATAACTTAAGGATGTATGTGGTGATATATAAGTGGATCATATCTTAAGTGATAACCAAAATGGTCTGTAGTATATGGATATAGGAGAGACACCTTATCCTGGTAATGCTACGGATGCAGCCCGCTTTGTAGAATAGTTACAAGTGTTGTGACTTGCTACAAATGATTTGATCCTAATCATTTGTATGGGGACATATTAGTGAGGGCATCCTATAAAAAGATTTTGTATATGGTCTGGCCACAAAATGTTAATATCTCGTTATATAACGTCATTTATGATAGAGACTTCACTTACAGGATGACCATAGGTAACATGACCTTAATCCTGAGTGAGTTGGGAACTCCTGCCATTAAGGACGATCGTTTGATTTGCATGGGTGTGAGTGGCCAGATCGTCGACTCAAACATGCCACTTTGGGGATTCGTCTGATTTGGGAATTGGAAACTCGGCTACACATGATGGAATTCACTCCTTCCCCGAAGCAAGGGTAAGTAGACAGATTGCTCCCTTAAGGGTTGATCTGGGGGCTTGAAGGATGTGGTGCCACACACCTTCTCATGGCTTGAGAGATGTCCACACATTGTAGGACTATGTTGTATTGTTCATTAGAGGGATCAATGGTACTTAAGGAGTAAGATGTAACTACAGGGGCAAAACGGTAAATTGGCCCAACTATACTTACGAGCATCTGTGAAGGGTTATCGTACTGATGATTGGTTATATCCGATGGACACGGAAATATATTTGTGGTAAGAAGAGTTTAGCTCTCGGTCTTTAGTGGAATGCCTGACACTTAACGGATGGTGGATCTCGTGGCTAAAGAGTTTAGTCAACTATTCACGTACCATTGAAGCTTCGAGCCATAGGTCCATAAGATCCCCTTGGTAGCTTGCATTCAATTTGAGAGTCGGTTTTTGGGTCAGTTTGAAATGTTCAAATTGACAGGAGGGATTTCGATTATATATGATATGATTGAACTAGTTAATTATATATGATATGATTGAACTAGTTAATTATATATAATATAACTGACTTTATGTATGAGATATTAATTAGAGGAAATTGGATATAAATATGCTTTATATCTATTACAGAAGCAAACATTATGGTTAATATATGATATTAAACTATAGGTTAATGAATATAATATGATTATGTTTATTATTTATTAATTTGGCAATTTGGATAATTGGCCACCGTTTTCTCCGTAACTGTGTATTAGTGGGGAGTTCCATTCAGTTTTCGTAAATGAAGAATAAATGAATTTTGTTTTCATTTTGCAAAGATATCGAAGAACGCGATTATTAGCTCACAAGGTGTTAGCATCCTATCGCTTAGTGATTTGAGAGCCTATATGATAGCGCATCTTTTACTAAACGATCGCACACCCGCGCACGCTTCTACTAAATGATCGACCACCTCTTCCTAAAAGATCGCTTAGCACTCGAGATTTACTAAACAATCGTATACACGATTGCTTACCTCTTCCTACATGATCGTGTACCACACCTAAATGATCAAGCACCTTGTCTATACGATAGACGTTGCCTTTCTCCCACTTTCTTGATCGTTGTATACGATCTCTTTTCCTCTTCGATCTCTTTTCCTCTTCTTCTCTACCAAATCCAAACAGAGCCTACTCTTTGGATTCTTACTCGGAGAATACTAAGGGTTCCAAGTGGTGGTGTCATCCCCATTCTACGTCTGTTCATGTGAAGTCATTCGTGGTAGACGATTGGGTGTTGTTGAACTATAGCCTGACATTCTAGCGAGAGAGAGAGCTTTTGTTTGTGGAGAGAGCGAAATTTTTCGAGAAGAAAGTCTTCAACTGGTAAGCTCCTTGTTCTCTTGTTTAATTTATCTTTAAGCATGCCGGTAATTTAGTAGTTTGATGCATATCTGTATGTGTGAATGTAAATGTGAAAATTCTGTCACAATACTTTTGGAAAGATCCGCTTCCGCTCATAGGTACTCTGTATAAGAGTTCCTTCACTAACAAATTTCAAAAACTTGAATCAATGTTTCAAATCTTATGGATAAATCAAGTTAATTAGTGTGTCTAAATAACCAATCAAGAATTCCAAAGTAAACTGATCAACAACTCACCAAATAAAAATCCGACGAGCTGCAATGATTGGCAGATGCACAACGACGAACGACTAAAAAAGTAAAAGCAACGAGGATTTTTCTCTCTAATTGACCTTCCTTTGGAATAAAGTGAATAGCTTGGAATGAAGTTGATGGTTGTATTTTTAGAGGAAAAATAGTCCTAATCCTAAATTATTTGGGATTCTATAACTTCAAGTAGTAGATAGATAAGATTTCCTTTTTAAATATGACAGTTTATCTAATTAGGAAATCTAGTTTTTAGAAAATCAATAATTAAAGTAGTAGATAGATTAGATTTCTTTTTTGAGGAATACATTTTCATTAACTAGGAAATTCATATTTTAGTTAATTAGAAAATCCATAATCTAATTAATTTTGGAGTCCATATTTTAATTGAATTAGAAATTTCACAATCTAACTAAATTAGAAATTCCATAATCTAATTAATTTAAATTTTTCTTATCAACTCAATTTAAATTAATTATCATCTCTAATTTGGATTCGAACTCCAAAATTAAAGAGGAAAAAATTTAAAACTACAATTTCTCTTTTTCCTTCTTAAATTTCAAATTCTTTTTAATTTCGAAAATCCTAATTCTTTTCCTTTTTCTTCATTTCCAAATCTTTATCCAAAATAATTCAGAAATTCACAATCTCAAACCAATTAACTTCTCCAATTAACTTAATTTTGGCTCCAAACAAAAATTAATGGGAATATACAATCCAATAGTTGAGATAAATTACATCCTCCCAAATATTTAATCAATTTTAAAATAACTTTCCCCCGAGTAATTTAATCTAATTTTTCCCTAAATTGGATTAAAATTCTAATTCTTTATAATATCTTTTCAATTAATTATCTTGCTTCCTAAATTAAATTTTTAGCCCCAACTTATCAAAAAAAAGAAAAAAAAAAAAAAAAGACCCAAATATTTCAAGATTATTTAGTGAAAATTACATGAAAATTTTGGAATGTTACAAACTTGCTATTATCAAGGTAGGGAAAACCACAAGGCTACCCAGATAGAGTAGGAACAAGGCTTACTAAATTTCTTTCTTTGTTATCTGAGGATTTCACCCATACAGCTAGTTTAGACCAAAGCTCTTATACTAATTGATAAGGATAATGGACTTCCACATATCTCCACCATAGTATGATATTGTCTACTTTAAATTTAAATTCCCATGGCTTTGTTTTGGAAGCAACTCAAAAAGTCTCATACCAATAGCGATAATTATCCTTACTTATATATCCATGATCATTCTCTTCCTTATCTAGTGTGGGATTTTGTTTGTACTCCTAACAGAGTTTGACTTTGTTATTATATAAATTTGGCTTCCAACATGATCTTCTCTAGACACCTATACTATATATAAAAGGCGCTATAAGGGGAGAATCTTTCCTTTCCTTTTTTGCCTCTACATAATGTATATTTTGCCCATTGTTGATTAGACATGACTATCTAAATATACGTATCTTTTATGTTATTTTACACTTCGTCGATGGACGTGATTGTTCAAATGAAATGTAAGTGTCTTTCTAAGTCCAATAGGTGCACTTGATGTTGATGAGATATGCTTGTCTCGGTGGAGGTGGTTACACATCGAACCGGTGCATCCACTTGCATATGAGTACAGTCCATGTATAAACATGTGAAAGTTATATGAAAATTTTAAAGACCATAAAATTTAAAAAACTTACAAAAGTGTCTATATAAAAACAATGAAAACTAAATCATTTTGAGTGATTGATTCACTGATGCATTTTTTCATGTTGTTTTCATGAACCTCTTCCATTTTTTATGTTTAGCTTCATTTTTGCCTAATTGTTTGTAACTTAGAAATTATAACAATGTGCTTTGTTACTCAGTATAGAAGTTTTGTGGTAGTATTATATAATGACCAATTACTGCTACATGTTTTTATATGGTTTTCAAGTTCTTGAAATTCATCAGAATGCAAAAAAATTTAAAAAGTTCTTCACAAGTACATTTTTTAACTTCCCTCCAAAATTCTATGTTCATAAGAAATTTTAATTTAATATGGTTACATAGCCCGTGGCAAAAATTTATTCACTATGTATCATTATTGAATCTCAATTTCGTCTTTTTAAGTATATTTGAGACTAATATTAGAATATTAGATAAACTTTTGTAAGAATGTAGTACATCAGTCTAAATTTTGATGATATCTTGGAAAAGTACACAAAAGAAGTTAATAAGAGAATGACACAACGAAAACAATGTTTTAGAGACAAATATTTAGTAAGAAAACAGGAAAGTATGTAGTGAGAGAAACACGATGAGAGAAAGAGAACAAACTTAGAGAGAAAATAAGTTAGAATGATACAAAAATTTTAACGAAAAAATTATGGTAAATTATGTATGTGTAATAGAACGAATTTGAAATAATATAAAAAAATTATGAGCAAATTTTATAGAGAAAAGTTAGTGACATGAGACATAAAATTTTATGATAGGCAAAAAGTATAGATATATAGGATGGATTTTCATTTTAAAGTCATTTTATAGGGTAAATTGTAAAATCATCCCTAAAGTATTGTGGTTGTTGTAATTACACTCTCAAACTTTCAATTGTAAAAATTGAGCTCTCAAACTTATGTAAGTGTTAAAAATTAGACCCTTAAACTTACATAGGTTTAAAAATTAAACCCTCAAACTTATATATAAGTAAAATTGGGCCTCCAAAGTTGTAAATTTGTACAAATTTGACCCTCCCAAATAGGAAATCTTGGGCCTATTTGATAATGTTTTCGTTTCTTGTTTGCTTTTCCTATTTTTCATTTTTTTAAAAACTGACTTGTTTGATAACTTTTCTCGTTTCTTGTTTCTAAAATTTGATAAACGTTTCTTAAAATATGACTGAAATTTGATAAACTACAAAAAGTAGTTTCTCCTTATTTTATTTTTATTTTATTTCAATATAATAAAAAAATCGGGGTTGGCGAGTGGTAGATAGGTCCACCAGAGGTGATGTGAGGTTTCACGGACCAGGGTTTTGAATCTTAGGTACGACAATTCATTTATTTTCATTATTTTCTACATTAATTTTGCTATTTTATTTTTCTTTATATTATTTTTTTATATTCATATGTTACTTTAATTTTGAATTTCAAATTTTCAATATATATATATATATTTAAATAATTTTTTAATTTTGAATATTATATTATGCAATAGGCATATATTATTTTAATTTTAAATTTCTAATATTTAGATTTATATATTATTTTAAAGAAAAATTATTTCAAATGGCAAAATAGTTCAAATTATTTACAAAATATATATAAAAAATTCAAAATCTATCAATAATTGACACTAATAGACTTCTATCGATGCCTATCTATGTCACTGATAGACACCAATAGAAGTCTATTAGTATCTATCAATGTCTATCATTAATAGATTCTGAAATTTTGCTATATTTGTAAATATTTTGGTTCATTTTGCTATATTTAAAAACTACCATATTTAAAATTTTAAATTTCAAATTTGTATATTTGAATATCTTTTGAATTTTAAATTTTGTAACATGCATATTTATATTTTATTTTTATTTCAAATTTTGAATTTTGAATTTTTTTAGTACATTTGAAACCGATTAGAATCTCACAATATATAAATTGTGTTCACTAAAATACTTACTTAGCTTCAGTTAAGTATTTTACAACTAAAATATTTATATAATAATATAATCGAGTTGAATTTTAGTCAACTTCATTAAGGTTGACAAAAAAATCCACGGGGGTAGGTCCTTTCGGTCAAACCAGGGAATGTTTTTGGGTCCTTGTCCGGGAACGGAGTAGGGACAGGGATGGTATCCTGACCTCGACCCCGACCCCAGCCCCAGTTTGATATAGTTATATTTTTTAAAATATATATTTATAATATATAATATAATTGATTTATAACATTGTATTGCAGCCCAAAGATTAATTATCCAAACTTCTCAGGTTTAAGCCCAACTCCCAAGCCAAGTCCAAACCTAAAAACTAAAAAACCCTAGTATATCATTATCCATTTCATTCTCACTCCAATCCAATGGCAGCAACAGCCTCCATCTCCATCTCTCACTTGTTCATGTTTTGTGCCCACTGCTCCAAGTCCAAGTTGAAGCTCCATGCTCTATGCTTGCCTCCCACGCCATGTCTGATTGACCATTCACGTTCACTGTCAGTTTGTCATTGAGCTGTCAACATTCATGTTCGTCACCGTTCAACGTCAAGCCATCGATGTTGTCACCATTCGTCACCGTGTCGTGTCATTCACTGATGCTTGTCATACCGTTCATTGATCACTGCCACCGTTCACTACTCTCCAGTCTCCATGGTTAGTCTGTTATTTTATTATTAAAATGTATCGTTTAAAAATTTTCTTTTGTTCTCTTGTTATTAAAATGTTGTTTCTGCATATATGGATAGAGTTGAATTCTTGAATTTTGTTTGATTTTTTTTCATTGTAAATTAAATAATATAAAAACAAGAGTTTGAAACTAAAGAAAATAATTGAAACCTACTTAGACAGAAATATAGTTTTAGTAGTGATCATGATTATAAGAACAAAATCATTCAAAGATTTTTTTTTCCAATTACATTGGCTGGAGTTCAATTAAGAAATATTGATTCGCCTAACGATGGACAAACGTCATGATTTTTAGGAGTCATTTATTGAAAATTTTTAAAATATCATTTTGGTTCTTATACTTTAATTTGGGGTTTGTTTAAAGTGCATATATTTTTAAATGTTCAATTTGAGTCCTTATATTTTTAATAAATCTTAAATTTAATCCTTCAAAGTTAAATTTTATCAAAATTAATTAATAATAACAATAATTTCATGTAAAGAATATATATGAATATGTTCTTTACATGAAATTATTGTTATTTAATGTTGAAATTATTTTTCTTTAATGTTGAAATTATTTTTCTTTACTGTTGAAAAATGCTAATAAATAACAAAAATTATTGTTCTTTAATGTTGAAATTATTTTTCTTTACTGTTGGAATTTATTTTAAAGTTGAACTCTTTGAGTCTTTGTGTTTTTTCAGATTTAATTTAAAATTATTGTTTGGATGCTAGAAGGTATTATTCACAAGCTTATATTTTAAAAAATTAGAATTATGTTTGTCGTTTGTGATTTATGCTATTATTGTGATTTATACCGTCGAGATTTCCATCCTACCGTCGATGAGTTTACAACGCTGCTATAGTAAGCCGACTATTTCTTTTAATTCTTTAAATTCTTTACCGAAACCAAAATTTAATCAATAATGCCAATAGAAAAATGCATAAACTAACAATCCAACATGAAATTCATGCTCTGATACCACTTTTTAGCATAAATTCTTTATATCTATATTGAATAGATAAACCCTAGGATCATTCATGTCAAATTGTCAAGAATAACATACCAGATTCCATTGCAAAATTGATGATAGCTTCAAGATGATGATGGATGACTATGGTCTTCCTCAACCAAAACTCCGAATGCCCTTAGGGGGATCTCTCTCTAGATGGGATTCAAGAAAGACTGAGTGCTTATTGTTTTGGTATATCGGGGATCATAGTCCTAAGGTCTCTTTATATACTAGTTCAATTAGGGTTCTCATTAAATCCTAATTAACTAGGAATGGGCTTCTACCCATTAAGTCCATACTCAACTAGGAATCTAGGGCCTTAATTAATTAGATCACATAATAGGGCTCAATCTAATAAAATAACCCGTGATCAATTATTTATCGACATACATAGCCAATACTTTAATAAACATATTATTATTTAAATATGTCTAACAATCTCCCACTTGGGCTATGTCTATGTACCTAATATAATTAAATCACATAAACCTTAAGTGCACATAAACAGGTTATTTCAATAATAGAATTCCACTTTAGTTCAATATGGTCTATCTCTTGTATCAGCATGGAATCAAGGCGGCTTTCGTCACTACCCTTGTAACTAAACCTTCCTTGTTCACAAATTCCAATACATTCAATGACATAGATCAAGTATGGATGGATAGCATGGAAACTACATGCAAAGTGATCTGGATCTTGTCGGTTTCCAATTGGTCCAAATTCCTTAATGAGATCATTCTAAAAAAAAACTTTATACTAAAATGCATGCATGATAAACAAGTTTAGATAATAAAACATAAACCATCAACTTTATTCTATATAGAAAATAAACAAAATAAGGTCAAAGAACATCCTCAATAACAAACTCCCACTAAACCATAGAATCAGAAAAGTGACTAACACTCATGTGAGCAACATGTTTAAGAAAAACTTTAGGTGGTAAATCTTTAGTCAATGGATCTGCCACCATAGAGTTTGTTCCTATGTGTTCTATTGAAATTTGACCATTTTGAACTCTTTCTTTAACAACCAGAAACTTCATATCTACATGTTTTGACTTCGTATTGCTTCTGTTGTTGTTGGAATATATCACAGCCGACTTATTGTCACAAAATAATTTTAGTGGTCTTTCTATGCCAACCATATCCGCAACCCAGTGACAAACTTTTGCAACCATATTCCATAATTGGATTCCTCGTAACATGCTATAAATTCTGCAACCATGGTAGAAGAAGCCATAAGTGTTTGTTTAACACTTTTCCAGGATACAGCTCCTCCAGCCAACATGAAGATATAGCCTGAAGTGGATTGCAAAGTGTCTTGACATCTAGCATAATCAGAATCAGAATAGCCAATGATCTCCAAAACTTCTGATCTCTGATAATGAGCATATAATCTTTTGTTCTCTGTAAATACCTCATAACCCGTTTGGCTTCTTTCAATGATCAATCCCCGAGTTACTCAAATATCTGCCTAACACTCCAACTATGAACGCAATATCTGGACGCGTACATACTTGAGCATACATTAGACTTCCAATGGCCAATGCATAGGGAACCTTCTGCATCTCCTTAGTCTTGAGTGTTGTCTTGGGGCATTGATCTAAATGAAATTTATCACCTTTAGCGATCAGGATATCTCCCAGCGCACAGTCTTTCATACCAAATCTACTCAAAATCTTTTCAATGTAGTTCTTTTGTGGCAATCTCAAAATACCTTGAGAACGATCTCGCAGTATTTCAATTCCTAATACAAAAGAAGTATCACCAAGATCCTTCATCTCAAAATTTCTTTTGAGAAATCTCTTAGTGTCATGCAATAAACGTACATCATTACTAGCTATGAGTATGTCATCAACAAATAACACGAGAAAGATTTGTCATCAACATATAACACCAGAAAGATTGATTTACCCCCACTAAATTTGTGATATACACAATCTTCCACAATGTTCACCTCAAAACCAAATAAGGTTATCACTTCATGGAATTTGTGATACCATTGACAAGAGGCTTGCTTGAGACCGTAGATGGATTTCTTTAATTTGCACACCATAGACTTTGAATTATCAGACACAAAGTTTCTGGTTGCACCATATAAATCGTCTCATTAATGTTCCCAATGAGAAACACAATTTTTACATCCATCTGGTGTAGCTCTAAATCAAAGTGAGCTACTAGTGCCATGATTACCCTAAAAGAGTCTTTCGATGAAACCGAAGAGAAAGTCTCTTTGTAATCAATGCCTTCCTTTTGAGTAAGACCCTTTGCAACAAGACGAGCCTTATATCTTTTGATATTGTCATATGAATCTTTTTTGGTTTTAAATATCCATTTACAAACTATGGTTTCACTCCTGATGGCAGTTCGACAAGTTCCCAAACGTCATTGTCTTTTATGGATTTTATTTCCTCTTCCATAGCACTTATCCACTTTTGAGAGTTAGAACTTTGTAAAGCTTGTTGGAAGTTGATTGGATCATCTTCCATTATACCCACATCATCCTGATGTTCTTGAAGAAACACAATATAATCATCTGGAATTACACTTCTTCTCTCTCTAGTAAACCCCGAGAGTGCTCAGAATACCCAACAAAATAGCAGCTAATAGTTCTTGAGTCCAATTTTCTTTCACTAGGCCTATAAGGCCTAGCCTCAGCTTGACAACCCCATATATGAAGATGCCTAATACTAGGCTTCTTTCCTGTCCACAACTCATAAGGGGTTTTGGCTATTGCTTTACTAGGTACCCTATTAAGGATATATGTTGCAGTCTTAGTGCCTCACTCCAAAGGGATTCTGGTAGAGAAGAATTTTAACGCCCGGATCCTTACACATTATGATCCGACTACTATGACATGCATACTTAGACTTCTCTATCATAAGAAGAGTTCTGGAGAAAATTTCAAAGAACATATCTCAATCTTATTAATTAGATAGAAAAACTATATAAAAAGTTTATTTATCAAAACACCAGAATCCATAAAACATTAGCGTGGTGGTACAAAATGCATGTGCTTATAATAGTGAGTTTGATGGTTGGCCATTTGAGCGACGTCCAATTCTGCCATCTACGCTGTGTTCTTACCTACAAAGTTTGTAAAAATATAGGATGAGTATATAATATACTCAGTAAGTAGTTCTCACGTAGGGTAGTGACCAAATGCACAATCACAAGCAACATGTCATGAAAACATATCGTTAGGACCGAAAACGTATAATAACATGTGGTGGTCGGCTATGCTTCCAACATAAATCTCTCCTCCCTGATAGGAAGATGAGGACCTAAGCAAAAACTAACCCATCTGATGATTAGCGGATCATGCAGTTAGTAGGGCCAGAGTCGCATCCAACATCAACCATTAACATAAACGTAATATTAGACTAGAGGGTTGCAACCATACATACCCTGCTAGTCCCTAACGTAAACATAACGTAAGATTAGGCCTGGAGGGGTGCAACCATACATGCCTTGCCAGCCCTGGAAGCATAAATTTCTCCGCCCTGATAGAAAGATGAGGACTTAAGCGGAAACTAACCTATCTAATGATTAGCGGGTCTTGCAGTCAGTAGAGCCAGAGTCGCATCCAACATCAACCATTAACATAAACGTAAGATTAGACTGGAAGCATAACTTACACCTAATTAAAACTTGATTTTAACGTAATCGTGAACAAACATAATGCATGGGGTCCCTTGTAGAGAAACGTGTTCTAAACATGTAATGCAATATAACAATTAACATAATCATGCAACATAATAAAGGTACACTACCATAGAACATTTAAAAAGAGGGTGAGATAAACTACTTACCTTGGCGGTGATCTAATTATTCCTTATTATTCTTTATGATTTGATCAGTAGAGCTTTCCCTTTTTAAACTAGAAGGAAATTTGGGCAGAAATTTGTGCAGCACCTTACCCGAGCTTTTCTCTTTTAACCTCACAAAACTTCCTCACTCACACTTACTCTTTCACACGATTCTTTGTTACTGAGATTTGTTTGAGAATGGGTTAAATCTTTAGGCAAAGGGTCCTATTTATAGTAGTTTTCAGCTCTTCTCAGTGTGACAAATCATCGTACAGGTGGCTTCTTTAAAATTACTTAGGGTTTAAGGATTCCTCTCAATAATGCACCTAATCTTGGCTAACATTTGCCCTTACGTCATCATTCTTTGTTTGTATTCAATTTTAGGGGTTTTCTATGTATAATCTATAATATCGTGGCCAAATTCAATGTATAATTCGTGCTTCTGTCCAAATCTCGCTCACTCTGCTCTCAGATCTCGCTCTCTCCAGTTTTCTCGCTAGGAATTCGCTCTGTCCACTCTCGCTTTGTCCAAATCTCGCTCTCCCTGCTCTCAGAATTTCGCTCTCTCCAGCTTTCTCGCTAGGAATCTCGCTCTCAACTTTCTCACTGGGAATCCCGCTCTCTCCATTCTCGCTCTCAAATTTTCTTTTCCGTCTCGCTCTCTCCAGCTTTCTCACTACAATTCTTGCTCTGTCCAATTTTTCCTTCAATCTCGCTCTCTCCAGGGATCTCGCTCTCTCTACTCTCGCTTTCTCCAATTTTCTCTTTAATCTCGTTCCAGGAATCTCGTTCTCTCCACTCTCGCTTTCTCCAATTTTCTCTTCAATCTCGCTCTCTCCATCTTTCTCTCTCTCTCTCCAATTTTCTGTTATTTACTTATTTATTTATTTATTTATCATTCAATTAGAGTCTCGCTCTCTCCACCTTCGTTCTTTCTAATTTTCTTTTATTTTTATTTTTATTTTTATTTATTTATTAATATTAATTTTTTTATTATTATTTTCTCTGCTTCCTAAATTAAGGTTAGGGTATTTATATTGATCATCCAATAAATTTCAATATTTAATTTCCTGTAGTGTATGCGTACAAATCTGGTTCGTTACAAGAATGACTAATCATACTTCTTATCATATCTTTAAGTGTTCTATTTCGCCTTTTCGCTACACCATTCATGATGGGTTTGCCCGGCATAGTGTATTGCAGGACGATTCCACATTCCTCTAGGTATTTGGCAAAGGACCATGGACGTTGTTCACCTGATCCATCATATCTACCGTAATATTCACCACCACGATCAGATTTGACAACCTTAATTTTCTTTCCAAGTTGAAGTTCAACTTCAGCTTTAAAAGACTTGAAAACGTCTAAGGTTTGAGACTTCTCATGAATTAAATATAGGTACCCATATCTTGAATAGTCGTCTATGAATGTAATAAAATATTGTTGTCCATTCCAAGAGGCCATAGGGAATGGACCACAAATGTCTATATGTATTAGTTCTAAGACGTCTGAGCATCTGTTGGCACCTAATTTTCTTATGTTTATCTATTTTCCCTTAATACATTCCACACAAACGTTCAAGTTACTTAAATCAAGGGAATCAAGAATTCCATCTGACACAAGTCTCTGAATTCTCTGTTTAAAGATGTGACCTAAACGCTTGTGCCATAATATAGTAGAATTCTCATTTAATTTACGCTTTGTACTACATGAATTAGATAATAGGATCTTGTTAAATGAAGCAAAAGAATCAAGCATATATAGATTATCAATTAAAGAACGGTACCAATAAGCTTAGAATCTTGAAAAAGACTAACTTTATTATTTCCAAAAGAACAAGAAAAACCAAATTTGTCCAAACTGGAAATAGAAACTAAATTCCGTGTAAATAACAGTACAACAAAAGTCTCATTCAGATCCAAATAACAACCAGTTTTTAAAAGTAATCTAAAATTTTCAATAGCTTTAACTGGAACTGCTTTGCCATCACCCACATAGATGAATCTTTCAGCATCACTTGGCGGCCGGCTCCACAGGCAACCCTGCATTGATATACTTATGTGAGTAGTAGCACCAGAATCTACCCACCAAGTATCTGTAGGTACAGAAGCTAAATTAACTTCAGAATAAACCAAAGTAAGAAGTTTACCCTTCTTTACACGCCACTTGGCATACTTGGGACAATCTTTCTTGAAGTGACCTTTCTTTTTGCAGAAAAGACAAGGGTTTTCAGTAGCTTGTTTCTTGTTTTTATTCTGTTGAGATCTCCTTTCTGCAACATTCACAATTCTCCTTTTCTTCTTATCACGAGAGCCTATTGCCAAATGAGCACTTTCTGTCCTTTCTCTCTTAATCCTATCTACTTCTTACACACATTGTGAGATAAGCTCATTAATACTCCATTTATCCTTCTGAGTATTATAGCTTATCTTAAACTGAGTGAATTGTATAGGAAGAGAGATAAGTACCAGATGCACGAGTAAATTTTCATTTATCTTGATATCAAGTGCCTTTAATTTACCTGTGAAATTGGACATTTCCATAATGTACTCCCTTATGTTTCTATTGCCCTTATACCTCAAAAAAGTTAAAGAAGTCAAAAGACTACTCGCTTCCCCTTTCTCATTTTTAGCAAAATATTTCTCAATTTGAGCAAGGAACTTATTGACATTTTCACTTTCCCTGATATAGCCCCGAAAAGACTCCGGAATGGAGTGCCTAATGATCATCAAACACATGCGATTTGACCATTCCCACTTCTCTATATTAACAGTATTTTGTTGTTCCTCATTAGAAGTAGGTTTATCGGTCCTTAATGCAAGGTTCAAATCTATACACCCAAGAAGTATCTCTAGGCTTTCTTTCCAAATCTAGAAGTTCGATCCATTCAACTTAGGGATTGAACTTAGATTTTCAGATATTTTAGTAAAACAATAAACAACAAAACATATGCTCATAACTAAAACATAACAAAATAATTTCACATATGTGGTGGGCCCCTTTAACAAGATACCTAGCACAACATTGATGTCCAGTTTTGGGTAGAAAATACCAACTGTAATGGTACTCTCAACGTAGTAATCAAAGTACTGGCAATTAACTCTGTAAAAAAAAAAAAAAAATAGCCTTTCTTTGGACTGACTACTTTTCACATGAGCAGTCCTTATAATTGCCACATACTCATTACCACATGCTTACCCACAATTTGGCCAAATAATTATCTTTCTTTGGGCCAATAATTATCCACATAAATTCATGAATATGTACATCTTATATTTCATAATTAAAATGATCTAGATAATGGAGGCTACTTTGGTAACATATTATTTTTGACCAATTCAATCTAAAATATAAAATACAATAATATAATAATATTATTGTACAAAAAATGGAGGAAGAACACCAAATAGTCTTTTGTAAAATTCACTTAATAATTGCATACACATAATACAATTAAAGTAACATAAACATGTGAATATCACAAAAAAAATCAAATTGTAGATTTTAATTCACAAACTTATCCATCAAGAACTAGGAACCCTTTTCAAGAATTTCACCAAGTTATTAATCAATAAAACTTAGAAACGCGGGCAAGAAGTTCAATCAACAATTAATCCAAATAGTTGACAAATTCAATATTATCAAACTATTAAAAAATAAATTCACTAAATTCAATCAGTTTTTTTTTAACCTTAAAAAAAAAAAAAAAAAAAACCAGTGTCCAAAATTATCAATCACAATTCAGTTTTTTTTTTTTTTAAACTAATATTATTAAGTATTAACATAACTTTTTAGTTAAAAAAATAGTGACAACATTAACTTTTCGATTATTAATCAAATTTAAAATCGAACTCATAAAGTAATCCATTAAGAATTAAAGAAAAAAACTGATAATTAAAACCAAGAACCGCTGGAAAGACTTTAATCCGTAATGATACCTTTACCCAACGGCAATTCCAGTCAGTCATTAACCGAAAGTCTTGATGGGTAAAACTTGCAGCAACTAAAGACCTAACTCCTTCGATCGGTCTTTAACTTTTTTCTAGTGAATTTCATCACATTGGTGGGCTTTTGTCAAGATGTTTAATTGAACATCCTTAATTTTGACAACAATAGAACTAAGATTTTTTTTTTCTTAAAAAAAAACTTGAAACCACGTTCAATCAAAAGAATCAACAAAAACAAAATCACTTTAATCCACCACTAGCACATCATTCATAATCGATGATGGGTATGCCAAATACCACAGATAAGAATACAGGTTGCAAGAACACATCTTGCCAAAGGAAAAAAATGACCGTCGAGATTTCCATCCTACCGTCGATGAGTTTACAACGCTGCTATAGTAAGCCGACCATTTTTTTTTAATTCTTTAAATTCTTTACCGAAACCAAAATTTAATCAACAATGCCAATAGAAAAATGCATAAACTAACAATCCAACATGAAATTCATGCTCTGATACCACTTTTTAGCATAAATTCTTTATATCTATATTGAATAGATAAACCCTAGGATCATTCATGTCAAATTGTCAAGAATAACTTATCGGATTCCATTGCAAAATTGATGATAGCTTCAAGATGATGATGGATGACTATGGTCTTCCTCAACCAAAACTTCGAATGCCCTTAGTGGGATCTTTCTCTAGATGGGATTCAAGAAAGACTGAGGGCTTATTGTTTTGGTATATCGAGGACCATAGCCCTAAGGTCTCTTTATATACTAGTTCAATTAGGGTTCCCATTAAACCCTAATTAACTAAGAATGGGCTTCTACCATACTCGATTAGGAATCTAGGGCCTTAATTAATTAGATCGCATAATAGGGCACAGTCTAATAAAATAAACCGTGAAAAATTATTAATCCACATACATAGCCCATACTTTAATTAAACATATTATTATTTGAATATGTCTAACACAAGAAGCTGCAAAAAAAGCATTAGCTAGGATGATAATCAAACATGAATATCCTCTCTCAATAATTGAGCATAGGTTTTAGGAAATTTTGTAATGTGATCCAACCATTATTTTAGATGGTGTCAAGAAACACAATAAAGAAGAAGATTTTGAAAATTTACGATATTGAGAAGTTGAAAACCATGACATTGTTGAATGAGATCAAAAGAAAAATTGTCCTTACAAAGGACATGTGGACTTTCAACCACCAAACAAAAGGTTATAGGGCCAAATATCCTACCACTAATATTTTTTTCCCAAAAATTTGTAAACTAAAATTGACTATTTCTGACTAGACAAGTTCTAACATTCAAGAGATAAGAGACATGACATCAAATATGATTTCAAAGTTTGTTATGTATTGGAAGAAAATTCATGGGGTAATGGTCGTAGCTGCAGTTTTATATCTGTTATAAATTGAAGTTGATTGAGTTTTCTTCCCTATAATTTATGGAGATATTTTTTTTTCTTGAGTTGGAAAGGATTTAAAAAAATTTGTTCAGATTTGGAAATAGAATATCAACTGAAGCATAAAGGTGAAGATGATGATTGTCGCTCTAAAAATTTAGATGGAACATCAAAAAATATAAAATTTGATGATTTTAATTATTATGACTTGTTTGTATCAAATTCCAATAATATGAATCAGGAGCAATAGTTTGATGCATATTTGGATGAACCTGTCTTACCCGATCATCTCATTTTAACATTCTAAGTTGGTGAAAATTGAATGGGGCCAAGTATCCCATTTTACAAGAAATTGCAAGAGACATATTAGTCGTCCCATTATCTAGTGTTGCATCAGAGTCTGTTTTTAGTACCTGTGGTAGGATTGTAAGCCCACATCGTAACAAACTTCATCTGAAGACAATAGAGGTTTTGATGTATGCTCAAAATTGAATTGCAACTGAAGTTGTGACAGGTATGTTAGTTTGTTTATTTTCTTTTACCTCGTTTTAGCATTTAATATATTAATAAATATTTTCTTTTATTATAAATATGTGACAATATAAGGTACTAGCATGGAAAAAAAATGGTTAAACATTTAGCAACTATTTTAGAAGATGCGATGAAGATGGAGTGGTGACTGAGGTATGCTCGAGAATTAACATTATTTCTTATGACATTTTTTAAAGCTTGTTGTCTAGTTTTTTTTTTTTTTGTGACATTATTTGTTAATTATATTTTAAATGTAGGAATAATACTCACAATTAAGGATGAGATGATGTCAAGAAAGGAGAAAAATTTAAATGTAAAATCATCAATGAAGAGAGAAAGACGAAAAATTTATGATTGTGGTTGCTCTATTTGTTATTGTATAAGACATTTAACTTTAATTGACTTCCAACATTTATTCAAACTTTATTTAATTTAAGTTATAAACTTATTTAATGGATCTGTGAGCTTTTAAATTGTGTTTATTTCATAGATTAGTCAATTAAATTTTGTTTTTTTTTTTGGACAAGTCAAATTTTAAATAAAATCGCTCAAATAAAAAAAATGTAAATAAGGGAATCATCCCCACAGGGAATTAATAGGAGAATTCCCACAGAAAAACAGGGAATGGGTCCCTGCGGGGACCCCGTTTCCCCGACAAAGAATCCCCATCCCCATCCCTATCTTCAAATGGCAGGACCGGGAGGATTTGAGTGAATTTCCCCCACGGGATCGGGGACAGAAGACCCTCTCCCTCCCCCCTCCTGCCCTGCCCCGACCCTATTGCCAACTTAAGCATCATTCAAGACATTGAATAATAAATTTTGGACCAATTACAAACTGCCACGTCATTCACTAAATTAATGACGAAATTCCAAATCATCAAATTTGGGACAAACTAGGAGGTGTCATGTGTCCCAAATTGAAGTTGAAGACAACTTTCGAT
Organism: Benincasa hispida; assembly: GCF_027475165.1. Lineage (NCBI taxonomy): Eukaryota > Viridiplantae > Streptophyta > Magnoliopsida > Cucurbitales > Cucurbitaceae > Benincasa > Benincasa hispida. The sequence continues at coordinate 53,615,004 of NC_143482.1, forward strand.
GATGTCACATGGTTTTATCATAACCATTGAATCAGATAAGATTAATTTGACCCAATTTCATATTATTATTTGGGTTAAAAATCTAATTGAGCCCAAAAATAGGCTTAATTTGACCAAAAGTCAAATAAGGCCCAAATCCAATTAGTTGGGCTCAGGGGCCAAGTCAATGGACCAACCAAGCCTAAGCCCATGAAGCCCACCTGAGAACTCTATAAATAGAGATGGTTTCCTCGATTGTGGGGGTCAACAATTCTACATTCCCTTGGAGAGCTACAATCAGAATGAAGCCCACCTTGAACTCCTATAAATAGAGATGGTTTCCTCGATTGTGGGGGTCAACAATTCTACATTCCAGAGAGCTTGGAGAGAATTCTCTACAATCAGAAGACTTTTTGACTCCTAAAGCTGACCACACTTGAAGACTGAAGTTCTTTAAAGATACAAGCTCAAGTTCGGTGTGCATGGCTCCGCTCCATCTTCAAGTTCATGGTCAGTGTGCATGGCTTGACTCCATCTTCAATGTCTCCGTCTATGAAGTCATGACGTGGTTTCCCTTCATCTCCATAGTCTGGCGCGACTTTGCTTTATCTCTATAGTCTGGTGCAGCTTCGCTTTATCTCTATAGTCTGGTGCAGCTTCGCTTTATCTCTATAGTTTGGTGCGGCTTCGCTTCATCTCCATAGTATCAACACGATTTCGCTCCGCTTCATTACCAAAATTCAACTGCGGCTCCACTTCATTACCAAAATTCAACTGTGGCTCCACTTCATTACCAAAATTCAAGTGCGACTTCGCTTTATCTCCAAAATTCAAGTACGGCTTCACTTCATCTTCAAAATTTAAGTGCGACTTCGCTTCATCTCCAAAATTCAAGAAAAAAGTGGGGGCCAGTTGTTAAAAAAATGGTGAATAAAAAAAATTAAGCATAAAAAAAGGAGAGGGCAAAATTGCAAAAAAAAAAAAAAAGGTTAGATTCAATTCATTGCCTAAATTTGACTTGTTTCTAAAAAAGAAGAAACTAAAAGTAGAAAGAAAACATAAAAAAATGGGTAAAAAAGAAGGGGAAAAAACAAAACCAAAAAAAACAAAAAAAAAAAAAGAAAAAGGAAAAAAGAAGTAAAGAGAAGAAGAAAAAAGGGAATGTTTTTCTTTAACTATCGTTGGTTTCATCCATTGACTCAACTTGCCTCATCAAATTGAAGATCTTTTGTCATGGAAAGCAACAAGAAGTAAGGAAAACAAATCAATTAAAAAGGAGAGTAGAAGAAAATTCTCAATGAAAATAGAAATCCAAATGAGGAAAAGCTTTCATAAAAAGTTTAGGTGCTTCCATCAATTCGCCATCGAATGGATCTAACAGAAACTCTAGAACCATACAAATTCATTCAAATAAGAAGCTTTTACATTGGATATGATCTCTTTGAAGACTTGCCTCTATTTATAGATGAGGAAGTGGTTAAGTTTAAAGAAATATATATATAAGAAATCAAAACTGTTGGATGATTTATCTCAAATTCAATTAAGATTCTTTCAATTATTTGGGGTAGTTAACAAAATTGGTTGAAATCCATATTTGACTATGTTAATAAACAATAATCTGAATACCTAAATTTCACTTGAAATTGTCAAGTTTTATCAAGATTCAACTTAAATCAAAATTTTAGCTCAAAATTTTAGTATATTTCAAATTTTACATTGGTGAGAGTTGGATGCGAACAAAATTATTGAATTTGAATTCAAATTATAGTCAAAATCAAATTTTCTGAAGACAAAATTTGGCATATTCCAAAGTTTATGTCAAATCCAAATTGGAATGAGACAAAAATACTATTTGGGTACCAATAAAATTTTATCCAATGTTGAAACTTTTATACAACAAGTGTTGCCTCAAATGAAAATATAGGTGCATTCCGAGCTTCACCAAATCAAGGTTGAAGTAAAGAGAAAGATGAACTCAAAATTCTACTCCAAATCAAAATTGAAGCCAAGAGAAAGGCAAAGTCAAAAATTATACTTCAAATTTGCATGAAGAATTGAGATTATTATAAACAAAAAAAAAAAGTTGTTAGAATTTGGGATACTACTCAAAATTCAATTTGCAATTAAAGTGGAGAATAAATTCTACTTTAGTTCAAATTAGAGTTTACTCGGGAATAAGAAAGTCAAGGACTAAAATTCATTTTTTGTTTATTTGGCGAAAAATGTGTCAAGCAAACAAAATTTCAAATCAAATTTTTTAGATAAATTCTCATATTTTGATCATGATGATGCATCAAATTAAAAGAGTCAAAATCATTCTTTAATTTCAAATTACATTTTCCCAAATTCATCCACCCATATATGTGTATAAATCTCGAAAGGGCATTTGTTGAACGAGAAATTTTGGACTAATCACAAACTGTCACGTCATTCACTAAATTATTGACGAAATTCCAAATCATCAAATATGGGACCAACAAGAAGGTGTCATGTATCCCAAATTGAAGTTGAAGACAAATTTCGATGATGCCACATGGTTTTATCATGACCGTTGAATCAGATAAAACTAATTTGACCCAATTCGATATTATTATTTGGGTTAAAAGACCAATTGAGCCCAAAAATAGGCTTAATTTTACCCAAATGTCAAATAAGAACCAAATCCAATTAGTTGGGCCTAGGGGCCAAGTCAATGGACCAACCAAGCCTAAGCCCATGAAGCCCACCGAAGAACTCTATAAATAGAGAGGCTTTGCTCGATTGTGGGGGTCAGCAATTCTGCATTCCAGAGAGCTTGGAGAGAATTCTCTATAATCAGAAGACTATTTGACTCTTGAAAAGATATAAGCATTTTGAAGACTGGAGTCCTTTGAAGATACAAGCATTTTGACCGTACTTGAAGACTAAAGTCCTTTGAAGGTGCAAGCATTTTGAAGGCTGAAATCCTTTGAAGATACAAGCATTCTGAACACGCTTGAAGACTGAAATCCTTTGAAGATACAAGCATTCTAACACGTTTGAAGACTGAAGTCCCTTGAAGATACAAGCATTCTTCCAAAACTCAAAGCTCAAGAACATCCACACGCCCCGCTTCTATACATCAAGCGTACGCATTCAACCGAGAGAAAACCAGAGGATCAAGCACTAGAGATCGAACCACATCACATCAAATTAACATCAACACCAACACCAACTTAAGTTCAACTCCACGAAACAAGTTTCTTTGGAAGCCTCGTGCAAACACTAATCCTCAAAGAAGATCAATAAGCCCAAAGGCCAATCATCCAAAAAGATCAACAAGCACAAAGGCCGATCGTCTAAGAAGGTCAACAAACCCAAATGCCGATACAAGCCTAAAGGTCGATCTTCCCAAGATATCATCAAGCCCAAAAGTCGATCATCCAAGAAGATCAACAAGCCCAAAGACCGATCATCCAAGAAGATCAACAAGATCGAGGACGATCATCTAAGAAGATTATCAAGCCCGAAGGCCGATCATCCAAGAAGATCAACAAACCCAAAGGTCGATCACCAAAGAAGATCGACAAGCCAAAAGGTCGATCGTTCAAGAAGATCAACCAGCTTAAAGATTATAATTTATTTTGAAAGCATCAAAATACTATGTATTAGAGATTGTACTCACTTTCAAAAAAATTAATACAAATACAAAGTTCAAGTTCCACGAAATAAATTTCTTTTAAAATAGAAACAATTTGAGTGGGAAATAATATTGCAAATCAAATTTGAGCAACATTGAAAGACAAAAACAATTGTATTATTGTTGCTAATTTGCGTCAAGAGGTTCATGAGGGATCGCTGCCGCTTCGTCTAGGATTCATCTAGGGTTCATCACTGCTGATACGTTCGCTATAGGTAAGGAGCTGCCATTTTGTCTTCTCCAGTCGTGTTTCGTTTTGCGATTGATAGAAGCTGTGGTGTCGTTTCATGTTTGCCAGTCATCAGGGTTCCTGGAGTTAGATGGTCGCCGTCGACTGACTGGTAACTCGCGAACTTGTTGACTGGTAGGTTCGAAGCTGTATAGTTTTTATGCGCGACTGGTAGAGGTGTTCGTGGTCGACTGGTGAGGCTGGGTTCTATTGGTTGGAAGACGGTGATCTTTTCGAGGTGTGGGCTTAACACGGTGAGAGTAAGTGGTCGCCTCTAAGACTGAAAAAGAAGAATGGAGGGTGAGTTGCTCGTCAACTTTTTTGTCTGCTTCGACCGGAGATCGATGTGGGAGTGGGTGCTTGTTCTTTGGAGGTAAAGGATTTTGGATTGTTACGGTCGCTTTGAGGAAGGTGAAGGGTCTATATGGGGAGTGTTGGGTTGAAGAAGGAAATTCGGGATGTGAGGGTTGAACCGGGTGGGCTAGGTATTGGGTTAGTTGATGGATAGGAAGTGAATGGGGTGTCTGGGAGCCTTGAGGATGTTGGAGGCCCGGATGAAAACCGGGCTGTGAGGGGTGTTGAGGTGGTCCTTGAGGGAGCTGGATTGAGCGTGTCTGATAGGAGTGGGCTGAGGCTGAGTGAAGGGAGTGGTATGGTGCAGGGGGAGCTAAGGAAAGGGTCGATAGGCATGGGGACTTTGGTGGGGGGCTGCGTGGTGCTGGGCCGGAGTTGGGAAGCTCGGGGTGCATAAGTCAGATAGTGAGGAGGTTTCACAGGCTGAGCTTTGTGGAAGTGAGGGGCGATCGGTGGACACTCACGTCCTTTGTGAGTAGGAGGAGCTAGCTCTTAAAATCGGTTTAGCTAGAGGGTTTGATCCAAAATTGGTTCGGTTGGAGGAGGGGTGTGGTTTTGGTGGTTCTGGATCTGGTGTGAATGGGAGAAATTCGTGGGCAGGCGTTTTTAGGTCTAAGTTGAGGGGTAATTTAAAGTTCATTCCTCCATTGGTTGAAAATGATAAAGTTATTGTTGAACCTTGTGAGGAGATTATTGATGAAGGTGTCTGCATGCGGGAGAAATCTCTTGTTGGTCAGTTTGTGGATGCGAAACTCCCGTATTCTGTTATTTGTCGTCTTATTTAGAGAATTCGGGGACATGTAGAGATGCCAACTATTACCTGGTTTGATTATCTTTAAATTTCAGAGGATAGAGTCACGGGATTGGGTGCTGGAGAATGGTCCATGGCACTTGGATGGCCAGCCCATCTTATTACGACAGTGATCTCCAGGTATTGTTCCTGAAACCTTTGTTTTTTTATTATGTTCCTATCTGGATTAAACTGGAGCATGTTCCCGTGGAGTTGTGGACGGATAAGGGTTTAGCAGTGTTAGCTAGTGTCGTGGGTAAACCTGTCTCTTTTGATGTTGCAACAAGAGAGTGGCAACGTCGTATATGAGGGTTTGTGTTCAGGTGGATGGTCATTCGTTAATGCCTCCTTCAGTCACTATTAGAATGCAGGGTCAGGAGTTTATTATTCCAATTGTGTATGAGTGAAAACCTCGTAGGTGTTCTTGTTGTGGTTCTTTTGGGCATATTGGGGCGGTGTGTGAGCATCAGGGTGCGGAGAAGGGTCAGGAGTTGTGTATTGTGGCAATCAATGAGAGGTGTTTGGAGAAGAATGGGGGAATTAAGAGTGTGAGAAAGGGGCAGGACTTGGGTATGTGTGTGAGGGCAGCTAGCCCAGTGGATGAGATTAAGGGCACTGGGAGGATTGAAGAGTAGTTGGCATAGGCATGATAGAGGAGGTGTAGGGCATAGGGGTGGTAGTGAGTCACCAGGTATGGCGCCCTTAAAGAGCAGAGTAGTTTATGGGTCCCCTAGAATAACGAGGTTTGTAAAGTATGTTGATGATCGTAATCAGTTTGATGTGTTGTGTGATAAAGGGGGAGACTCATTAGCATTGGCTCTAGTGCAGGCAGATCTAGATCCGTTGTTTATTATGGATGGGATGTGTAGGAGTTTGGGCAAAGGCCTAATGGGAAGTAGTAGGTGTGAGCTCTTGCAAGATTCATGATTTGGTGTTCTTAGAATGTTAGAGGTTTGAATAACCCTGTCAAGTGTAGGGTGGTGGCAGACTTTCTAGCTTCCTCATCTGTTACTTTCTATTGTTTGCTTAAGACGAGGGTTCGTCGTCAGAATTTTGGTATAGTGATGGGTAGGTTTGGTGATGCTTGGAGTTGTGTGTATAGCTATAGTGTGCAAAGAGTTGGGAGGATCTGGATGATGTGGCAGAAGAGTGTCTATGATTTTTCCATTGATGTCAGTGGGGATCAATTCATTTCTGGAACCTTAGTGGATATTGTATCTAGTGCTAGGGTACATATTGGTGCTGTATATTCCTCTAATCACGTGAGTGAGAGGAGGAACTTGTGGTCTTAGTTGATTAATGTGTGTGCCTCATGGTAGCTTCTAGGAGTTGTTTTGGGAGATTTTAATGCTATTCGTAGTATCTTGGAGGATTTTGGTGGTTACCCTAGCTTGAGGGAGATGAAGGAGTTTGATGGGGTGTTATTGGAGGCGGATCTGGTTGAGTTGGGTGTGACAGGTAACTGGTTTACTTGGACTAGTAAACTTCAGGGGAATGGTATTTTACGGCGTTTGGATCGATGCTTGTCTAATGAGTCGTGGAAGGTAGCTTTTTCGTATTCGGAGGTTAGATTTCGTCAGTGGGGGATTTCTAAACGTAGCTCTCTTCTGGTTTCTACAGGGGAGACGAGGAATAGGCCGCTTCCTACATTTCATTATTTTTCTCATTGGGCAGAGGCAGAGGGTTTTCTTGATACTATCAGGTCCGTGTGGAGGAGGTCTGAGGATGTGTCTCCTATGGTTAGTTTTGTGAAAAATTTGAAGGTAGTGAAACGAGTTTTTCGTGCTTCATTTGGTAGATATATCTCTGTGTTAGCTAATGAGGTGCGGCTGGCTAGGCAGGTTATGGAGACTGTTCAGGCTGCGGTAGAGGTTATGGAGGTTAATGCGGTAGAAAGGAATCTTGAGTCAGAGTCAGTGTGTGCGGAGGCGGCTTAGGCCACTGAGTTGTTTTGGCCAGTGGCGAGATTGAAGGATCCGTCGCTTTGGTAGAAGGCTAGAGTCAGTTGGCTGGAGTTAGGTGATATGAACACAGCTTTTTTCCATCGCTGTGTCCATTCTCGTCGAAGCTGCAGTGGCTTGTTTACGGTTGTGCATGCTGGGGGGACTCGCCAGACGGTGCATGACAGAGTGGCAGGGGTAGCGGTAGAATTCTTTCGGGGTTGCTTAGGGGCTTAGCATATGGGGTATAGGGATCTTAATGCCTGAATTGGGGATATTGTGCAGTTTAGCTGGCCCGAGGAGGGGGTGGAGGCACTTGGTCGGCCAGTGAGTCGGGAGGAGATTTAGAAGGCTTTGTTCTCGATGAAGTCTGGGAAGGTTGCTGGGCCTAATGGGTTTTCAGTGGATTTTTATATAGAGCTTCTTGGAGTGTGGTTGGAGATGATTTCTGTGATGCTATGCTGAATTTTTTATAGACATGTTACCTACCTGGTGGAGTTAATTTTACTGCTATTACTATCATCCTTAAGAGGTGGGGAGCTGAACGTATGGAGGAGTTTCGTCCCATTTCATGTTCCAATGTTATGTGTAAGTGTATCTTGAGGATCTTAGCTGAGAGATTACGGTTGTGGTTGCCTGATTTCATCAGTAGTAATCAGTTTGCGTTTGTTTCGGGTAGGTCTATTTTCGATAGCATTTTATTGTGTCAGGAGCTTGTGGTGAACTACAAGAAGGGCGGAGGAAGTCGCGTTGTGCTAAAAGTAGACCTTCAGAAGGCTTACGATTCGGTGAATTGGGATTTTCTGTTTGGTGTGTTGTTGGCTATAGGTAAGCCCTTTCAGTTTGTTAGTTGGGTGAGGGCTTGTGTTACTTCACCTAAGTTCTCTGTGATGATTAATTGTTCCCTTGAAGGATTTTTTCCTGGTAGGAAAGGGTTGAGGTAGAGGGATCCGCTGTCTCCTTTTTTGTTTGTGATGGTGATGGAGGTTTTGTCTAGGTTGTTGAATAAACCTCCTGTGTGGTTTAGGTTCCATTATCGGTGTGAGTGTTTGGGCCTAACTCATTTGGTTTTTGCAAACGATTTGATGATTTTCTGTGCAGCTGAGAGAGATTCTTTAGAGTTAATGAGGCAAGTATTGACAAAATTTGCAAAGCTATCTGGGTTAGTAGCAAATGTTGGGAAGAGTTCCATGTTTGTTACAGGTGTGGAGTCGAGGGAGGTAGAGGAGCTAGCTGCATATATGGGTGTCTCTCTTGGTTAGTTGCCTGTTAGGTATCTAGGTTTACCTTTATTGGCAAGTCGGTTGAGGGTTGTGGATTGTGCACCTTTGATACAGAGGATTACAGCTCGTATTAGAAGCTGGGCAGCAAGGTCCCTCTCTTTTGCTGAGAGGTTACAGCTTTTTAGGTTTGTTTTACAGTCTTTTCAGGTTTTTTGGTGTAGCATCTTCATGTTGCCTGCGTGTGTAACTCATGAGGTTGATCGTCTGTTACGTAGTTATTTATGGATGGGTAGTGTGGTGAGTCGGGGTGGTGCACGGGTGGCTTGAGATGAGGTGTGCTTACCGTTGGAAGAGGGGGGTTGGGTGTGAAGCATGTGGCCTCTTGGAACAAGGCTACTATTATGAAGTTGCTTTGGCTTATTTTAATTAAGTCGGGGTCACTTTGGGTGGCATGGGTGGAGGCATATGTTTTGCGTGGGCGGTTATTGTGGGCTGTTCGGAGTGAGGTTGGGAGGTCTTGGTGCTTGAGAGTTATCTTGCGAAGTAGAGATAGATTCAAGCATCTAGTTCGTTTGATGATTGACGATGGATAGTCTTGTTTTGTTTGGTGGGATCCTTGGTTGTCGGGGGGCGTGATTTTGGACTCATACGGGTCTACGGTTGTTCATTATACAAGGAGTAGTTTGGAAGCGAGGTTTTCGAAGTTCATAGATGGTGAGGGAGGTTGGAGATGGCCTACAGTGTCATGGAAGCTGCTTGAGATCTGGGGTTTTATCCAGGCAGTGGGGTCTAGGGTGAATGTAGAAGATTATTGGGTTTGGGTGCCGGATGCTAGTTGTCGGTTTTCTATTGCTAGTGCTTGGGAGAGTATACGTTCTCATCGTCCTAGGGTGTCTTGGGTTGTTATTTTGTGGGCGGGGGGTAGTATTCCGCGTCACTTTTTTTGTGCGTGGTTAGCAGTGAGGGACTGGTTGGGTACTCGGGATTGGTTGAGGAGTTGGGGTTTATTGTCAGAGGAGGGGTGTCTTTTGTGTGGGGGAGGTATGGAGTCTCGAGATCATTTATTTTTTAAGTGTGGATTTGGGAGAGAGGTGTGGTCTAGTGTGTTGCGTCAGTTGGGTTCGACGCATCAGGTGGCTGGTTGGGATGTAAAGTTGAGTTGGTTGTGCCAAGTGGGGTCGGGTAAGGGGTGCATAGTAAGTTGTTCCATGTTTTCTAGTGTGCTTCCATATACTACATCTGGCGGGAGCATGATCGGCGGCTGCATGGAGGCCAACCAAGGTCGGTGTTTGCTCTAGTTCACCGTATGGTCTCTACGGTTCGTGCTCGTGCTACTTCCTTGTAGGTTGACCTTCTTGGTCTTCTCTACTGTGTATATGGATGTTTTTTCTTTTTGAACTTCACGTTGTTCTCTGTTTTGTTGTAGCCCCTAGTTTGTGGGGGTTTGGGTTCTTTTCTCTATCTTTCATCTTGGTGGTTTGCGAGTTTGCATTTATGTGTTGGTTCTGTTATGGTCTTATCCTGTTGGCTTTGTTTTGGTTTTGTTGCCCTGTCTTTGCTTGTGATTTGTTACTTTGATGCCTTGATCCCGTGCTGTAGGATCCCCTTTGTTGTTGTATAATAATATCACCTATTCTAAAAAAAATATTACATCAAAATTTATTTAAATTTGATAATATAAATTTTTGCAATCATTTTTTTAATATTTTAATGTGTGTGTGTGTGTATATCGGAGAAGAATGTTATATATTTTTATTTTTGAATTACATTTAAACTATAAAACAAGCACAAATGTGAGGAAAAAATACAAGAAAAAAGAAGTAATTATCAAATAAATTTCTATTTCTGTTTTTTCTTTTTTTAGGAAACTAGAAACATAAATAGTAAGGGTGATTACCGAGCGGGGGAGTCAACTGTCGCCGCTAGCTGATGAGTCGGTGTTCGTTGGTCAATTGCCGATGATTATGGGGATGGCACAGATGCTGGCCAACGAAGCACATGGTCAGATTAATCGAAAATATTGGTTTAGTAACATCATTAAATATTATAAAAAAGGGAGAAGAGATGAGAAAGAAAAAGAGAGGTCCAAGAGAGAAGATTAAATCAAAATGGAAAGAGAAAGATGAAGAAGAATGATGGAAAAGGGAGGAGAAGTTTTGAAAAAGGGAGAGATGGGAAAAAAGAGAGAGACATTGAGAAAGAGAATATAGGGAAAAAAGGGTTGTGAAAAGGAAAGTTAATTAAGAGAGAAGAAATGACAAGTTATGATTAAAAGAGAAAAGACACGTGAATGATGAAGAAAGAAGTAAATGATGGAAAGAGAAATGAATGTTGGAAAAGAAGGAAAGAAAATATTTTTTATTAATAAATTATGAATTTCACGTGAATCAAGACACAATTATGGAAAAGAAAGAGAAAAATAATTTTTTTAATATTTATTTTATTAGTAGATAATATCATTCGGATTTTTGTTTTTTTACTATTGTGATTAGGGAAATATAGTGGTTTTGAAACTATTTAGAAATCTATGGTTGTTTTGGAGTTTTCGAGGCGGAAATTTTGTTTAAAATATTTTGTCGAGGGTTCAACCCTCGACCTGTCGAAAATTAAAGAAGAGATCAGTGGTTTGATCCTCGACCTGAGAAGAGGACGAGGGTTCAACCCTCGACCTGTCAAAAACTAAAGAAGAGGAGGAGAAAATTTGAAGAGAAGGTCGAGGGTGAACCCTCGACCTTCTCGAAAATTAAATAACAAACCCTCGACCTAAAGGAAATTAAAGAATCATTTAGTAATTATACACGATCGCACACAATCATTTAGTAGTTTAATAGATTATAATGCGATCGTTTAGTAATTATATACGATTTCACAATCGTTTAGTAAAATTACTATGCGATCGTTTAGTAATTCTTTATTAACGTAATAATAGGTGTAAACTTCCAGAAGGAACAAGTGAACAATGAACAACTTCTTTATTAGACGATAGGAATCAAACAAGATTAATCGGTCGCTTAAGAGATGCTAAAGGATCGTTTACAATCTCTCCACGATCGCTCAGTATGACTAAACGATCGCTTACAAAATCCTCTGCGATCGACCACAAACTCCTACATGATTGCTTAACTATTACTATAATACGATCTCCTTCTCAGAACCTATAGGATCGCATACGTTTTACTATATGATCGTATACCAAGTGCTACATGATCGAAGACCTTTACTACACGATCGCCTAGTGGACGTAGACGATGAGCGGCATGCTACGATGGCCTCTCCGCGATAGCGTCTTCCGAACTCCGACTCTCGAGAACTCTCTTTCCTCACTACATGATCGCCCACAAACTCCTACACGATCACTTAGCTATTACAATTAGATGATCGCCTTCTCAAAACCTATATGATCGCCTACCTTTTACTATACGATCGTGTATTAAATGCTACACGATTGCTAAGCTTTACTACACAATCATTAAGCTTTACTACACGATCACCTAGTGGAAGTACACGATGAGTGGCACGCTGTGATGGCCTCTTAAGAGCTCTCTTTCCTCACTATACAATTGCCCATAAACTCCTACACGATCGCTTAGCTATTACAATTAGACGATCACCTTCTCAAAACCTATACGATCGCCTAGCTTTTACTATACGATCGTATACCAAATGCTACACGAACGCTAAGCTTTACTACACGATTGCATAGTGGAAGTACATGATGAGCGGCACGCTGCGATGGCCTATCAAGTGCTTTCTTTCCTCACTACACAATCACCCACAAACTTCTACATGATCGCTTAGCTATTACAATTAGACAATCGTCTTCTCAAAATCTATATGATCGCCTATCTTTTACTATACGATCGTGTACCAAGTGCTACACGATGGCCTAGTGGAAGTAACGATGAGCGGCACGCTGCGATGGCCTTTCAAGATTTGTCTTTCCTCACTACACGATCGCCCACAAACTCCTACATGATCACTTAGCTATAACAATTAGACGATTGCCTTATCAAAACCTATATGATCGCCTACCTTTTTCTATACGATCGCATACCAAGTGCTACATGATCGCTAAGCTTTACTCACGATCATTGAGCTTTACTACACGATCGCCTAGTGGAAGTACATGATGAGTGTCACGCTGCGATGGCCTCTCGAGAGCTCTCTTTCCTCATTACACGATCGCCCATAAACTCCAACACGATCGCTTACTATTACAATTAGACGATCGCCTTCTCAAAACCTATACGATTGCCTAGCTTTTATTATAAGATCGTATACCAAATATTACACGAGCGCTTAGCTAAGAATCCGAATTTCTACAACGCGTGTCAAGGTGATTTGAATCGTCGACCTCCTTTAAAATGAATCCAAATCTCTACAGTGTGCCAGCGTCTTGTCCCGTCCCATCCATATTATTTTCTCGAACCCATGGGTTGAGTTTTGAAAACTCGACCTTTAAGGTTATAACCCCCACCCTCTCTTCTCATTTTCTCACAACTTTCCCTCATTCTCCTCACTGCCTTTTCTTCTCACTGCCTTTTGACTTTAAGATCAGCCTCTCATTGTCTCCTCACTGTCTTTCGACCTTTAAGATCAGCCTCTCATTTTCTCCTCACTGCCTTCGTTCTCTCATTCTCACTGCCTTCAGGCTCTCATTTTCTCACTGCTTTCAGCAAATCTTCTTCTTTTCCCACATTCATCCATTAAATTGTGAGGTTTGTACCTTTACTATACAAAATTTCATTTTTTTTTAAAGAATTATACATTTTGTTCCTATTCTCATATTGTTATATATATATATATATATTTATAGTTTTTGTTGCTGTTTGGGAAACAAAGAACAAAAAAGATAAGTTAAATTTGTGAGTTTACTATTTATTTATTACTAGTTTTATTATATTTAGTAGATCTATCATGTTGAATTCACTAATATTTACATATTGATGTTAGTAGCTCTTTCTCTATTAGTGTTAATCTTAGTAGTTGTTATTAGTGTTAATCTTATTGTTGGGATGTTATACCAATATGTTAATCTTATTTATATTTTGTTTGTTTTTGTTTGTATTTAAGTATAGTTTATTGTTGTGTTTCTTATGATAACATTCGTCCATTAAATTATGAGGTTTGTACCTTTAATATTTTTAGTTTAATACAAAATTATTATGATTTTTTGAAATATATTTCTTATGATATTTTATTTTTCTAGTATTAATTTTGAAAATATAATTTAAAATAGTTTGAAAAAGTTTAATTTAATTTAATTTTTTATTTTGTATTAAATTTGAAAAAAAAGTTTTAAAAAGTATTTAATTTTTTATTTTGTATTGAATTTGAAAAAATAGTTTTAAAAAGTTTACCTCATTATAATGTTTAAAAAGTTGATGTTTATAGTTTAAAAACTTTAATATTTTTAGTTTAATACAAAATTATTGTGATTTTTTTTGTATAAATTTCTTATGATATTTGAAAAGTTTAATTTGTTGTTATGTTTAAAAGTAGTTATAAAAAATTTAATTTATTGTTATGTTTAAAAAGTTGATGTTCATAAAACTAAAAAGTTGATGTTTATAAATTAAAAACTTTAATATTTTTAGTTTAGTACAAAATTATTGTGATTTTTTTGTATAAATTTCTTATGATATTTGAAACGTTTAATTTGTTGTTAAGTTTAATTTATTGTTATGTTTAAAAAGTTATATTCATAAAACTTAAAAAATTGATGTTTATAAATTAAAAACTTTAATATTTTTAGTTTAATACAAAATTATTGTGATTTTTTTAATATACTTCTTATAAAAAGTATAATACAAAATTATTGTGATTTTTTAAAAAAGTTTAATATTTTTAGTTTAATTCAAAATTTAATATTTTTTTACCCACAAACTTCTTATATTTCCTATATATATTTCTTATTGTGATTTTTTTTGTGGTTTGTTTTTGTTTAAGTTTGATAATTAGTAAAACAATTATTAATTATTGTTTGTCTTTTTTTTTTTTCGAAAATGGCGGACAAATGTTTGGGATTTTTGTTGTTTACAAATGGTAATATGATTGATGGTATTGATGGAGTTGACTATGACCAACCCCCAAGTGGGAGTTTTAGCATAAATGTAAACAGTGGAATTGTATTTGAACAATTCATTGAAATGGTTTGGATATCACTTAGTATAGATATGGGAACAAATCAGATAGAAATAATATATAGACATCATAACCTAGAACCATCGGGATCAATAAGGTTTATGTCATTCCTTATTTTGAATGCATAAACTATGAACTTGAGCAATGTCTGGTACTCATAGGTGCAAAATCTGGTCTGATCCCCTCTTATAAAGATTTGGCTCATCCCAATAATATGATCTACATTCATGTCTGAGCCGCTTCTCCTGGTGGGCTGTGTAATCCTCAGGGAATTGTTCGCAAACCAGAAAATTGACCACGTCCGCATACTATGGTAATTCTTCAATTTTAAAAAGCTGCTCGTCTGGGAAAGTTGCATTCACCTCTGACTGGTTGCGATCGATTTCTGAATTTTCTAATCTTGACAAATGGTCTGCAACCTAGTTCTCCAGCCCCTTGCGATCAATGATTTCCATGTCGAATTCTTAGAGGAGGGGAACCCATCGAATCAATCTTGGCTTCACATCTTTCTTTGTCATTAAGTACTTGATTGCCGAATGGTCAGTGTGAACAATCACTTTGGATCCCAGCAAGTAAGCTCTGAATTTTTCCAACGCAAATATCACCACAAGCAATTCTTTTTCTGTAGTAGTGTAATTTGTTTGAGCAGGGTTCAGGGTTTTACTCGCATATGCGATGGGGTGTAGTATTGTTTTCTTCTTTTGCGCTAGCACCGCCCCAATCGTATAACCGCTTGCGTCATACATTAGTTCAAAGGGTTGTGTCAAGTCTGGTGCAATCAACACAGGTGCGATTATTAATGCGTTCTTCAGTATCTTGAATGCATTGAGACATTGGTCATTAAATTCAAACGCTCTTTCTGCCTCCAGCAATGCACTCAATGGTGGAGCAATCTTTGAAAAGTATTTCACAAAACGTCGATAAAAGCCAGCATGTCCTAAGAAGCTTATGGCAGCCTTCACATTTGCTGGAGGTGGGAGCTTTTCTTTGGAGACTTTGTGCCTGAGCACAATAACTTCCTTCACCATGAAGTGGCATTTGTCCCAGTTTAGCACAAGGTTCATTTCTTCACATCTCTTCAGTATCTTCTCTAGATTGTTGACACAGACTTCGTATGTTTGCCCATACACCGAGAAGTCGTCCATGAAAATTTCTACAGTATCTTCAAGATACTCAGAAAAGATGGCCATCATACAGCTCTGGAAAATGCTCGGTGCATTGCATCCGAACGACATGCGTCAAAACACAAATGTTTCATAGGGGCAGGTGAATGTGGTTTTCTCTTGATCTTTAGGAGCAATCATGATTTGGTTATAGCCAACATATCGATCCAAGAAGCAGTAGTAATCATTTCCTGCTAGGAGGTCTAGCATCTCGTCGATAAAGGGCAAAAGGAAATGATCCTTCTTTTTCGCCGCATTTAGTTTGCGGTAGTCCATGCAGATCCGCCAGCCAATGACGGTCCTCATCGGTATTAGTTCATTATTTGCATTTGGGACTACTGTCATCCCTTCTTTCTTTTTCGCCGCATTTAGTTTGCGATGTTTGTACTAATTATCTTTTCTCTTTCTGATTCGCACATAAGACTTGTCACAACATTACACGATCTTTGTATAATTTTCATAGCCAGCTCGACCTCGGTATCTTATATCATGAAGCCTGTATCTTGTATCATCTTAGCTTAGGTTTATTTTATCGCAATTTACGTTTACCGCAATGAACTTGATTATTGCATTTATCGCTTACCTTTACTTTATTGCATTTTTAAATACTTGTACAAACAACCTTTATTAATTTGAAAAATGTCTGGTCGCATATATCACAAATATAACATAATAACCTCAAATAGTCCCTGTGTTCGACCTCGGATCACACCGAGAAACTTGTGGTGAAATTATACTTGGTTTCAACGCAAGGAAATTTGTGACAACGCACAACATACTACAAGAACATTTGTTAATAATGCATATCTAGAAGTAGTATCGCATATCATTGCATAAAATCTATGTCATCAAGTTTATGGCATGGACTTGTATCATAGTACAAAATTTTGCATTACAAGTTTATGGCGCCGTTGCCGAGGAATTGGTTAACGGTTTATTGTTTGAGTATGTTTGTAGTATTTTGCAGGACATATCTCTTTGTACAAGCTGTTCAACACGAAGAGCAGTCTGACGGCTTAGGAGTGTTGGAGTGATCTAGAAATTCTAAGTGGACCCAGAGATCAAGTGTATTATTCGCGCACAAGCACATCAAGGCCGAATTAAGTGGTGAAGAATCATGGCTAATAATAACAAGGCTCCCGCAGGGAATCAAAGGGAAAATGAGCCAGCACAAGGCTCCATATTTCTTGCTGCTGATCATGATGTCCCAATGAGATACTATGCAGCGCCAGATTTCTATAACTTTTCACCAGGAATCTCAAGACAAATAGTTGAGAAGAATGTAAGCGTTGAAATAAAACCAATTATACTGATGATTCAGAATATGGATCAATTTGGGGGATTACAAGGAGAAGACCCACATGCGCATTTGATGAATTTTGTAGACATGTGCAGCGCATTCTCCATGCCTGATATGACTAAAGAAAGACTTAGGTTATATCTTTTCTCATACACATTGCGGGATGAAGCAAAGAGGTGAGCTCAGTCATTAGAGCCGAATGAGATTAAAGCATGGGAACAGTTGGTTGATAGGTTCATGAACAGATTCTTCCCTCCAGCCATCAACGCAATGAGATGGAGGGATGTGCTGAATTTTGAGCAAAAGGGTTATGAAACCTTGAGCACCACATGGTGCGATTCCGACAGTTATTGAAGAGCTGTCCGCATATCGGGATTCCCAATAGTATTATGATGGAAACCTTTTACAATGGCTTAGACCAATCAACGCTAGTAGTTGTTGATGCCTTCGCAGAAGGAGGATTAATGAATAGATCTCATATATGGAAGCAAAGAATATCTTGGATCGCATCTCGCGACATTCTGATGAGTGGATTGATATCGGGCTTAAGGTAAGAGGTCTAAAGCAAGAAAGAGTAGAAAGTGCTGATGTGTCAACTGATACAATGAACGCACTGGTCGATCAAATGACCACAATGACCTCACTCCTCCAGACGATGGCTAACCAATAGAGAACTCTCTCTCAAGGATCAGCGCAAGTTAATGCGTTAACTCACGTGGCCGCAATGAATTGCGTCGAATGTGGAGAGAGACATCCAGTAGAAGTCTGCCCATGGAATCAACAACCCGTATATTCTGTCTACGATGAATCGTTTGGCAACATCTACAATCCTAGTTGGTGGGATCACTCAACTTCAAGTTGGGACGGGAATCATAACCAGGGGGGCCATAGTTTCTATCAAAACAGTTATCAACGGGATAGAGGCAACTCTTTGGTGTTCATTACTCCAGACTGTAACGCAGGTAATTCTCAAGGTATACCACCCTATGACCAACCGTTCTTATATGATACCTCTTATAGCACCTCGTCTCTAGAGACATCGTTAAAACATTACATTGAAAAGAGTGAGGCAATGAGACAATCGCAAGCTGACTCCCTTAAATAACTAGAAGAGCAGATAGATCAGCTTACGAAGGAATTAAAGAAGAAAGCACCTGGTACGCGGCACAGCAACTCAGGAGCATCGGGGTAGCGAGGTAAAGAGCAATGTCACACAGTGACATTGAGAAGTGGCAAAACAACAGCCTCTATGCCACCAGTACCAGATGCGACAACAACACCAATAGATTTGACTTATGATGATGACCAATCAACTAATAATGGAAAAATAACTAGTTCAAAAGCAAGTTGACTTACAAAGATGAAGCTTCTCAAGACTTGAATTCTCAATCAACGCAACCTCCAGATAATGAAACACAGCAAGAACAGGACCTCAACAAACAGCCAACGCAACAAGAAGTAAGGCGGGATCCTCCAACTTTCCCGTCCAGGTTGAAGAAGAAAGACGATAGTAAGCAATTTCAGAGGTTCTTGGATGTTCTCTGACAGCTACACATTAATATTCCCTTAATAGAAGCACTAGAACAGATGTCGAGTTATGTAAAATTTCTCAAGGATAACCTTGCCAATAAAAGAAAGATCGGGGAAAATGAAACAGTTGCACTAACATATGTATGTTGCACACTATTTCAAAAAAATATCCCCACGAAAATGGACCCTGGGAGTTTTACATTACCCTGCACGATAGAAGGGAAGATGGTTGGGAACGCGCTGTGTGATTTAGGGGCAAGCATAAATCTAATGCCCTTGTCGATTTTTAAGAAGCTGGATATCGGCAATGCAAGACCAACACGATCACATTACAGTTGGCTGATAGATCAATAAAGCATCTTGAGGGCAAGATACAGGATGTACTCGTTCAAGTGGACAAGTTTATCTTTTCGGCAGATTTTTTCCAATTGGATTACGAAGCTGATAGAGAAGTCCCTATCATCTTGGGTTGCCCATTTCTTGCACCAGGGCGAGCACTGATCGATGTGCAAAAAGGGGAATTGACCATCAGGGTCGACGATCAAGAAGTAAAATTCAATGTGTTGAATGCGTTGAAGTACCCAGGTGACATGGAAAAATGCCAATATATTGAGGAACTGTGGGAAGAACATTGGCACAAACCCCTGAAGGAGCTAGAGGAAGAAGATCTTGAAATTGGCGCAATATTGGAGGATGACTGCACTGCAATTCATACTGAATCAAATTTTGAACCGCTCAAGATATCTGAACGGACATCACAATGCATTAAGCCATCTTTTGAAGAACCACCTATGATAGAGTTAAAGCCGTTGCCCGTGCACCTTATGTATGCTTACATAGGAAGTAACAACACGTTTCCGGTTATCATTTCTGCATCGCTGAGTAAGGAGAAAGAAGATGTGCTCATATAGATCCTAAGAAATAACACAAAGGCCTTAGGATGGACCTTGGCGGACATTCGAGGAATCAGTCTCTCGTATTGTATGCACAAGATTCGTCTGGAAGTAGGAAAGATAGGATCGGTAGAAAGGCAACGCCGCTTGAACCCGGTTATTAAGGAGGTCGTAAAGAAGGAAATACTGAAGTGGCTGAACGTAGGAGTTATCTACCCGATATCTGATAGTAGCTGGGTGAGCCTAGTGCAATGCGTTTCAAAGAAAGGGGAGATGACAGTTGTCACTAATGACAAGAATGAATTAATTCCCACAAGAGATGCGTGGCAACAAATCCTGTTTTGAACTGGGAAAAATGTCACTTTATGGTGGAAGAAGGAATAGTTTTGAGTCACAAAATCTCCAAAGAAGGATTGGAAGTTGATCAGGAAAAATTGACATAATTTTCAAGTTACCCCCACCAGTGAACGTGAAAACACTTAGGAGCTTTCTGGGACACGCTGGGTTTTATAGAATATTTATTCGCAACTTCTTCTAGATCGCAAGGCCCTTAAGTCCGCTCCTTGAAGTTGATTGAGAATATAATTTTGATGAGGCATGCACCAAAGCATTCAACACATTAAAAGATGCGCTTATCACCGTACCCATTCTGGTGGCGCCGGATTGGATGCAACAATTTACGTTGATGTGCGACGATAGCGGATATGCTGTGGGCGCAGTATTAAGTCAGCGCAAGAGAACTATACAACCACAGAGAAGGAAATGATCACAGTGGGACCTGTCAATCGTGACCGAAACATCCTTCACCTTTCCTTCTGAATGCACAAGGGACCTGTCAGCTAACTGGAGAGTCACCGTCGTGGGTGCCAGCTGCCCCATATTCAGCTGCTTAAAAATTGAAAGGGGCATTAAGTTGATGCTGGCCCTGAGATCGCAAAGCACTTGACCAATATATAACCCTCCGATCGAGCAAGGTATTGTGAAACTTTCGGGGTCGCACATTTTCGGTGGAATTATGGATTTTGAACTTTGCGTCAATGCCACCGTTGCAAACTTGCCAGTGCTCCTTTTCTTCGTCACCATGTCCTTTAGAAACTTCGCATACTTTTGCATCTGTTCAATCACTCCAGTGAAAGGGATGTTGATATGCAACTGTTTCAACATGTCCATGAAGCGTTGATACTGCATTTCATCATTTTTCTTCGTTTTAAGTCTCTAGAGGAATGGTGGCAGCTGTATTATCACGGTTCCCTATTCTTTCGGCATCGAAGTTGACGCAATCTCCGATTCCATCGTCTTCTGTTTTTCTGTTTCTTCTTGAGTCAACAAGGTCTGTGGTTCCATCGCAATTGGAGCAGTCGGATTGGGCTCCTTCTTCTCCTCCGCCATTGTCTTTTCGTTTCACAACGTCATAGCTTGACATTGCTCCTTTCCCGTACTCCATGTCGCACCCCTCTCTAGCCTTAGCCCCCAAGACTTGGAAGGGAGCATGAGGATCCACCAGTAGTATTCCAAGACAACATTTTAATTTAACATTTCCCCCCCTCCCCCCCAATCTATTAAAGACTTTAACATGTTTACAATAATCTATCTAACTTTGAGGTTATAGTTCAAGTTCCTATATTCTTTTATCACATGATTCGAGCCGTGCCCTAAGAATTTACCAAGTCCTAGTGTTTTGGTGGTTTGTAGACTCCTCCCTGAACGCTCTGCTTTCCCACCTGGGGGGGGTGTTTATAAGAAAATATTTGGAAGAGTGTGAGCTACTAAGCCCAGTGAGTGGTGCTTTTAAAATAATAATCACTTTGCAAATCATATTTTTGGGAAGTCAATCACATAATCACAATTCCAGTATAATTTATGCATAATCATGTGTACATAAATCATCATCCTCTAGTTCCATGCTATACGTGGCATGTTCATATTATGTACATACTATCAATCATAACATCTTTTTATGGAAACATTCCTATAACCCACTTTTCCCGCCAATTTGCACATCGACAATTCTTTTCCCGCTAGTCATGCTTAGGTAACTTGACTATATTTCCCATTGACCGACTATTACTTCCCGCCGACCGAGGCCGACTATATTTTCCCGTCAAGTACCCTTTTTAAGCATGCTAACTTATGTAGTCAGGGTATAATCTCAGTTTCCATAGAAATTTCACAAACAATATCATGGCAACCAACATAACATCATAAGCGTGCATTTTGCACTTACATATGCATTTATCCACATATCAACACATAAAACTAAGTAAACACTCACCGTAAGCAAGTTTTTCAACTAAAATCACCTTGATAATACCTTCCTGAGAATTCCTCCATATCAATGGAAATTCCTCAATTAATACTTGTTATATTAATAAATAATGTCAAAATAGCCAAAATACCATTATATAAAGAAAATACCAGCTTACCCTACTCCAATTTAGCCAAAATTCTAAAATTAGCCTCTTTAGAGGTTATTTGGACTGTGGTAGGCAGTTGGGCATTTGGCAGTAGGCAAGGTGGGCATCCTATGCCGCACAGGGGGCTGATATGTTGGGCGCGCGTTGCACAGTGGCCTGTTGCGCTGGGCGTGATGCGTCGCACGGGGGGCAGCTGTGCTGGGCTAGCACGCGGGACGCGTCGAGCGAGGCGCACGGATGGATGTAGCACTGCAAGGCGTGTGCATAGGGTGTGGGCTGCCTGTGCGTCTAGGCTGACTCAATGCCTCACCAATGCAACCTTTGTTTCTTTTGATCTTAATTAACTTGGCAGATTAATAACTCAAACGTAACACTCTAAATATGCTCTCAACACAAGATTTTTGGGTGATGGTATGAATAAATCTCTCTCGCCTAACCCCTTTATTTATAGCCATTCCAAATTCACCCCCTTTTGACAACTCATCTCCCATTCGTCTCACTTTGGAGCTGCCAACACTTAGCCTACCCAGCCTAGCCTTGAGTTATTCTTATCTCTGCTTGCCAGCCAAAATTCCCTTTTTTGCATGAAATCTCCTTCACCCACCTCCTGCTTAGGGTGATAAGACTTCCATTGCATGAAATCTTCTTTGTCCACCTCTTGCTAGAACTTTATGTGAACCTCTTTTTGCCACCTAAATCATTTAAATATTTAAACATTTTCCTCTATTTAAATTGTTTGAGACTTATGATCGTATAATTCTTGACATCTTCCCTTGGTGTTTTTCCATCAATTAGCCTTACCTTTTGTCCTTGACGCATAGCAATTCAACCTTCCTTCATCAAAGTCCCACTTAGCCATCACATGAGTCAGCCATCACCAATGCATAGGGTGGCCACTCACCCTCGACGCATGGATTTCTAGGTATGCTTGCTCGGTCTACTAAGCATGGACACGACGCTAATCATTGATGCATAGGTGTGCTGTCTAGGCGCTTGTGCATTTGGCCGCATAGGCGCGTTTGACCGCATAGGCACTCTTGGTCGCATAGGCGCGCTCGGTCGCGTGGGCATGTCTCGCCGCATGGGCGTGCACTTGGCATAAGGCATCGACGCATGGCTGCTCGGCAGACTCGGTAATGCTTGACGCATAGGATGGGCGTCCGACTTGCCCGCTCGACGCATAGGCAGGGCGCTCGGCATACATGCTCGACGCATGGGCTGCGCGCTTGGCCTCGACGCATGGCCTGTGCGCTTGGCCTCAACGCATGACCTGTGCGCTTAGCCTCGACGCATGGCTTGCGCGCTTAGCATGCTCACTCGATGCATGCCTCCAATGCACCCTGCTTGTGTTCGCATGCTCTTGCATTTGTTATATGCAAACCCTTGGCCAATTTTCAAGTCTTCTTCCTTCCATCCTCCATGCACTCTTGCGTTCAACATATTTAAGCCTCCCATATGCGTTTGATCTTTTGGTCACCTTTTTGGATAATTTAGTATTAATGTTTTCCACTCTTTGCTCTAATATCCTTACTTAGGATTTTTCTTCTCTATTTAACCTCCCACTTTAGATTTAGTGTTAGGGTCTTACACTCCCTAGGTTGCGCGGGAGCTCTGTTGAACTTGGCAGTATCCCTTATGGTCTACTTTTTAGTTCGCCCACAATCTGTCCTATCTGAATTTCAAGATTGCGGATAAACGCCACTTGATTTTGAAGCACTGTTTCATTCTTTTCAATATATTGCTTCAGTAAGTTCTCCAAGGATGAAGATTGCGACGCCTGCAAACTACTAGCTTGATTTTGCATTTGATGTTTGTTCGCAGGAAAAATCATGGTGGCCCTTCCTTTTGCGTCATTGGTTGAAATTTTGTTGATTTTTCCATACGAAGTTAGGGTGTTTCTCCACCCAAAG
The DNA here is from genome assembly GCF_027475165.1 of Benincasa hispida. Classification (NCBI taxonomy): domain Eukaryota; kingdom Viridiplantae; phylum Streptophyta; class Magnoliopsida; order Cucurbitales; family Cucurbitaceae; genus Benincasa; species Benincasa hispida. Next base: position 53,638,531 of record NC_143482.1, read on the forward strand.
TAGTAAGTATTGGAAAACGAATTATTCTTCACGAAATAGTCAGACTGTGGATTCCTCGGACACTCTTCCATTGGATGGCCTTCACCACAAGTGGCACAACTTGCGCTCGTTTGGTTGATTGCGTTGACCTGCCCCCTATGCATTCCTGGGCTACTGATTGCGATTCTTGTATTAAATTCAGCAATGCAGTCATTTGGTTTTGCAAAGATACGATGGCCTCATTACTTGTGTCACTGTCTTTAATTCTCAGTCTTTGATCGCTTTCTCTTCAGTCTTCATGGTTCTTTGAAATGCGATCAAGTATATTCTTAGCCTCATCGTATGTTTTATCGAGTAGAACTCTAGCTGCTGCCGCATTGGTAGCCGTCTGCGATGCAGGATTCAAACCGTGGTAGAAAATTTCCATTTGTAGACAATCTAGTAAGCCATTATGCGGGCAATCTCTTACCAGCCTTTTAAACCTCACCCAGGCGTCACTGAACGATTCATCAATATCCTGTTCAAAATTGGTAATCAACTTCCTCTTTCTGGCATTTTTTGTCAGGGGGAAGTACTTCTTCATGAATTTTTCAACTACCTGTTCCTATGATGATTGCGGATAAACGCCACTTGATTTTGAAGCACTGTTTCATTCTTTTCAATATATTGCTTCAGTAAGTTCTCCAAGGATGAAGATTGCGACGCCTGCAAACTACTAGCTTGATTTTGCATTTGATTGTTTGTTCGCAGGAAAAATCATGGTGGCCCTTCCTTTTGCGTCATTGGTTGAAATTTTGTTGATTTTTCCATACGAAGTTAGGGTGTTTCTCCACCCAAAGTAGTAAGTATTGGAAAACGAATTATTCTTCACGAAATAGTCAGACTGTGGATTCCTCGGACACTCTTCCATTGGATGGCCTTCACCACAAGTGGCACAACTTGCGCTCGTTTGGTTGATTGCGTTGACCTGCCCCCTATGCATTCCTGGGCTACTGATTGCGATTCTTGTATTAAATTCAGCAATGCAGTCATTTGGTTTTGCAAAGATACGATGGCCTCATTACTTGTGTCACTGTCTTTAATTCTCAGTCTTTGATCGCTTTCTCTTCAGTCTTCATGGTTCTTTGAAATGCGATCAAGTATATTCTTAGCCTCATCGTATGTTTTATCGAGTAGAACTCTAGCTGCTGCCGCATTGGTAGCCGTCTGCGATGCAGGATTCAAACCGTGGTAGAAAATTTCCATTTGTAGACAATCTAGTAAGCCATTATGCGGGCAATCTCTTACCAGCCTTTTAAACCTCACCCAGGCGTCACTGAACGATTCATCAATATCCTGTTCAAAATTGGTAATCAACTTCCTCTTTCTGGCATTTTTTGTCAGGGGGAAGTACTTCTTCATGAATTTTTCAACTACCTGTTCCTATGATGTAATCTCCCCTGGTTTGAGAAAGTAAGTCCTTTTCCATGCCTGGTCACACAACGAAAATCGAAACAATGTTAATCGAACCTCCTCAGCATAAATGTTTGGGAACAAAAACATATTGCAGATTTCAATAAAACTCTGGAGGTGGGCGTGCGGATCCTCGCCACGCCTACCGCCAAACTGTCTGACAGTTTGAATCATATGTAGCATCACCGGTTTCACCTCGAACCTCCATCCGTCTAAGGCTGGCCTCATGATTCCTGGCGAGAAATCATAAAGGTTGGGTGACCCACAATCTCGGATGGGCCTATTGCGGTCGTTCGCCAAGAGGATGGGGTTCGCCATGATATTATTTGTGTTTGATGCTCTATCTTATGGTTTCTCCACCATATTGGGATTTTCTCTTATTGTCGTTGGCGGTTGTTTCTTCTTCTTCTTTGAAAAGTTCTCTCAATCTCTAGGTCGTAATTGGGCTTAGAATTTTGTCCTTCGCTCATATGACGCCCATTTCTTCCTTTACCTAAGGAGAGGCAGTGCACAGAGATGGAGCGTCTGCAAAGAAAATCAAAAAGTTATCGTTAGCACAATCATTATTGCCGTAGTCCCAGACAATGGCGCCAAAAACTTGATGTGTTGTGAATATGATGAAATAATGGTGTATAATGTGATGGTGGTGTATGCGTTGTACATGTAAGTTTTCCTAGCAAAATCCAAGTATAAATTCTACTAGGTTGTCTGGTAAGCCCAAGGTCGAACATAGGGACTATGGAGACAGTATGAGACGATGATCTCAGATTTATTTGCGGTGACAAATAAAACAATGCGTTGGTTGGTATGTTTGTTTAATGTATAGATTCTATGCGGCAGAATTGAGAAAAGAGTCAATAACAACGAAAGTTACAATGAGAATGTGGGGGAATGAGTTGAGAAGGTATGCAACTAGTACTTCCTGAGATTGTGTTCAAGCTATGCGATCATGCTACACACATGCAACAACAATTTATCTTCCATGCTATTGCTATTAATTTTAACGCATGTGATAACGATGATTTATCTTCCTAAGTCTTTATTCCTTGTCTATGCGATGATGAATGATGCACACAGATACAAGGTGACCGCATACCATCATATCCTCTCTCTAGGGTGCATGCGATGCGTTTAGAAAACAGAATTTCCTAAGTTTCTATCTCTTGATTATGCGGTTCTAATCTGACTCTCCTGCATAGATTCTAATATGACTTTTCCAAGCCTAGATTCTATCCTTAGACCACCCTGTCTAAAGGATGAATGGCATACATTACAAGATGATCGCATAAAGTGAAGATCTCAGGTTATGCTAGCTATCAACCCATCGACAGTTTAGTTCTCATGCGTAATGTAAAGAGAGTGAACAAATGTAGAGATGCAAATTCCATTTTATAAACAAGATCAAAATACAGAATGACAATGGAAAATAAGGTAGAAAGCCTGGTAGCAATACGTCCCAGGGCTTTTACACTGAGTTTTCTCTATTCTACCCAACAGAAGTTCTTGCTTAGTGTCGGTCCTTTCTATGCAATGCTTCCCGACACTCTTTCGAGTTAATCAGGACGATCTTTCGACATCTTCTCTCTTCACTCGCCTCCGCCTTCTAAGTATATAAAATTACAAACTACGACTATCTAAGTATATGGTGAGGAAGACTCTAAATTCTGAATAGCGGAACCCTGAAAGTGGCCAGATATTTATAAAGCTTATCTCTTGCACGATGTTATTAATTCTCGTCTGATGTGCCAATTAATTGTCACCTGTACTTACTATAGTGTTTCGTTAATGGCTTGTCAACTTAATTCGAATTGAATGTCATCAGATTTCTGTCCCATCGTGATTTATTAAGCTTCCATGCACCTTCTCTATTTTCTTGGGCAGATCTTCACGCGCATATGATTACATAGCCTTGCGGTCGCAATCTGCAATTTTGACTTGTGCCAACGCATTTTCTTGCACAAAATACGTAAATTAGCTATTTTAATGAGATGGACGAATTCGATCGCAATATTCTCAACTTAATGCTTTTGGACACGATTTTACATATTTTAACTGTCGCAATCCAACATTGTTTTATATCTTTGCATTATAATAACATGCATTTCTGCCCATTATCAATGCGGCCCACTCTGTAGTTGTTACAAGAAGTTGTAAGGTGCTACAAATGGTGTGATCCATAAATCGTTCATGTTGAGACATGAGAGTGGGGGCATCCTATGCAATGAGCTTTCATATAGACTGGACCATGAAAATTGTCACTTTTTTTTATAACGACCGTTTACTGTTAAAAATGAATATTTCATTTAATATGTTACCTAGGTTAACTCGATCTTAATCCTAAGCTAGCTATGAACTCTTGTTTGTTCAAGATTATCCTTTGATCTGCAAATAGTGAGAGTAGTCCAATAACACTGCTCAATAAGCTTACCATTTTGGGGATAAAACCGGATGAATAGCTGGGGACATAGCCTTGCGAGATGGAATTCACTCCTACCTTCTTTAGGGTTAGCAGATAAATTGTTCTCTTAAGTACTGACTCTAGGTCTTGAACAGTCGGGGCCCCACCTTCTCATGATAGAGAAATGATTTGATTCATAGAGATTATGAATCAGAATTGTTCATTAGAGGATCAGTAGGAACTTAAGGAACAAGATGTATTCACAGGGGTAAAACGGTATTTCTTACCTAGCTGTGATTATGAACAACTTGTGAAGGATCGACTTACTGATTATAGTTATTAAATGGACATAATATATCTACAGTGACGGGAGTTCAACTATGGGCTATAGTGGAGTGTCCCATTAGTTAACGAACGGGGTTTAAATCAGACTAATTAGTTTAGCCGATTAATCGAATTGTCGGAGCCCATGATCTGTAGGTCTGTAAGGTCCTCCTACTAGCTCGTAAATGGCTAAGCTTTAGAGTAGCTTGAGAAATTAATTTGAAAGATTCAAATTAAATGGAACAAGAGAATATATATTTAAATATGATTTACATATATGAAGATGATTATTGTGCAAAAATTAATTTAATATTTGATATTAAATTAATTATTATTTTAAATTAATTTATGAAATTAATTATAGAAAATCATTTTTCAAAATTTTATTAATCAAAATAGTTTTGAAATCATTTTGAAAATTTGTTTTTGCATGTTGCACAAAATGGAGAATACAGATTTTCCATTATCTCCATCTTCATGCTCACACAAAAGCCATTATCTTCTCTTCATTAATTCTCCAAGCATAAGCTTCAAGCCATGCACTTCACTTCTTTGCATGTAATCTAAAATATATAAAGAAGATCGGAGTCATTTGAGAAGAATGAATGGAGAATATTTTAGAGAAAAATTTCTATGAGAACAAACTATTCTTCTTGTCCGGCTGTTGTGAGTTCTTCATTGTTCTTCACCTTTTCAATATACTCTTGAGTCCCACAACTCTGCCTAAAGTTCCAAGTAGGGAAGGCTTTGAGGTGGTTCACAGTGATTTCGTGAAGACTGCTACTATACGATCGGATTCTTGGAGAGTTCTTCAAAGGTATGATCTTAATACCCTCTTTCTAGAAAAGCATGCTTTAGTTTCTGCCAAAATTAGTGAATTTGAATGCTTATGTATCCTTGATACTTCCGCTGCATGTTTTTTTAACTCTATCAATTGGTATCAGAGCATCTTTTAAGCATTCAATTCGGTCTAATTTTGGTGTGGTTGGTGTTTTTCGTGAGATATATGAAACTGATGCACTGCTATGGTTTTCTGAGTTTTGGCATCTTAATTCTCTTTAATTGCTCAATTAAATTTGTAATTGGCTCTTGTTTGATAATCATTTGTGTGTTAGCAAGAGTCTATAATTTATTTGAAGTCATTAGAGTTGAAATTAAGATGTAACTGAAGAAATAAGAGAAGGACGCCGAGTTGTTGTTCCAATTTTTTCCAGCTTCTGCTCAAATTTGTTGCTGAGGTCCAGTTGCTAAGCGATCGTTTAGCTACAGACGTTATGCGATGAGAAGAAAATCTAGACAATCAATTAGCAATGGGCGCTGGTCGTTGTGATGTTGAATGCTAAGCGATCGTGTACCTGCGGGAGCTAAGCGATGCGTGAATCTGCTATACGATAGTGCTACGCGATCGTTTAGCTTTGTCATAGGAACTAAACGATACGTTAAAATTTCTAAACGATGGCGCTATACAATAATTTAGGTACGATGTGTGCTAAGCGATGCGATGAAGTGCTACGTGATGCGTTATTTTTATCAAATGTGGGAAATGGATGATATGCGTTGATGGAATTACGTTGTGTACTCAAGTTTCCCCAGTGGAATCCAAGTTTAAATTCCTCTGAGTTTCCTGGTAAGTCCATGGTCGATCATAGGGACTTGTGAAAATAGTTCATGTTGATAATTTTCTTATGAAAATTTTGCGGTAACCGGTAAATAAATAAGGTGGTTGGTTTGTTGTTGCATTAATGAAAATAATAATAAATGCGGCAGAGTTGGCAACGGGAAATACGATGAATATACGGTGAACAGGTTGAGAAGGGTTTTGGCTAACACTCCCTAGGTTGCATTCATGCCTTGCGATCATGTAACATGCATACAATAGTAAACCACCTCTTGGTGTGAATGCCACGGCTTCTAAGGCTAGAACGCATGCGATAAATATGTGATAAGTCTACAAGGTTTACACATAAACCTCTGTTTTTATTTATGCGATGACAACATGACATTCACACAAATATGCGACCACATAATATCATCCCTATTCCTAGGGTGCATGCGATGCAAGTTAACAAATGGAGTTTATCTCTAAGTCCCTATTTCTTGTTTATGCAGGCCTAATCTTGCTATTTCAAGTCAGATTCTAACCTAGCTCTCTCTAGAAAACTCTAAAGGGATGTTTTGCGCAGCATAAAACAAGACAATCGCAAGCAATGAACTTTCTAGATCATGTTAGCTTAGTTCCTCTCAACCCATTCAACTAGTTTTGCTACTCATGCGTATTAAGAGAGTGAGCAGATATAGAAATATAACTTCCATTGAATAGATAAAAGATGAAGTACAGAATAACAATGAAAGTATAGTAAAAAGCTTGGAGTAATTTCTTGCCACCAGGTGTTTCACTGTTCTACTCATGCTCTAATGATATTCTCATTTTCACGAGAGTCAACCCGCTCTCTGCTCTTACACCCCAAGGTTCTCTCTCGAGTCGCCTTGGACGATCTTCGGTGTCACCACTCTTCTCTAGCTCCACCGTGAAATGAAAAAGAAAGCTATGAACAGAGGTGTGAACTTGTAAAGTGATGGAGTAATCGACTGCTTAACCCCTTCTCTGAAGAATGCACTTGGTATTTATAGGGCATCAAAAGGTGAAAGGCATCTTTTCTTTCCTGGTTGTACACATGGGACAACTTCAATTCCTAACTGATGCACCGGATAATTTTCACCGATAAAGCTGGATATACTTTGTGACCATTATCAGCTGTCAACTTAATTTGGATCCGACTGCTGTTAGCTTTCTATTCCATTGATCTTAATTGTCCTTTCGTCCAGATGCGCCCACCATGTGCGGTGATTCTTCTTGGGTGAATATTTGCGAGTGCGATCAACGCAAAGTCTTGCGGTGAAGTTGCGGTCGACCAATGAATTCCTATAATCGCAATCTCTGCAATGTGTTAACACATATTTTGCACAAAAAATACAAAAATCAATAGTTCTAATGCGCTGACACACGTGACTGCAATATTATAGATTTTATGCTTAATGGACGCAATTTATCATTTTTCATCAACACAATCCATCATTGTTTAATAACTTAGCACTATGATAACATGCATTTCTGCCCGTTATCACACACGACAACACTGAGCAATCATTTAGTCGCAGAGCTAAGCGATCGTGTAGATAAATGTTAAGCGACACGATGATGTTCTACACGATGGAGCTAAGCGATCGTTTAGCTACGGTGGATACTAAACGATGACATGAATGCGCTGGGCGATGGTGTTAAGCGATCGTTTAGTACTATGCAATGGAGCTAAGTGATAACACAACGATGGAACTAAGCGATTGTCTAGTCGTATGTGATTGAGCTAAACGATCATCTAGCTTTCAGCAAACACTAAGCGATTGTGTACTTCCTCTCAACCTAAGGCGATGACACTAGACGATTACCTCCAAGCTCTACACGATCGACCTTAGCAGTATTTTGAGGTTGGATTGAGAGCTGCCGGTTTAACCAATTTTTTCAAGGTCCAATCTAGTTCAGCCTCAAATGGTTTTGGTTGGTCCAGTTCAGACTTTGTCGGTCTGGTTTAGACTCATCCAGCCCGATTCAAGATGTTTGGGTTTGATTTGGAGCGGTTCGTGTCGTTCAAAGATGGTTTTAAAGCTGTTTGTAATAGTTAGCCATCTGTTTGCTTGTTTATGCCAAAACGAAAACCATAACAGTTAGTATTTAATTTTTTATGCATGACATGTATGTGATAATTAAATAATTCATTACCATGTAGATTTAAAACCCTACCATAGGAAGCATGTTACATGCATTGAAAGTATGTTATAATTGTTATAATATATAGTATGTATGTTAGGGTTGTGTTTAATATAATAGTTATATTAGATACCTTTGTTGAATGTTGTGGATGTTAAGCATGTCTAAATTTTGTAAGATGTTATAAAATTGGTTAGACGTTTAAAATCCATAACAAAGAATAGTTGCATTCTCACTTAGGTTAACAACTAAATTTAAATGTTCAAATAGATTGTTATCTTATAAAACACGGTTACAAACTCATATCGGTTCATAATCTGTCTAAGGATGGGGGTACTTAAGTTGACGGTTTACGGAATACCTTCTACCTGGGGAAGTGGTTCATAGTAAGTGGGTGAAGGGAATGTGTCAACATTGTCCTACGGTCTCCTCCATTTGTTTGAACCGTGAGATTGCTATGTTATGCCTGCTGTCGTTTTTATACAGCACTAGCTAGTCGTTAATTGCGGCGATCTCTACGGAGGGTTGTAACATAGGATTCAGAACAACCCCGACTTTAGTAAAATGAAAAGGGTCTTATAGTTCCGTCTTGGATATTTTCTTCTATCTTGGAGGCATATTCATACCGTCCTATAAGATCTGAAAATGGTGGGTCACACTTACAAGAATTACTAAGTGTTAGTAAAGATCTTGACGGAAAACGATAACCAAAAGAATTATTGGAATATGAGTTATTCAAGATAATAGTATTTGGTCAAAAATTGTCGTGCTTCTATGAAGGAATTCTTGACTACCCCACGGTAGCACTTGTTCTAAATCATTTACGTATCGTTGCAAATAAATAAAGATTTATTGGGTACTTTATTAGTTTTGCTAAAATGGATTTAGATGCATATTTAATAGAGTTTGTTTAAAATATTTCAGCAATGTCGAACTCGATCATACAATTGCTTGCTTCTGACAAATTTAACGGAGAGGGTTACTCGAATTGGAAGTCAAATATCAATACAATATTAGTAGTAGACGATTTGAGGTTTGTGTTAACGGAGGAGCGTCCTCCAGTTCCAAGTTCAACGGCTATCTCGAAATGTTTGGGATGTTTATGATAGGTGGTAAGGGCGAACGAAAAAGCCCGGGCTTATATCTTGCCGAGTATATCTTATGTACTCAACAAGAAACATGAGGTCATGCCCACAACTCGTGAGATCATGGCATCATTGCAGGAGATGTTTGGGCAATCGTCATCGTCTGTTAGACATGAAACCATCAAATATGTGTACGTGACATGTATGAAAGATGGGACCAATTTAAAAGAACACGTTCTTGTCATGATGGTCCATTTTAACATCGCGGAGGCTCATGAGGGTATGATAGACGAGACAAGTCAAGAGAGCATGATATTGAAATCTCTTCCTGAGAGCTATCTGCCATTCAGGATAAATGCTATCATGAACAAAATCACTTATAAGTTAACGACGTTGTTGAATGAATTGCAGACTTATCAATCTATGATGAAACTCAAGGATAAAGAAATAAATGTTATTTCCAAATTGAAAAAGTTTTACAAAGGATCCACGTCTGGTACGAAACCCGTTGATGATAAGAAAGTTGGTCCTTCTTCTTCTAAGGATAAAGTTGTTCAAATAAAGAAGAAATGAAAAGGGAAAAAGAAAACCGCTACGAAGAAAAACAAAAACAAAACTCCTAAGGGAAAATGTTTCTATTGTGGAGAGGTTAGGCATTGGAAGCGTAATTGCGCAAAATATCTAGCTAAAAAGAAAGCAGAAAAGACTAAACAAGATAAATATGATTTACTAGTTGTTGAAACATGTATAGTGAAAAATTCTCACCATGCCTGGATATTAGATTAAGAAGCCACTAATCATATTTTTACTTTTCTACGAAAACTAGTTCTTGGAGAAGACTTTTTGAATATGAGGTGAATTTCAAGGCGGGCAAAGGTGAATTCATTTCAGTTGAAGCAGTGGGAGATGTGAAGTTGTTTTTTGGCAATTCTTTTATCTTACTCAAGAATTTGTTCTTTGTACCTAAGATATAAAGAAATCTGAGCTTCATTTCTTGTCTTTTAGAGAATACGTATAGTGTATCTTTTGAATGTAATGAAGTGTTTGTTTATTCAAGAGGTGTTCATATTTGTTCTGCTAGACTTGCAAATAAACTATACATATTACAACCAATGGAAGCAAAAGCCATTTAAAATATAGAGATGTTTAAAATGGCTGAAACTCATAATAAAAAGCGGAAAATTTCTCCTACCGCCTATCTTTGGCACCTTAGGCTTGGTCACATTAATCTCAACATGATTGAGAGATTGGTAAAAAATGGTCATCTAAATCGGTTAGAAGATAGTTCCCTACCTCCATATGAATCATGTCTTGAGGGGAAAAATGACAAAAAGATCTTTTTCTAACAAAGGTCTTCGTGCCAAAGAACCTCTTGAACTTAGACATTCAGACCTTTGTGGTCCGATGAATGTTAAAGCTCAAGGAGGATATCAGTACTTCGTCAGTTTTATTGACGATTCTCTCGATATGGCTATATTTACTTAATCAGTCACAAGTCTGAAACTCTTGAAAAGTTCAAAGAATTTAAGACTGATACTGAAAATCAGTTAAGTAAAAGAATTAAAACACTTCGATCTGATTGAGGTGGTAAGTATATGGATTTGCAAATTCAGAACTATCTAGTAGATCATAGAATTCAATACCAACTCACAACACCTAGAACACCACAACAAAATGGTGTTGTAGAAAGAAGAAATCGAACCTTGTTGGATATGGTTTGGTCTATGATGAGTTATGCTCAATTACCTCAATCCTTTTGGGGATATGCAGTACACACTATGGTTTATATTCTGAATGTTGTTCCATCCAAAAGTGTTCTAGAAACGCCATATGAATTATGGAAAGGACATAAAGCAAGTTTACGTCATTTTCGTATCTGGGGTTGTCCAGCACACGTGTTGGTACAAAATTCTAAGAAATTGGAAATAGGTTCAAAATTATGCCTATTTGTAGGATATCCTATGGAAACAAAAGGAGGATACTTTTATGATCCCCAAGAAGATAAAGTGTTTGTAATGACAAATGCAACATTCTTGAAAGAGGATCATATTACAAATCATCTACCTCGTAGTAAATTAATATTGCAAGAACTGTCTAAAGATACAACAGAAAGATCAATAAGAGTTGTTGATCAAGCTGGCCCATTAACAATGGTTTTTGTCCCGTCACGTCCATCCCAAAAGTTGGAATGCCTCGTCGTAGTGGAAGGGTTATTCAACAACGTGAATGCTACATGGGTTTAATAGATACTCAAAACATCATACAAGATGATGGTTTAGAGGATCCTTTAACCCTTAAGAAAGCCATGGAAGATGTTGACAGGGAACAATGGATAAAAGCCATGAACGATGAAATGGAGTCTATGTACTTCAACTCAGTCTGGGAACTTGTAGATCAACCACAAGGTCTTATGCCCATAGGTTGTAAGTGGATCTACAAGAGAAAACGAGACCAAACTGGCAAGGTACAGAGTTCTAAAGAAAGACTCGCAGTAAAGGGATTTACTCAAAGGGAAGGAGTTGATTTTGAAGAAAATTTTTCTCCTGTTGCCATGATCAAATCAATAAGAATACTTATTGCCATTGCCACATATTATGACTATGAAATATGGCAAATGGATGTCAAGAAAGCTTTTCTGAATGGCTATCTTAATGAAAGTATTTTTAAGTCTCAGCCAGAGGTGTTTGTCGAAAAAGGATAGGAGCAAAAAGTCTGTAAGCTTAATAGATCCATTTATGGATTGAAACAAGTGTCCATATCCTGGAGTATAAGATTTGACACTATGATCAAATCTTATGGCTTTGAACAGAATGTTGACGAACTTGTGTATACAAGAAGATAGTTAACAAAACTATAACATTCTTAGTTCTATACTTTGATGATATCTTGCTCAGCGGGAATGAGACAATTTTTCTTGTTGATGTAAAGAGATGGTTAGCGTCACAGTTTCAAATGAAAGATTTGGGTGATTCTCATTATATTCTAGGAATATAGATCTTTCGAATCCGAAAGAATAGAACATTGGCACTATCTCAGGCATCTTATATTGACAAGATGTTGTCAAGGTATAATATGCAAAATTCCAAGAAAGGTTTATTTCCTTTCAGGCATGGAATTCATTTGTCAAAGGAACAATGTCCTAAGACACCTCAAGAGGTTGAGGAGATGAACAAAATTCCATATGCTTTTGCAATTGGGAGTTTGATATACGCTATGTTGTGTACACGCCCCGACATATGTTTTGCAGTTGGAATCGTCAGCAGCTTCCAATCCAATCCTGGACACGGTCATTGGACTACTGACAAAAATATCCTCAAGTATCTTAGGAGAACGACGGACTATATGCTTGTGTATGGACCTAAGGATTGGATCTTTATAGAATACGCCGATTCTGATTTTTCAGATTGACATAGATTCCAGGAAATCTACCTCATGATCAGTTTTCACTCTTAACAAAGGAGCTATAGTTTTGAGAAGCATCAAGCAATGTTGCATCGCTGACTCCACCATGGAAGCAGAATACGTGGTTGCATACGAAGCTGCTAAGGAAGCAGTATGGCTATGCAAATTCTTAGCTAATTTGGAAGTCGTTCCAGATATGCACTTGCCTATCACACTATATTATGACAACTGTAGTGCAGTTGCTAACTCAAAGGAACCCAGGAGTCACAAGCGTGGAAAACACATTGAAAGAAAGTACCATCTCATTTGAGATGGTACACAGAGGAGACGTGCTCGTCACAAAAATAGCCTCTGAAGACAACCTTGATGGTCCATTCACCAAGGCCCTCTCGGTTAAAGTTTTTTAGGGCCACCTAGTTGGACTAGGACTCCAAGTAGTGTAATCTAGGGCAAGTGGGAGAATGTCTATAGTATTATAGATGCCCTACTTTATTGTATTTTTCCATTACGTATCTCAACATTATATTGTATATATTTGTTCTCACTCGAGTTTTAGTCCAAGTATGAGGTTGTTGGGAATGTCCTAGATCTCGCATTTCGTGTTAAACATTCTATTTTATCAATAAATTGTTTATTTTTCATTTTATTATGAAAATCCAATAAACGCATCCTTGGCTATAGTCTGGATGCTGTAACTTTATGTAATGACATAAACAGGATCAAGTTGACAATATATAGCCTAAATGGTCTAATAAGTATATGGATAAAATTGGGTATCTCATCCTAGTAACACTATTAGATGTGGCCCACTCTATAGTCGTTACAAGAAGTTATAAGGTGCTACAAATGATGTGATCCACAAATCGTTCATGTTGAGACATGAGAGTGGGGGCATCCTATGCAATGAGTTTGCATATAGACTAGGCCACGAAAATAGTCACTTTTCTTTATAACGACAGTTTACTGTTTAAATTGACTATTTCATTTAATATGTAATCTAGGTTAACTCGATCTTAATTCTGAGCGAGCTATGAACTTCTGTTTGTTCTGGATTATCCTTTGATCTGCAAACAGTGAGAGTAGTTCAATAGCACTGCTCAATAAGCTTACCATTTTGGGGATAAGACCGGATGAATAGCTGGGGGCATAGCCTTGCAAGATGGAATTCACTCCTACCCTGTTTAGGGTTAGTAGATAGGTTGTTTTCTTAAGTACTGACTCGAGGTCTTGAACAATTATGGTCCCGCCTTCTCATGATAGAGAAAGGATTTGATTCATAGAGATTATGAATCAGAATTGTTCATTAAAGGATCAGTAAGAACTTAAGGAACAAGATGTATTCACAAGGGTAAAACGGTATTTCTGACCTAACTGTGATTACAAACAACTGAAGGATCGACTTACTAATTATGGTTATTAAGTGGACATAATATATCTATAGTGAGGGAAGTTCAACTATGGGCTATAGTGGAGTGTCCCATTAGTTAATGAACGGGGGTTAGATCGAACTAATGAGTTTAGCTGATTAATCTCGAATCGTTAGAGCTCATAATTTGTAGGTCCGTAAGGTCCTCCTACTAGCTCGTAAATGGACAAGCTTTAGAGTAGCTTGAGAAATTAATTTGAAACGTTCAAATTAAACGAAACAAGAGAATATATATTTAAATATGATTTAAATATATGAAGATGATTATTGTGCAAAAATTAATTTAATATTTGATATTAAATTAATATATGAAATTAATTATAGAAAATAATTTTTCAAAATTTTATTAATCAAAATAGTTTTGAAATCATTTTGAAAATTGGTTTTCACATGTCACAAAATGGAGAATGAAGATTTTCCATTATCATCATCTTCATGCTCACACAAAAGCCATTATCTTCTCTTCATTAATTCTCCAAGCATGAGCTGCAAGCCATACACTTCACTTTTTTGCATGTTCATCTGCAATATATAAAGAAGATCAAAGTCATTTTAGAAGAATGAATGGAGAATATTTGAGTGAAAAATTTATGTGAGAAGAAACTGTTCTTCTTGTCTGGCTGCTGTGAGTTCTTCATTATTCTTCACCTTTTCAAGCTTTTCTTAAGTTCCACAACTCTGCCTAAAGCTCCAAGAAGATAGTAAGGAAGGTTTTGAGGTGGTTCATGGTGATTTCTGGTGAAGACTGCTATTGTACGATTGGATTCTTGGAGAGTTCTTCAGAGGTATGATCTTAAAACACTCTTCTTAGAAAAGTATGCTTTAGTTTCTACCAAAACTAGTGAATTTGAATGCTTATGGATCCTTGATACTTCCGCTGCATATTTTTTAACTCTATCATTTTAAATGTCTAACCAATTTTATAACAACTTACATAATTTAGACATGCTTAACATTAACAACATGATTGGAACATCAGATTTGACACTGCTGTCAAGTCGTTTGGCTTTGACCAGAACATTGGTAAGCCTTGTGTATACAAAAAGATCATGAAAAACTCAGTAGCATTCATGGTACTATATGTGGATGATATCATACTCGTTGGGAATGATTTAGGGTATCTAACTGACATTAAGAAATGGCTAGCTGCCTAGTTCCAAATGAAAGATTTGGGTGAGGCACAATATGTTCTCGAGATCCAGATCATTTGGGATCAATGTCCTAAGACCCCTCAAGAGCTTGAGGGGATGAGACGGATTCCCTATGCTTTTGTTTTAGGAAGCTTGATGTATGCAATGTTCTGTACCAGACCCGACATTTGCTATGCAGTAGGGATTGTTAGTCGGTATCAGTCAAATTTAGGATTTGATCACTAGATGGCGGTCAAGACGATCCTCAAGTATCTTCGGAGAACGGGGGACTACATGCTCGTGTATGAAGATAAGGACTTTGACTTTCAGACCGATCGAGATTCTCACAAATCGACATCGAGGTTAGTGTTTACTCTGAATGGAGGGGCTATAGTCTGGCGAAGCATGAAGCAAGGATGCATCGCGGACTCCACTATGGAAGCCGAATACATAGCCGCTTGTGAAGCAACTAAGGAGTCTGTTTGCTGAGGAAATTCCTTTCAGATTTGGAAGTTGTTCCAAATATGGATTTGCCCATCATACTGTATTGTGATAACAATGGGGCTGGAGAAAATTCGAAGGAGCCTCGAAGTTATCGTCGGGGTAAGCACATAGAACAGAAATATCACCTGATCAGGGAGATTGTGCATCGCGGTGAAGTGATAGCCACGAAGATCGCATCGGAGCACAATGTTGTTGATCCCTTTACAAAGGCCCTCACAGCTAAAGTGTTCGAGGGTTACCTGAAGAGTTTGGGTCTGTGGGACATGCGGCATCTTGTCTAGGACAAGTGGGAGATGATACTGGGGTATGCCCTAGTTTATTGTATATTGTACATTTTTATATTGTATTGTATTACATTTTGGCTTAAGGAATTAATACATTTTGTGATCAATGCATTTCTATATTTCCTTCGATTCCATCTCCATCTTCATTTACTTAGTATCCTTTACTTTCATTGCATCACTGAGTAAGACTGTTAGAGTATCACATACTTAATCATGCGACATAGGAATATGAAACATGTAGCAAACCATCGGGAGGTGTGCGTTGCACGAGTGTTGTGAGAAAACCTTATTTGCTCAGTGTGAAGCTGTAGCAACGCTTGTCTATAAGCGGACGCAATGCTTGTCTATGAGTAGAATCAGCAGCAACTAACTGCCTGGGAGTGTAAGTGGTTGGTCGCATTAAGCAATGTAAGCAAGTGTTCACTAGAGATAGGAATAATCTTATATCAACCAGGTTTATGTGATTACCTTGTTTTACGAGCACATCATTCATCATTTAGGCATACTTGGGAGAGTAGTCTAAAAACCAAATCTAAGTCTCGGGAGAGCGGATTGGATCACATAAGCAAGAATGGAGAACTTAGAGATAAGCTTCGTTTGCTATTACATAGCATATACATCCTACAGATAGGATATTACATACGTCCAGAAGTAGGATACGGTGGTATGTGGTCATCACGCTTACGTGTGAGAGCACGTGAGTGGGTTATGGAGGCTTAGAAATAGGCTTCTTGGCACTATCGCATATACATCGCATGCATCCTAGAATTAGCCACAAGTGTGTGTAGCATGATCGCATAGCTTGCGTTGGTTGGGGTTGCCCTTGCAGTCAAGATTAGGGTTGCGATGAAGACATCTTCACCATTTTATCTATTTTTCCATGCATTTTACTACGTGTCAACAGTTGCTGTGTCTCTATCTCTCAGTCATATTCCCACTGCTTTGTTTGTTAGTTAGAAGTAGGAGTAGTTTATAGCTTATAATCCCCATCATTCTTTTATTTATCCACAACAATTACATCACCGCACACATTCAGCTACAAGTCCCTGAGTTCGACCTCGGATCACCCGAGAAACTTGCTTTCGCATTATACTTGGCGCGAGCACAAGAAAACTTATGACAGGAATGCATGGTCATTGCATATGAGATCAATGCATACATTTTATTCCAATGCATGACCAACGACACATGAGTATAAACACATAACCTAGGACATACATCGCATAATTGCGTCCTCCTATAATTTTAGTCATCAATCACCTATTGTCGTTTAGGTGAGATGTAAGTCTCTTATATCAACGACATTATACACAGAGTCTAATCATCTCGTGGTCCAGGTCTTGTACAAAATCTTCGTATAGGACACCTCCACTCGCATGTGTCTACATGAATGGTCATAATCTACCATCTGTAGTAGTTTACAACACTTGCAAACCTCTATAAAGTGGGTCGTATCCATAGTGTCACCAGGATCAGGTATCCCACCTTAATCCTTATACTACATACCTATTTAGGTTATCACTTAAGGCATGATCCACTTATATATCACATATATATGCTTAAGTTCACATAAGATAACCAAGGAGGTTTGTTTATTGGATATGAGTAAATGCCAGAATTAAATAACACTTATTTTATTCATCAAACAATGTGTATCTTTACAAAACAACGAGACTCCAGGAGAATTAGGACACCAATCCCAACACCTACAACCTACTGCTCTAAGGGGTAGACCACCAATGAGGGTTGATAAGGGAAAATGTTTCCATTGCAACCAGGATGGGCACTGGAAGAGAAGCTGCCATAGATATTTGGCAGAGAAGAAGAAGGCCAAATAAGGTAAATGTGATTTACTAGTTTTAGAGACTTGTTTAGTGGAGAATGATGATTCTGCCTGGATTATTGACTCTGGGGCCACTAACCATATTTGTTCTTCATTTCAGGGAATTAGTTTCTGGTGGCAGCTCGATGCTGGTGAGATGACGATGTGAGTTGGAACCGGACATGTCGTCTCAGCTGTGGTAGTGGGAGGTATCCGATTAACTTTACATAACATATTTCTCATATTGAATGATGTATTTGTATTTCCCAATTTAAAGAGGAACTTGGTGTCTGTAAAGTGTCTGCTTGAATGTAAATATCAACTATTTTTCTCTTATAATAAAGTGTTTATTACAAATAATGGTGTTGATATTTGTTCTGCATAACTGGAAAATAATTTGCATGTGCTAAGGCCGTCAGCAATAAATGCCCTCTATAACATAGAGATGTTTAAAACTGTCGTAACTCAAAGTAAATGTTTTACAATTTCTTCTAAAGAAAATGCCCAACTTTGGCACCTAAGATTAGGGCATATTAATCTCAATAGGATTGAGAGATTGGTGAAGAATGGACTTCTAAGTGAGTTAGAAGAAAACTCTTTACCTGTGTCATGCCTTGAAGGCAAAATGACTAAAAGGCCTTTTAGAGGAAAAAGTCATAGTGCCAAAGAGCCTCTAGAGCTAGTGTATTTAGACCTTTATGGTCCGATGAAAGTAAAAGCCAGGGGAGGTTATGAATATTCCATCACTTTCACTGATGATTATTCAAGGTATGAGTACGTTTATTTAATGCAACAGAAGTCTGTGTCTTTTGAAAAATTCATAGAATTCAAGGCTAAAGTTGAATACACATTAATAGAACGATTAAAACACTTCGATTTGATTAAAGTGGAGTGTTTTTTTTATTCAACTTTCTAGAATTATTTGATAGAACATGGAATAGTTTTCCAACTCTCAGTACGTTGTACAACTCAACAGAATGGTGTATCAAAGAGGACAAATCGAACCCTGTTGGACATGGTTTGGTCTATGATGAGTTGCGCTTCCTTACCTAACTCATTTTAAGGTTATGCAGTAGAGACTGCAACTTATATATTGAGTTGTGTTCCCTCCAAGAGTGTATCTAGAACAAGTTTGGAGTTATGGAATGGTTGTAAAGCTAGTTTACGTTATTTTAGAATTAGAAGTTGCCCAACACATATGCTTGAGCCTAATTCTAAGAAACTTGAACCACGTTCAAGGTTGTGCCTATTTTAGGCTACCCCAAAGGAACGAGAGGTGGTTATTTCTACGATCCTAAAGAAAACAAAGTATTTGTATTGACAAATGCTACTTTTCTTGAGGAGGACCATATAAGGGAGCACAGTCCTAGAAAGAATATCGTGTTGAATGAACTTTCCAAAGAAACTACTGAATTTTGAACAAGAGTTGTTGAAGAGCCTAGTACCTCAACAAGAATTGTTGAATTAGGTTCATCTAGTTGGTCAAATCCACCTTAAGTGTTGAGGGAACCTCGACGTAGTGGGAAGGTTGCGAACCCACCTATTTGCTATATGGGTTTAACAAAAATCCTAGCTATGGTAGCTGATGGTGAGGATGAGGATCCATTGTCTTACAAGAATGCAATGGAGGATGTTGACAGATATGAATGGATCAAAGCCATGGATCTCGAAATGGAGTCTATGTACTTCAATTCAGTTTGGGATCTTATAGATCATCTTGATGGGGTTAAACCACATGTTTTAAATGGATCTACAAAAGGAAACGGGGTGCTGATGGGAAGGTACAAACCTTCAAGGCTAGACTGATGGTAAAGGGTTATACCCAGGTAGAGGGAGTCGACTATGAGGAGACTTTCTCACCTGTTGCTATACTGAATTTTATCCAGATCCTCCTATCCATTGCCTCCTATTATGACTATGAGATATGGAAAATGGAGGGCAAAACTTCTTTTCTGAATAGCAATCTTAAGGAGACCATTTATATGGTGCAGCCCGAGGGATTCATAATCCAAGGTCAAGAGCAAAAGGTTTGCAAGCTTAATTGGTCCATTTATGGACTGAAACGTGCATCTCGATCTTGAAATATAAGGTTTGATACTGCGACCAAATCTTATGTCTTTGATCAGAATGTTGATGAGCCTTGCGTCTACAAGAAGATCATCAATAGTTTAGTAGTTTTTCTAGTGTTGTATGTAGATGATATCCTACTTGTTAGCTCTCAAAAAGAGCTATTATTCTTAGCTTAATTAAAGCTCGTTAATGGATTTTATGTGGTTATTTTCTTATTTGTTAGGTATCATCAATCGAGGAGGTAGAACCAAGAAATCAGAGACAAACGGGGCTGATTTGAAGCAATTTGGAGGTGATTTGAGTTGTCAAGCTTCAAAATAGTGAAAATTACGAAACTGTCACTACATTGTCACAACATTGCAACGCTAGCCTGATGTTCTACCCTGACGCTCTAAGGAAGAACGTGCAGCATTGCATTGCTACTTTATAGTGTCGCGACACTGCAAACTTTGATGGACGGACACGGTTAGCATGTGCACAAGTGAGCGTTGTAACAATGTTTTCAGTGTGGCTGAGGTCTTTCCTATAAATACTCCCCTTCATCTTTAGGTCAAAATATGCCGAATTTGGGTGGCCAAGTTGATGGAGGCCAAAGTAAAACTCGTTCCTTCGTCCATTCCCTTCAATTTTTGGTATCTTTAGGTTAGTTTCGCTTTTTATTTTGAGTTGTAAACAATGGAACGGATGTGTATCTCAGATTTGTCTATGAATTGAGAGGTAATCTCTATCTAGTTTCTTTGAGCAAGAGCCCTGTGTTTAATTTCTTGGACGTTTCTTAATTAATTTAGCTACAATCTTGTGAATTCTTTGGTTGTATTTGTTTTAATCTTAATGGAGTTTTGATAAATTCTTTTGACAAATTAATTTGTTGAAAACCTTGTTTGCAAAATCATTCTAGCCTATGCATCATTGATTGATTTAGTTGCAAGTATTAAGATCGTATGTTTAGGGTCTAGACTTTTTTTGGCCAAACTCATGTATGCCCTAATCTTTCCAAATAAAATCATGCTACAAGAGATGACTTTCCGACTTGTAGTATATCTCAACAATCGAACCATTTCTTAATGCTTTTCAGTTTTAACTTGTATGTCGCTTAGAAGGAAAAGTTTTAAATTGAATTAGTGCCGATTTAGATTTTTATCAAAACTTGGCTAATTGGGCTATTAGATTTTCTAATAGGTTGAGGGATCGACAAATTCAGTATAATTAATTGGTGTCCAATGAAAGAAATTACATAGGAACTCTATCTTGCCCTAGAAGTTAGATAGACTCATATCCTAGATTACATTTACCCCTTTTATTTTAATTTCACACATTTATCTCCTATTCAGACAAAACCCCACATTTTTCGTTCTAGATAGAAAATTAACTCAACGAAATCAATCGCGCTTCTCTGTGGATCGACTCGGACTTACGACTGTTGCTACGTTTTAGTAGTAATAGAAGTAGTTCAGTATTTACATGAATTTACACCGGTCATATGTTGGACATAACACTTCTCCAATAAGCAAGAAACATGTAGAGCAATATAATACAAAACCTCTATTACTAGGATTTATCGTCGGAATGATCGTTATTTAGGAATTAGTATATTAGAGTCAAAGTGATACATATGTTGTAGACAACAATGGCCGTAGCCTCAAGAATTTAATTGGAATTGAACATTTTGACGGCCTACCTACTTTAATTAATATCTTTTATCACTCTGTTTCTCAATTTCCACTAGAAAAAAAAAAAAAAAAAAAAAGCACTTTTGCTCCTTGTTTGTTCACCGACAAATCAACATTTTTGTATATTCCCACTCTCTCCCTTATCTTTGTTTCTCTATCCACACACGTCTTTTTGCACCACATATACATCATCTCTTTTTCCTCCTATCCTTTTCTCATTCATCTTTTTGTTTTAACTTTCTCTCTATTGCTTCTTTCCTTTCTTGGTTCGAAAGAAAGGAGACAAATTTTGGAAGCTCGCAAGAGGACATATATTCCCAATCCTCATTTCTCGTGAGTTTATATATATATCTTCGAATACAAACTTTAACATATATTTGTTTGCATATTATTAGCTACTTTAGATCTACACTAATTTATTCATGGATTACGTATATATTATAATTGTTTGTAATATTTAAATTTACTGAACAATGTTTAGATCCTTATTTAGTTACTTGACTAAACAATAACTTTAAATTTTGATTTCATAAATGGTTATTTATATTATGTCAAAGCTTTTATGTTCTTAGGAAGGTAGCAGAACACAGATCAATCTCATATTTCCTGTTCAATTTGCTTCATCAAGCTTCAACATTCATCTGAATTGGTCTGATTTCATCATTTCCAGGGAGAGAAAAAAATAAACTATGGAAGAAGCCCCTTCAAGCCTGCACGTAGCAATGTACCCTTGGTTTGCTTTTGGCCACTTGATTCCATTTCTCCAAATTGCCAACAAGTTAGCCAAGAAAGGCCACAGAATCACCTTCTTCGTTCCAACAAAAACTCAACCCAAATTACAGCCTTTCAATCATTTTCGAAATCTCATTACCTTTGTCCCCATCACTCTTCCTCATGTTGATGGCCTCCCTCTTGGAGCTGAAACTACTGCTGATGTTTCTCACCCTTCACAGATCCCTCTCCTAATGACTTCCATGGACTGCACCGAACCCCAAATTGCGTCTCGACTTCAAGACATAAAACCTGATGCCATCTTCTTCGATCTCGTGTATTGGGTGCCAAAACTGGCACGTCAATTGGGCATTAAGTCAATTTATTATACTCCTATTTCTGCAGTCACAATGAGTTATATTGAGGGCAAATTATGGGAATTTCCTGGACATAGTAATTTAACTCGAGATCATTTTATGCAGCCACCTCCTGGTTTCCCAAGTTCCTCAATCAAGCTTCAAGCTCATGAGGCTCAATATTTGGCATCCCTTAGCCATTGGAGATTTGGCAGTGATATCCCTTTCTTTGAGCGCAGTGCCACTTCATTATCCCAATGCAATGCTATGGCATTGAAATCATGTAGGGAAATTGAAGGGCCTTTTATAGACTATCTGCAAACTATAGTAAAAAAGCCTATTCTCCTGCTAGGAATTGTGGATTTACACCCAGTAATCACAACTTTAGAAGAGAGATGGGTAAAATGGCTATCAGAGTTCAAGTCTGGCTCGGTCATATATTGTGCATTTGGAAGTGAGTGTACGTTGACCAAAAACCAATTCCAAGAATTGCTGTTGGGTCTCGAGCTTTCAAATTTACCATTTTTGGCTGCACTCAAACTGCCTGATGACATCGACACGGTCGAGGCTGCCTTACCGGAAGGATTCAAACAGAGAGTTCAGGGGAGAGGGGTAGTATATGGAGGATGGGTTCAACAACAACAAATTTTGGATCACCCATCAATTGGAGTCTTTGTTACACATTGTGGATCAGGTTCTGTATCCGAAGCATTGATTAAGAAGTGTCAGTTGGTGTTGTTGCCACGTATTATTTATCAATTTTTTGGAGCAAGATTGAGTATGAATATTTCATCTATTTCATAGATGATTATTTAAGATACGGGTATCTATAAATAATGCAACGTAAGTCTGAAGCCCTTGACAAGTTCAAGGAGTATAAGGCTAAAGTTGAAAACTTGTTGGGTAAGAAGATAAAAACACTACGATCTGATCGTGGTGGACAGTATATGGACCTCGAATTCCAGAACTATATGATAGAACATGGAATTACGTCCCAACTCTCGGCCCTAGGTACACCTCATCAGAATGGTGTGTCAAAAAGGAGAAATAGAATCCCGGTGGACATTGTTCGGTCTATAATGAGTTATGCTCATCTTTCAAACTCGTTTTGGGGATTTGCAGTTGAGACTGCATGTTATATTTTGAAATACATTCCCTCAAAAGGTGTTTTTGAAACACCTTTTGAGCTGTGGAGAGGCCATAAAGGTAGTTTATGCCACTTCAGAATTTGGAGATGCCCGACCCACGTGCTTATGGCTAACCCTAAAATGTTGGAACCGCGTTCAAATGTTTGCCTCTTTATAGGCTACCCCAAGGAAACGATGGGTGGATACTTATATAATCAGAGTGAGAACAAGGTGTTTGTATCGACAAATGCTATATTCTTGGAAGCATACCACAATAGGGATTATAAGCCATGAAGGAAGCTTGTTTTACATGAGATTTCTAGTGAGACTACTGAGGGTTCAACAAGAGTTTTTGAACAGACTAGATCAACAAGAGTTGTTGATGTCGATTCATCTTGTCAACTATCTCAAGAGTTGAGACTGCCTTGACATAGTGGGAGGGTTGTGAACCCACTAGAATGCTACATGGGTTTGACTTAAGCCCAAAGTATCATGTCCGGTGATGTGGTCAAGGATCCATTGTCTTATAAGCAAGAAATGGAGGATGTTAACAAAGATGAGTGGATTAAAGCCATGAACCAAGAAATGGAGTCTATGTACTTCAATTCTATCTGGGAACTTGTGGATCGGCCTGATGGGGTAAACCCTATAGGGTGTAAGTGGATCTACAAGAGAAAACGAGGTGTAGATGGAAAGATGCAGACCTTTAAAGCTAGACTCGTGGTAAAGGGTTATACCCAGGTCGAGGGAGTGGACTATGAGGAAACTTTCTCACCTATTGTCATGTTGAAGTCTATCAGGATATTCCTGTCCATAGGCACATTTTATGATTATGAGATATGGAAAATGGACGTCAAGACTTCCATTCTTAATGGTAATCTTGAAGAGACCATCTACATGGTTCAACCGAGGGGTTCCTAGTTCTAGATCAAGAGCAAAGAGTTTGCAAGCTTAATAGGTCCATTTATGGGATGAAACAAGCATCTAGATCGTGGAACATTAGATTTGACAGTGTGATCAAATCGTTTGGCTTTGATCAGATTGTTGATTAGCCTTGTGTTTACAAGAAAATCATCAATAGCTCAATAGCTTTCCTGGTATTGTATGTGGATGATATCCAACTCATTAGGAATGATGTTGGTTTTCTGACTGACATTAAGAAATGGCTAGCCGCCCAATTCCAAATGAAAGATTTGGGAGAGGCGCAGTATGTTCTAGGGATCCAGATCATTCAGGATTGTAAGAAAAAGAGGTTGGCCTCGTCTTCGGCATCGTATATTGACCAACTGTTGATCAAGTACAGGATGTAGAATTCTAAGAGGGGTTTATTACCCTTCAGGCATGGAATTATTTTGTCTAAGGATCAATGTCCTAGACACATCAAGAGGTTGAGGAAATGATACAGACTTCATATGTTTTGGTTGTTGGAAGATTAATGTATGCAATGTTATGTATTGGATCTGACATTTGCTTTGTAGTAGGGATTATCAGTCGATATCAGTCTAATCTAGGATTAGATCACTGCACGATGGTCAAAATGATCCTCAAGTATCTCGGAGAACGAGGGACTCTATGCTCGTGTATGGAGATAAGGATTTGATCCTTATAGGATATACAGACTCTCACTTTGAGACTGATACAAATTCTCGAAAATCGACATCAGGGTCAGTGTTCACTCTGAATGGAGGGGTTGTAGTTTGGCAAAGCATCAAACAAGGATGCATCACGGACACCACTATGGAAGACGAATACGTAGTCGCTTGTGAAACTGCTAAAGAGACTGTTGATGCGTTATTTTATGAGGTGGAATTATGGATGAAATGCGGTGATGGAAATGTGTTGATAAATCAAGCTTTCTCAGCAGAATCCAAGTATAAACCCCACTGAGTTTTTTGGTAAGTTCATGGTTGAACTTAGGGACTTGGGAAAATAGTTTACAGTGGTAATTTTCAAGAAACTTTGCGATAACTGGTAACTCAAATAGTTGTTTGGTTTGTTGTTTGCAGCAATAAAAATAAACAAATGCGGCGAAGTTCCGAAAAGAGTTGATAAAATGGAAGATGCGATAAGTATACGGTGAACGGGTTGAGAAGGGTTTCGGCTAATACTTCCTAGGATGCGTTCATGCTATGCGACCATGCAACACACATACAATAATAAACCATCTCTCGATGCAAATGCTACGGCTTCTAATGCTAGAACGCATGCGATATATGCGATAAGTCTATAGGACCTACACATAAGCCTCTATTCTTATTTATGCGATGACAAAATGACACACACACAAATAAGGCGACCACATAATATCATACCTATCTCTAGGGTGCATGCGATGCAGGTTGACAAACAGAGCTTATCTCTAAGTCCCTATCTCTTGTTTATGCAGATCTAATCTAGCTCTCTCGAGTTTAGATTCTAACCTAGCTCTCTCAAGTCTCAGGTTCTTTCTTTAAACTCTCTCTCGAGTAGCTCTAAAGGGGTGTTGGGCACAATATAAAACAAGATAATCGCATGTGATGAAGATCCTAGGTCATGTTAGATTAGTTATTCTCAACCCAATCGATAAGTTTAGCTAGTCATGCATGCTAAGAGAGTGAACAAATGTAGAATAAGAACTTCCATTGTATAAATGTAAAGTTTAAATACAAAATAACAATGCAAGAAGAGAATAAAGAGCCTGGTAGCAATCTCTTGCTTACCAGGCTTTTACACTGTCTTTTCTACTATTGTTCAAAAGATAGTCTCAAGGAAAACTATTGACAAGGCTATTCTAATTATGGAGAAAATTATCTAAGTATCCGAACTCCTTTTCCGAAGGTTGCCTTCAGTATTTATAGAGCCTTAGATGTGAAAGGCGGCTTATTTCTTATGATTGCACTGATGGGATGGCTTTAATTCTCTGACTGATGCACCGAATATTTGTCACCAAAAAGCTGAGTGTACTTGTTATTGTTAGCGGCTTATCAACTTAATTCGGATTCGACCGTCATCAGCTTTCTGTCCCATCATGATTAATTAAGCCTTTCACCTAGATGCGCCCACCAAGTTGTGCCGGCTCTATGTGGCAATCCTTATTGTACAGATGTTTGCGAGCACAAATCACTGCAAAGCCTTGCGGTAATGCTGCGCTCGACTGTTGATTTCTTGTGATCGCGTTTTTCGCTTGCGTCAACACATATTCTGCATAAAAATATAAAAATTATCTATTTCTATGCGATGAACGCATGCGACAGCAATGTTATGAACTTAATGCTTTTTGGACGTAATCTAACATATTTTATCAACCCAAGCCAACATTGTTTAAGAATTTAGTACTCTAATAACGTGCATTTCTACTCATTATCACACCTGCAAATTTAAACAATGCTTGTCCTCACGCATAAGCTAAAGATTTCCTTTAGAAATTCGACCGCAAATCTCTTTTCCTATATGTCTCAAGGATACTTCATTCAAATCCTATACAACAAAATTTCCTTAATTCTTATTTAAGTCTCTTCTTAAAATATTTCTAAAACCTAGGGACCACATGTTTAACCTTCAAAAGTAGTTTACTAAATTCTAGGTCATCGCATGATTTATTTCAAAAAGAAAAATTTTGCACCGGAGTGTCAAATGATTTTTATCCTTGCATATTTCTTGACATTTTATTATCTTTTTTATTTTTTTTTTCTGTTGACCTTGCACTGATCCAAGTACCTCGCCTTCGTTTTGGCTTGCCCCCACGTGTGTCATGCGGACATCCAACTACGAGCAAAGCGATCTTCCTCAGACTAAACTCATACCTACTTGGTAGTGGAGTTGCGGTCATTTATTTATGCGTTGATCCTGGTGACTTACTTTCATTTTGGCTTGCCCCCACGTGTGTCATGCAGACATCTAACTACGGGTAAGTGCCCTTTACAACTTAACTCTTCTCAACATGGGTTTCCCCATTGCGTTGACAGTGGAGTTTTTATTCTTAATTTTTTTTTCATAAAGCTAAAAATAGCAAGGTCGAAAAATAAATACCTCACCCCCAAATTTAAAATGCGTCAATGTCCCCATTGCCAAAAGATTGAAAGAATTCATGTGATATTCTTAGGAAGTTTGGTAAAGGGAGTTTGAAAGAAAGCTAGCAGACCACTAATTTCTAGAAATATTTCATGAGGTGACTATCCTAAAATTAAGCTAACCCTAGTGTATATGAAAAAAAATAGAAGCATGTTTTTCATCATTGAAATCATAATTGGCAAAGAGAAAGTATGTGGCGGCTTACTAAATTTATCAATGTTAAATTATTGCGGTAATCAAAGAGATGCGGTGATAAAACTTTCAAAATGAAAAAGCAATGCGATAGTGAAAAATTTGGAATAAAGTCAAGGAAGAATACAATCCCCAAATTTGTGCTATCGCCTGCATTGTTTGTTGACGCATTCTGCTTTGCGGCGATCTTCTTCTTTTGGATTATGGTGATGGAATGAAGTAGTTGCGTCTTTGTGTGGCTCCTCCGCAATTTTTTGCCTTGATCGTTTCCAAGAAAAACATCGAGAGGGTCAAATATTATTAAACAAAACAAAATCTTTTACCACAATCGTTAAGAATTGAAAATATAGTGAAATGAAAATACTAAGTAGAGAAAAGTTGAAGATTTCATGATTCCAAAACTTTCGTACCTGATTAATTTCGATCGTCTGATAGTGCAGGGACCACCTACTTATTTCTTATTTAGAGTCTCTTAGTTCCACAGAGTCGACTTAACGATGCCAGTGTTCTCCGTGATATACTTTTACTCACTACCTATTAACTTTGAATATGTTGGTTCTGTCATCATTAGATAATTTGACCGCGCCATGCGAAAATACCTCTCTAACTATGAATGTTCGGGACCAACGTGACTTTAATTTCCCAGGGAAGAGTCGTAGTCATGAGTTGAATATTAAGACCCTCTGCCCGACTTGGAGGTTCTTGCCGCATATGTATTTTTCGTGTCAGTGCTTTGCATGGTCCTTGTAGATCTTTGCGTTCTCATATGCGTTAATCCTACTTTCTTCAAATCAAAGTTTAGCTTCTTCACCGCCCATAGTGCTTTGTATTCCAGCTCAAGAGGCAAATGACATGCCTTACCAAATACCAACGCATACGAGGACATACCTATGGGTGTCTTAAATGCAGTCCGGTATGCCCACAACGCATCATCGAGCTTTGTTCTCCAATCCTTTTGCGAAGGCCTTACCACCTTCTCAAGTGTCAGCTTGATCTCTCGGTTGGACACCTTGGCCTGACCATTCATCTGCAGATGGTATGCAGTGGCTACTTTGTGGAGAATGTTATATTTGCGGAGCAATTCCTTGATAGTATGATTAACAAAGTGGCACCCTTCATCACTTATCTGTGCGTTGGCACTGATCACACTTCATCACGTAGTCAGCTGCATCCTTAAACAATGTTGGCCAGAAGAATCCACTCTATAATACTTTAGCTGCGGTGCACTGTCCTCCAAGGTGCCCATCATATGGTGAGTCATGACATTGCGATAATATGCATTGTTGAGCAGCATTTGGTACGCATAGTCGCAGAATCTGGTCTACCCCCTTTTTATACAGATTTGGCTCGTCCCAAAAATATGATCTGCATTCGTACTTGAGCCTTATCTTCTGGTGGTCAGTATAATCCTCTGGAAACTGCTCGCAAACTAGATAGTTGTCTATGTCAGCATACCATGGTAATTCTTCAATATGGAACAGCTGCTCATCTGGGAACACCGCACTCACCTTTGACTTATTGCAGTCAACCTCAGGATTTTCCACTCTGGACAAGTGATTTACAACTTGGTTCTCCATCCCCTTGTGATCAATTATTTCTATGTTAAATTCCTAGAGGAGGAGAACCCATCTGATCAACCTAGACTTTGCGTCTTTTTTTGTCATTAAATACTTTATTGTCGAATGATCAGTATGGATGAGCACTTTTGTTCCCAGCAGATACGCTCGAATTCTTTTCAATACAAAAGTTACCGCAAGTAGCTCTTTTTCTGTGGTGGTGTAATTAGTCTGAGCAGGATTCAACGTCTTACTCGCATATACGATGGGATGTAAGATTTTTTTTTCTCTTCTGTGCCAGAGCTGCTCCCATCACATACCCGCTTGTATTGCACATTAATTCAAAAGAAAGTGTCCAATCAGGTGCAATTAACACAGACGCAATTGTCAATGCATTCTTCAAAATCTTAAATGCGTTGAGGCGATTGTCGTCAAAATCAAATTTTCTGTCAGCCTCTATTAACGCACTCAGTGGTCATGCTATTTACAAAAAGTCCTTGACAAAGCGTCTATAAAATCTGACATGCCCCAAGAAACTCCTTAAAACCTTTACACTTGTTGGAGGTGGGAGTTTTTCAATTGCTTCTATTTTTTCTTTATCCACCTCCAACTCGTCCTGAGATACCTTGTGCCCCAGCATAATGTCCTTCTTTACCATAAAATGGCATTTTCCCAATTAAGAATGAGTTTCGTCTCCTCGCATCTTTTCAGTATCTTCTCCAGGTTGGCCAGACAGATTTCGTAGGTGTGCCCATAGATAGAGTAGTCGTCCATGAAGATTTCAATAGAGTCCTCAAGATATTCTGAAAAGATGGCCATCATGCACCTTTGGAACGTGCTCGGCACATTGCAGAGGCTGAACGGCATGCAGCGAAAAGCAAAAGTCCCATATGGGCAGGTGAATGTGGTCTTGTTCTGATCTTCTGGAGCAATCATAATCTGATTATAGATGGTATACCCATCCAGAAAGTAGTAAAAGTCATTTCTGGCTAGACGATCTAGCATTTGGCCAATGAATGGTAAAGGGAAATGATCTTTCTTCGTTGCCACATTCAACTTGCAAATACGCCACTCGGTGATGATCCTTTGCGGTATTATCTCATTATTTTCATTCAGGACTACCGTCATGCCACCCTTTTTGGCACGCACTACACAGGGCTGACCCACGTGTTGTCTGCTATCGGATAAATAATGCCCGCATCTAACCATTTGATGATCTCCTTTTTAACGACCTCTTTCATCACAGGGTTGAGTCTGCGCTGATGTTCGATCGATGGCTTGTGGTTTTCTTCGAGACGAATGCGGTGCATACAGTATGTGAGGCTAATTCCTCGAATGTCTGCGAGCGTCCAGTCAATTGCTTTCACATGTTTTCTTAGAATGCTTAGCAACGCATTCTTCTGATCTTCATTAAGCTCAGAGGAAATAATGACTGGCAGCTTTTCATTCTGCCCCAAAAAATGCATACTTTAGGTGATTCAATAGGGTCTTTAACTCTATTGTTGGTTGTTCTTTCAAGGACGGTTGCGTTGTTTTTCTTTCTTCATTTTTTGTTGGCTCTTCTTCTTGGGTTGCGATCATTTCTTCTTCCTTGTTTTTTTTTCTATGATCGCATTACATGTCGCAATGGATGCATTTGCATCCTCATTTTCATTTTCATTGTCAGGCTTTTTTTCTTCATTTAAACTCTGTCATCATCAAATTCATGCACGTCTTCTTCGTCAGGAAACTTCATGGCATGGATGTAACGGTAAAATTACTTCCTTATTAATGATGCATACGTTAATGGACTCAATTCATGCAATACTACTTCTAGATATGTGTTATTAATTGATGCTCTTGTAGAATGTTGTGCGTTGTCACAAGTTTCCTTGCATTGGAACCAAGTATAATTCGACCGCAAGTTTCTCGATGTGATTCGAGGTCGAACACAAGGACTGTTTAAGGTTATTGCGTTATGTTTATGATACATGCGACCAGGTTTTTTCAAGTTAATAAATGTATTTGTGTACAAGTATATAAAGTTGCGATAAAGTAAAGGAAAGCAGTAAAATTACAATAATAAAATAAAATGCAGTAAACCTAAGCTAAGATAGTACAAGATACAAGCGACATGATACAAAATACTGAGGGCAAGGCTAGCTGTGAAGATTATACATAGATCATGTGATGCGATGGCAAGTCTTATGTACGAAGCAGAAAGAGAAAGATAACTAATATAAACATCGCAAGTTCCTTAATTGCATTAAAGTCATAAGTACGGTTCCGTTTTTCTCTTAACATACACCTTTCAGTTATCAGCCACATTCCCTCATGTCTATGGTGAAACAGAGATGAACGTAATGAACACAAGGTTGCTTCCATTCCTGGAAGTACTACTCGCTCTAGTTAACGTATTCTTCTGACCTTCTCTCGATAGATTAGAATGACATCTTCACTTCTGCTCTAATAGTTGAAGATGCCGTCTAGTATGTCTTAGCTAAACGAAATTATCTCTCTAACACAGATAAAGTACTCGTAATTCATATTGACTACCTGGGGATTAAGAACACTTCATGAAGAAAACGATAAACGGAGGAACGGAAATAGACAGAAAAGTGGTAATGAAAACGATCGAGACATTCAATATATCTATTTAGCGTCTAATACATGGTGTGTGAATGAAGAGTCAAAGAAGATGAGATACAATGATGAAAAGAGATAGAAACAAATACAAACAAGCGCTAACGTCTCGGCACTGATTTGGATGGAGATTTTCTTGCTAGAATGGATGGATCGTGTGGAAGGATGAGCTTCCTTCTCAGGCTTGCTCAACTGATAGCAGGGATCTGAGTATAGAGCTCCGCGGTGGGGATCTGGTAGATTAACACTAAGACTCACCTCTCGGCCTTGTCTCTTCTTCTTCCCGAATTTCTTCAGTTTAACACTCAGCTCAGCCTTTTTCTCAATATAATAGTATCAATTAGCCCCGTATCGAGTAACCTCCTTTTTCTATGAATTCTATGGGGTATTTATAGGTGAGGATCTTTGACTCCGGCCTTGTGGTCCCCATTTATTGTTATAGAAATTTCGAAGATTGAGGGATATTATTCCTTTTGTTATCCAATTTGACCATCAAATTTGCGCAACTGTTAGGCATACACGTGGCATAATCCTCCGCATTTGTGTTGCTCAACTGCATCTTTCGATCGAGTGTTCGCATGCGGTGTTGTTTTTATTACCGTATGCGATTGAAAGTCAGCTCTAGATCGACTGTCGTATTGCGCCGTCATTGCGTTAATCGTCTTTTCATTATTGATTGATGGGCACAATGTGTCAAAGATGCGTTCTTGAGCCTTAATCGCAAGCGGTGACTTGGTTTCCTGCAAAACAGAGTAGAAATCTCCTTTTCTTCCATCTTAATGATGTTAGTGGGTGCAATTGTGATAATTCGAAATTAGTGTATTTCTAAGCTAATTTTCATACAATTGGTGCATATCTATTCTCTTTTGGCTGCAATATCTAGATAAGGCAGTATAAATAACTTGTATTTATACAAGTTATCAATGGATGATGTTGAACTTCAGCTTCTATCTATTTACGCTCAAAGTGATCTTTCCTTTATGCACATCAATCTAGGCATGACCTGTTGATGAAAATGGTCGCCCTAGGATGATGGGCACATCTTTGTCGGCTTTGTAATCTAATATGATGAAGTTGGCTGGTAAAATTTGTCGATGGTGTCCAGCACATCCTTCACCTTCCCCTTTAGATGCACCAGAGATCTATCAGCAAGTTAGAGAGTCACGGTCGTGGGCGCAAGTTGCCCCACATTCAGCTGCTTAAAGATCGACAGAGGCATCAAGTTGATATTGGCTCCAAGGACACACAATGCTTGCCCGATGTACAGTCCTCTAATGGAGCAAAGTATAGTAAAGCTCTCTAGATCGCTCATCTTCGGTGGAATTATTGATTTTGAGCTTTGTGTTAAAGCCACCGTGGCAAACTTACCAGTGCCCCTCTTCTTGGTTACCATATCCTTTAGAAACTTCGCGTATGCAGGCATCTCTTCAATCGCTTCACTGAACGAAATATTAATATGTAATTGTTTTAATATAGACATGAAACATTGATACTGTACCTCGTCATTCTTTTTCTTTCTGAGTCTCTGCAGAAAAGGGGGCAACTGCACTCTCACGTCCCCTTCTCTGTTGGTTTTGAGGTGGACGCAACTTCTGGCTCTATCACTTCTTTTTCCCTTTCTTCTTCTTGAGTCACCGCAATCTCAGGTTCCAACACAATGGGAGCTTTCCGGATAGGCTTTTTCCTTTCTCCCTCCACAATTTTTCCACTTCGCAATGTCATGACTTGACATTGCTCTTTACCTGATCCCTTCAGGTTGTGTCGGAGTTCTGTTGAACTCGCAGGGCCCCTTGCGGTCTGTTATTTAGCTCGCTCGCAATTTGGCCCATCTGTAATTCTAGATTGTGGATGGACGTCGCCTGGCTCTGAAGCATAGTTTTGTTTTTCTCGATATACTGCTTCCGCAAGCTTTCCAAGGAGGAATATTGTAGCGGTTGTGAGCTACTAACTTGACTGCTCATCGAACCATTATTTTGCGAGAAGAATTCAGGTGGCCCTTCTTTCTGCGCCACAGATTGGAAATTTTGCTGCTGATTCTTCCATGCAAAGTTGGGATGGTTTTTCCATAGGGTGTAGGTGTTAGAGAATAGATTATTTTTCACAAAGTAAATAAACTGTGGGTTCTGTGGGCATTCTTTTATTGCATGTCCGTCACCACAAGTCACACACCTTGCGATGTTCTGATTAATTGCATTTACTTGCCCATTTTGTGGTGTTAGGCTGTTGATCGTGATTCCTTGAATCAGGTTCATCATTGCAGTCATCTGATTCTGAAGTGAAGCAATAGCACCATTACTTGCATCGTTATCCTTGATTCTCAGTCTCTGACCGCCCTCTCTCCAATCCTCGTGATTTTTAGAGATGCAATCCAAGATTTTCTTAGCCTCGTCATACGTTTTGTCTAGCAGAACACCAGCGACTGTCTTGGCAGCGGTTTGCAAAGCGGGATTTAAACCGTGGTAAAAGATTTCCATTTGCAGGCAGTCGGGTAATCCGTTGTATGGACATTCCCTGACCAACCTCTTAAACCTCGCTCATGCATCGCTGAGCAATTCATTCATGTCTTGTTCAAAATTGGTGATTAGTTTCCTTCGTCTAGCACTCTCGGTAAGTGGAAAATATTTCTTCATAAACTTCTCTATGACCTGTTCCCATGAAGTTATCTCTTCCGGCTCGAGGGAATACACCCACTTTCTTACCTGATCACACAGAGAAAATGGAAACAAAGTTAGTCGAACTTCTTTGGCAGAGATGTTCGGGAACACAAACGTGTTGCAGATTTCTATAAAGCTACAGAGGTGGGCATGTAGGTCCTCGCCACGCCTTCCTCCGAATTTTTCTGCAGTCTAGATCATCTGTAGCATCACCGGTTTTATTTTGAATCAGCTTCCATCAATGGCAAGCCTCATGATTCCTGAGAGAAATCATAGAGGTTTGGTGATGCATAGTCCCTAATGGATTATTATGATCGTTTACCGGTAGGATTGGATTCACCATGACGTTGTTTTCGTTTGGTGCTCCATTTCAAGGCTGCTCCACCATATCTTCTTTATCTGGCTGTTGTTGTGGTTAGTGGCTATTTCTTAGTCTTCGTCTGAATGTCCTTTCAATCACCAGGTCGTAATTCGCCAGAGATTGAGAGTTGTAAAGAAATAAGAAAAATTATCGTTAGCACACTGATTTGCCGAAGTCCCCTAGCAATGACGCCAAAAACTTGATGTGATATTTTATAAGGTGGAATTATGGATGAAATGAGGTGATGGAAATGCGTTGAGCAATCAAGCTTTCTCAGTGGAATCCAAGTATAAATTCCACTGAGTTTCCTGGTAAGTCCAGGGTCAAACTTAGGGACTTGGGAAAACAGTTTGCAGTGGTAGTTTCCAAGAAACTTTGCGGTAACCAATAACTCAAATAGTTGTTTGGTTTATTGTTTGCGGTAATAAAAATAAACAAATGCGGCAGAGTTCTGAAAAAGAGTTGATAAAATGGAAGATGTGAAGAGTATGCGGTGAACGGGTTGAGAAGGGTTTCGGCTAACACTTCCTAGGATGCGTTCATGCTATGCGATCTTGCAACATACATACAATAGTAAACCATCTCTCGATGTGAATGCTACGGCTTCTAATGCTAGAACGCATGTGATATATGCGATAAGTCTATAGGACCTACACATAAGCCTCTATTCTTATTTATGTGATGATAAAATGACACACACACAAATAAGGCGACCACATAATATCATACCTATCTCTAAGGTGCATGCGATGCAGGTTGACAAAGAGAGCTTATCTCTAAGTCCCTATCTCTTGTTTATCCAGATCTAATTTTGCTCTCTCGAGTCTAGATTCTAACGAGGAGGTAGGATGGGCAATTGGTCAGATCTAGTATGGATCGTACATGGACGGTAGTTGGAGTCGGCAGCTCTCTTAGGGTTCCCTCATCTGGGATCCCTGGGGAAGAGGATCAAGTTGGCCCTCTACGCCAAGTGCGATCGATTGTCCTTCCTTTATAGATTTGTCTACCGTAACTCCACTCAACCAACAAAGTGAATTCCATACTCAAAGTGGAGTTACCGTACAAACCTGAATATCTCTCAAGTTTCAGGTTCTTTCTTTAGACTCTCTCTCGAGTAGCTCTAAAGGGGTGTTGGGCACAATATAAAACAAGATAATCGCATGCGATGAAGATCCTAGGTAATGTTAGCTTAATTCTTCTCACCCCATTTGATAAGTTTAGCTACTCATTCATGCTAAGAGAGTGAACATGTCACACCCTCTCCCAGACTACCTATTAACTTAGTCAGGGAGATGGCGTGAAGCCAATAGACGTCGTCCTCATCTAACGATACCTATTGACCCTGCTAAATCGTT
The DNA here is from genome assembly GCF_027475165.1 of Benincasa hispida. Classification (NCBI taxonomy): domain Eukaryota; kingdom Viridiplantae; phylum Streptophyta; class Magnoliopsida; order Cucurbitales; family Cucurbitaceae; genus Benincasa; species Benincasa hispida. Next base: position 53,674,827 of record NC_143482.1, read on the forward strand.
GAACCTGATAAACATACTAATCTTAGATATAAAATACTTTACATGTAACACAACACAGCGGAATCTCTGAAAACTTTTTGACACACATGAAGTGCGATCCTGACATAACTCGATTTGGAAAATAACCTGATAGAGATATCACAATCGAAAACATATCCAACTGGGGTTTACACAACCACGACATCTAGTGCTTACAGAACCATAAACTATCCAGTTCTTACAAAGACATTTACAATATAAACAGACACAATGTACAACTCCACCCACGTATGAAGCTTGATCTGGAAGCTTTTAGGAGAAAACAGACTTTGGTAGTTATCAGGCACCGGGAGCTCGATCTCTACCTGAAAAGTGTGAAAACATTTTGAAAGAGTGAGCTACGAAGCCCAGTGAGTGACTAATTTAAAATGAAAATCAGCAAATCAAAACACGTGATAAACCTTTAAACGTATAAATCTGTTCAATCAAAGCGTTAAACATAAATATGTAACGCTAAAATCTTTCTCAAATGTTCCGCAAGTACGTCATTAAAATCTAGCAAGGTATATCAAGTATATAAAACATTTTAACTAACATGACAAATCAACGTTGTGTAGGGCACGCATAGTACAACCAACGTTTACTAGCTCTACGATGTATTGGGGCTTGCCCAGCACTCCCATCGTCTTTGTCGTAGTAGGGCCCGCCCAGCACTCCCAACAGCATCATTGTCATGGAGTACACTCAACGTCAACAACGGAATATAACCTGTGTGCACATGGTACCATATAGCCTCGGGCTCAATATCTCAGTCATGTAGTCAATAAAAGTCTCAGAAAACCACATGAAAACATTAAAACATGCCTGCTTATCTTTATCTTTCGTAAAACTCAAGCTTACTCGGATTGCTCGTGAAAAATTGAAAATCTTTAAACAGTACTCGCTAATACATACTTTACCTTAAATGGTATCGTTTCAACTACTTTTCAGGAAGTCAATAATCACGTGCTCGTATATAAACCTCATTAGAAAATCGAAGCTCAAAACTTATGCTTGAAACCATTCATAGAAATCATGTATCATTCATAAGTTCATATTCAAACATGTAAACCATTTAAGCATAAATTATAGTTTAGAAATCATTTTTGAAATTTGTTTTGTCACTCACAGTCTTGGCTAGTTCCTTGGTCTGTAGACTCGGCCCATTTCCTCTTAGCCTGTCAAACAACCGAAACCAAGCATCAGAACTATAAATCGTCTTGCCTTTCCATGCTCATGAATTCTAAATTCTAGAAATAAAATCACACTTCACATTTTCTTTCCAGATTTTCCAGATTCAATACTCTAATTTCCAACACTCATAACTTCCTCAATACTTGACCAAAATTAATGTACTATATATTAAACTCTTTATTTTTGAACCCTCTACAACTTACCTGAAGGAATAAAAACGACATTCCCAACGTATTTGTCCAGAAATCCCTCGAACTTAGCGAATACAGATTCGTGCTTCTCTGCTATCCTCTACCTTTCTCCTGAAATTAAACCTACTTCTAGTCATTTTTGGCTCACGAATTCTTCATGAAAGTTATAAGAAATTTAATAATCTTTCCAACCATACCAATTGAGATTCTAATCCAACCTGTACACCCCATAATGTTCGAAAAACCAGAGAAAAACAGAGATCCTTCTGATTTGCACGAAAATTCTGTGCTCTGTTTTCCTTTTCAAAAGCCATTAACTTAACATCAGATTTAGCTCAAGCTTCATTCATGAAATTTGTTAGAAAATAGATTAACTTTCAAGAAATTCAGGCCTTACCTCTTAGTTCTTCTTATGTAGCTCAAACTGACTTAAAAACCAGAGATAGGTAGGTTGAACCCAAATTCTTCTATGGTTGCACTTGCATGAGCTTTTCCTCCCTTCTTCAACCTCCAACCTACAACAACTTCTTCTCCCTCTTCCTTCACTCTCTCTCTCAAAATTCTCTGAAAATATAATGGGAAATGATGGAGAAATGGGCTGAAATGAATGGGTTCTCACTTTAAACCCTAAGCACCGAATGGGTTTCCAATTTCTTTCATTTTCTTTTTTTTTTCTTTTTCCTTTTCCTTTTATTTCCTTTTATTTTATTTTCTTTTTCTTTATTCCCTTTCTTTTATTTTCTTTATTTATAAATTCCAAAATGATTAAAGACAACTTCAACCAAAAGCTTTGCCATTTTCTTCAACAATGGAACAACAATACCTTAAATCCAACATCCTACAATGTGTGACGAGAGCAAATAATCCAAGAAAAGTCTCGGGTTTACAACTTACCTCCCCCTTATGAAATTTCATCCTCGAAATTTAGAAGACCTTAGGTGAAGAGTGTCGGGTAACTCCTCCTCATCTAGTCTTCTGATTCCTAGGTTGCCTCCTCCACTCCGTGATGTCTCCAAAGGACCTTCACGAGTGGGATCGTTTTGTTCCTCAAAACTTGCTCCTTTCTGTCAAGGATCTGAACCGCTTCCTCTTTATAACTCAAGGAATGCGTAGCACCTGGATCTAATAAAACACGTGCATGTACATTACAAATTAAAATCGTACCAGTAATCACGTCTAGTGCATCCTCCGCTTCCTATTGAGTCATAGTGTAGACTTTTCCTTGTTGCCTAGGTCTCCTCACAACTCCCTTCTACTTTGCACTGCTGGTGCCCTCTCCTGCAACTACTAAGACTCTCGGCTGCTCAACTGTGTGGGACTCAATGCTCTGGTCCCTCTGAACTGTTGCACTCAGCTGTGGACAGTCTCTCTTGAAATGCCCTGGCTGTCCATGCTGGTAACACACACTGAGACCAACAAGACACTGACCTCAATGATTCCTGCCACAACTTGCACATGGGGTTCTCCTAGTTTCACTATCAATGGACTCCATCCATGGTCTTACTGCTGAACTAGCAAACTGACTGGGTGCTCTCTAGCTTTGCCTCTGATAGGCACTACCTGAACTCATCTGCCTCAATGATTGGCCACCAGACCGATGCTTAAAGTCTTGATGGCTTGAAACATTCACTCCAGGTGTGAACCTCCACTACTCACAACCTCAGAAAGCACTAGCTGTTGAAGCCCCACGACTAGGCTCCACTACTGACTTCTCCTCTGTTATACTCTACTCCACACGTAGGGCAGTCTCTACTAATGAGAAAAATTCGTCCACTTAGCAATTGTTGTAATCGGGGTACGTATCTCAAAACGCAGCCCTCTTTCAAACCTTCATCACCTATCACTCTCAAATGCCACAATCACATCAGCATACCGTGAAAGCTCGGTATACTTTCTCTCGTAATCGACCACTGAAAGTGACCCTTGTTTCAACCGCAGGAACTCATCTCTATTTGCCTCACAGTATGTGCTGGGATAATACTTGTCTTCGAATATGCCTCTGAAAGTCTGCCAGTCTAATGTACGTGCATCGCTGCGCCTGGCTAATATGGATTTCCACCATACCTCTGCCTCCTTCTACAGCAGGAATGTGGCCAATCTATCTTTTTGCTCCTAAGGATAGCACGTCACATCGAAGCATTTCTCAAGCATATTTAACCAAACCTCAGCGTCGGCTGGATCTGTGGAACCCTCAAACACTGTGGCTCCTAATTTCTTCAGTTATTCTATTCCATACATCTTTTCCAGATCACTAGGCCCTGCTCTCTCTGGCCTACCTACCTCCTCTGCAGATCTAAAAAACTGCTCGTTTCCTGCTCCAGTCTGAACTCTCGGGGTATTGGGTCCTCTTTCAGATTGACCTTGGGTAGGATCCTACGTCCCGTCCTGATTCTGCCTGTGTCATTTGCTGGTACGTGGTGGCATGACTTCTATAACATATCAACACATCAGACATGCTATAGATACTTAACTTAGATGCATGATACTAAACTTCTACCCACATTCTAGTCCTGACTGGACTCACTCTTATCCATACTTGGACCATACTATGCTAGTTCTTTCTGAACTGACTCAACGTCTAACTATTTACTTCCTAGATTCTTCTAAGCATTAACTACTCTGTCTCATTTCCCATGGAGCTAACTGCTCTGATACCAAGTTGTCACGTCATCTCCTTGACTAAGCTAGCAAGTAGTCTGGGAGAGGGTGTGACAGAACAGATGTAGAATAAGAACTTCCATTGTATAAATGTAAAGTTGAAATACAAAATAACAATGCAAGAAGAGAATAAAGAGCCTGGTAGCAATTTCTTGCTTCCCAGGCTTTTACACTATCTTTTCTAATATTGTTCAAAAGATAGTCTCGCACTCACGAGAGTCGGCCCGCTCTCTGCTTTCTATGCCTCCGACTTCTCTCTGGAGTTACCTTGAGCGATCTTCCAACATCTCTTCCCTTCTCTTTCTTCGCCTTAAAATACAAAGGAAAAATATGGACAAGACTATTCTAACTATGGAGAAAATTATCTAAGCATCTGAACTCCTTTTTCGAAGGTTGGCTTCAGTATTTATAGAGCCTTCGGGGTGAAAGGCGGCTTTTCTCTTGTGATTGTACAGATGGGATGGTTTTAATTCTCTGACTGATGCGCCAAATATTTGTCACCGAAAAGCTGAGTGTACTTGTTATCGTTAGCGGCTTGTTAACTTAATTCGGATTCGAACGTTATCAGCTTTCTATCCCATCAAGATTAATTATGCCTTTCACCCAGATGTGCCCACCAAGTTGCGCCAGCTCTATATTGAGGTATAGAGTATGCCCTAGTTTATTGTATATTGTACTGGTTTTTCATGTATTGTACATTGGTCACCTGAGGCATTAGGATAAGTGGGAGATAATTAGGATTAGTGTCCTAATTCTCCCGGAGTCTCGTATTTTGTAAACAGTTTGTACACATTGTTATTAATAAAATAAGAGTTATTTTATTTGCATTTACTCATATCCAATAAACCAAGATCCGTGGTTATTGTATGTAAACTTAAGCATGTATATGAGAAATACAAGTGAATCATGCCTTAAGTAATAACATAAAAGGTCTGTAGTATAAGGATAAAGGAGGGGTACCTTATCTTGGTGACACTATGGATACGACCCACTTTGTAAAGGTTTACAACTGTTGTAAACTACTACAGATGGTCTGATTCTGACCATTCATGTGGAGACATGCGAGTGGAGGTGTCTTATACAAAGAGTTTGTATAAGACCGGACCACGATATGATTAGTCTCCTTATATAACACAATTGTTAATTGAGACTTACATCTCACATAAATGACCATATGTGACATTACCTTAATCTTGAGTGTTTTGGGAACTTCTGCTTATGAGGGTGGTCCTTTGATTAGTATGGGTGAGAGTGGACAAATTATCAACTCAACAAACCTACCTTTTTGGGGATTTGTCTTATACGGGAGCTGGGAACTTAGTTACACAAAGACGAAATTCACTCCTTCCCCGAAGTAGGGGAAAGTAGATAGATTTCTCCCTTAAGGGCTGATTTCAGGTCTTCAACATAGTGGCCACACCCTCTTTTTGGAAGAGAGGACTCAGTCATAGTAGGACCATGACTTATTGTTCATTAGAGGAATCAGTGGTACTTAAGGAGTTATATGTAACTACAGGGGGAAAATGGTAAATTAGCTCAGTTGTACTTATGATCGGTTTGTGAAGGGTTATTGCATTGTTGATTGGTTAATATGAACACAAAAACATATCTGTAGTGAGAAGAGTGCAGCTATCGGTCTTTAGTGGAGTGCTCGACAGTTAACGGATGGTGGATCAAAACACTAAAGAGTTTAGTCAGTTATTCACGTACCGTTGAAGCTTCAAACTACAGGTCCATAAGGTTCCCTCGATAGCTCAATGGGTTCAAGTTGAGAATCAGATTTTTGGGTCAGTTTGAAGTGTTCAAATTAACAAGAGGAAATTCAATTATATGTGATATAATTAGTGTGATGTATGAGATACATCAAGTGGAGGAATTAATGTAAATATGATTTACATTAAGTACCATAAAATAGAAAAAGAGCTATGGTTTATATGTTTCATGAGATGAAATATTAAAACTATAGGTATGGTAAGTTGTTTATCATATATATTTATAATATATTAATTATATGATAATTAAATCTTTTTCTCTAATAACCGATTGAGTTTGAGGTTATTAGTAATTTTATAGTAACTGTGAGATAAAAGAAAAATTGTTTTCCTAAAATTAGAAGTTGCTTCATTCGAAAAATACTCGCAGAGACAAGCTATCAAGTGAAATAGTTTCACCAAGTGATAGCGTTCACATAGACTAAACGATCGTGTAGAGTTGACTATACGATAGTCATTCAACTGATCGTTGCTACACGATCGAGTGGCTAAGTCTATACGATAAGTTGTCATTTACTAAATGATCGAGCACATTGTTTATGCGATAGACCGACTTCTTATCTCCCACTTGCTTGATCATCTACTCGATCGTAGACCTCTAGTCTCTTCCTCAAGACAAGATCAGACAGAGCCCACAACTTTTGGATTCTCACATCAAGAATACCAAGGTTACCATTATGATGGTGTCCTTACTCTGTTTGTGAATCGAGTTAGACTCGATTGGGTTCGAGGAGCTGGTAGTCGTTTGTTACATTCGAGTGTTGCTATTTTTGGATGCATTGGACTTCATTCGAGGGATTCTTGAAGATTGGTTCTTCAAGGTACGCATTCTCTATCCCTAGAGTTCTTTATAGCATGTTGTAATTTCTATATAAGTATAATTTGTTAGTTTTCGTTTAAGATTGTATTTTTTTTGTGTTCAATTCAACTGGAATTTGGAACAATCCCTTCCAATGCTCATGGAAATCCTCGTGTTTGATTTACTTCATAAAGGAGTTTATGTCATTTATTTCTTTGATACAGTTAAGTAAATCAACCTTCTATCGATGAGTTGGAAAATTTTCTCTCAAATCAAGAAACATCAATGAAACAAATGTTTGCCAATAATAAGCAATCTCATTTGGTGGAAGTTTGTTGTGTCGTAAAAGGATGCATTATTCTTGAAGTTAATGAGAGTATGCCATAATGGTTGTGTGCAAACAATTTCAAGAGTCGTGCATTGATCACAAGTTTTCTCATTGATAAGCCAAGTATAACCTAGCAACGAGTATCTTAGGATGACCTATGGTCGAACACGGGGATTTGATGCGATAGTGTTGTAAAGTGATGAATCATGCGATAATAATAAAGATGCGTTGATTTTGGTAATATGATAATGAAAATGTGTTAATAGAAGGCGATGTATCATAAAGCTTAATAAATGCAGGATGTGAATCGATGAGCAATGCGACAAGTTTTTATGAAGATGAAAGGGTTAGGGGGAAGGCTATTTGGAAATCATTAATCCATAAAGTAGATGCGATCGTGGTTCTTACTTCCCATTGGCTTACACCTTTCGATTGTTACCACACTAGTCATATCTCTATGATGTGAAAAAGAGAAGCGTTATAGAACGCAAGGTTATTTCTACCTCTAGAAGTACTTCTTGCTTTGCTTAACAAGTCCTATCACCTTTCTCTTTCGAGAAGTTGATTATCATACTCAACTCTGATTTCATAGGTGAGTATGCCTTTATGCCTATGTTAAGAAAACTCGATAACATCTCACGGCATGGATTACAATAATTGTGGAAAAGAAAGAAAAGTCCAAGAAGCACACCCCTAAATTTTACACTTGTGGTGGGGGCTCGTTGTTCGGAGGAGGTTGTGGTGTTGCTGTTGGCATATCTTGAAAATACAACGGCTGATGCAAATGATTAGGTACCATGGGCCTATGAAGGTAAGCAGTTCGGAAGTTGAAGTATTCATGGTTACGTTCAACTAGTTATTGTTGGTTCTGGCGAATGGAGAAAATTTTGTGTTGTACATTGACCATTGTCTGGCGTAGCACATCATTGCTAGCATGCAACTCCTCAAGCGATTGGTGGAAGGAGGAAATCTCATGGGAGAGGAGGCCTCGCATCTCATTGGTTGCAACATCTAGGGATGCGGTGGATAGGTGATGGGGGAAAGATGCCTTCAATGTCTCACCAACGTCGATTTAGGGCTAATTTGAGGGGCCAGATAAGCATATTTGAGATGCACTGGCAATTCTTTTAGCTCCAATGCAGGTGGTTCTTCTAAAGATGTCTTAATTTTTTGCGATGTTCGTTCGAATAAATTTAGAGACTCAAAACCAAGATCAGTTTGTATCAACACATAGACTTTTTCCATAATTGCGTTGTTTTCAACCTCTTCCTCCTTAAGCTTGTTTTGGATTTCATCCCAATGCTCTATTTGTAATTCATCTATGTACTGACAGGTCTCCGTATCATCGAGGGTTTTCAACGCATTGAAGATGTTGAATTTGACTTTTTAATCATCAACTCTAATTGTTAATTCCCCTTTTTGAACATCGATTAACGCTCAACCTGTGGCCAGAAATGGACACCCTGAGATGATAGGGACGTCAGTGTCTGCTTTGTAATCCAAAATGATGAAGTCAGTGAGGAATATAAACTTATCCACTTGAACATGTACATCTTCAATTTTCCCTTCAAGATGCGTTATCGATCTATCTAATAGTTGTAGGGTTATGGTAGTGGGTCTTGCCTCACAATTCCCAGCTTTCTAAAGATTGACAATGGCATTAAGTTAATGCTAGCTCCCAGATCACATAACGTGTTGCCAACTTCCTTTCCCCCAATAGAGTAGGGCAACGTGAAGCTTTCAGGGTCCTTCAATTTCTTGGGGATATTATTTTGAAATAACGCACTGCACTCATACGTTAATGCGACTGTTTCATGTTCCCCGAGTTTTCTTTTTTTCACAAGGATATTCTTAAAGAACTTCACATAACTTAGCATTTGTTCTAGTGCCTTTACAAGAGGTATATTTATGTGAAGTTTCTTAAGGACGTCCAAGAATCTCTTGAATTGCTCGTGGTCATCCTTCTTCCTTAGCCTACTAGGAAAAAGGCTAGGGATCCTTCTTCCTTAGCCTGCTAGATGATTGGTGATGGTTGTAGGGCTATTTGTTTTGATACTATTGGTGGCCTTGCGGTGTTTAATGGAATCCCGGAGGGTTCCCTCTATGTCCTTGATGATTCTATTGCAGATTCCTTTGTCCTTCTTGATTAGTGTTACCTCCACATATAAAATTGGGGTAGTTTCTCCAGCCAAGAATATGTGCTACTGAATGGGTTATTGTGAATGGAGAATACGGATTGCTAGGTAGCTAGGCAAACATCAACCGAATGGACTTCACCACATTGAACGAAACTAATTGCAGCAACTCGCATCAATGTATTGGCTTACGCAGCATTTGGGGTCAATGCACCCTGGTTGATAGCCATGGTTTGAAGGAGAGAAGTGACTAGGGCCATCTCCGCGGTTAATGAGGATACTATGTTGATTGGGACAATCGCTCCCTCCGTCTTTATTCTTTCAGTAGTCCTGCCTTCATACCCATCATCAACCCAATCATCCATATTCCGTGAAATATGATGCAAGATCACCTTCGCTTCAGTATAAGTTTTGTCCATGAACCCCTCTGTGGTTGAGGCTTCTGCAACAACTTCGTTGCTCTGTTTAAGCCATTATAGAAGGTTTCCATGAGTACGCAATCCGGAATGCAAATATGCGGTCAATTCTTCACTAAATGATGAAACCTCACCCATGTGGTGCTTACCATCTCGTTATCAGCTTGCTCGAAGTTTAACATCTCCCGTCTTCTTCTTGCATTGATGGTAGAGGAAAGAATTTCTTCATAAAACGCTCAACGAGTTAGTCTCATGAAATGATCTCATTTGGTTCTAGTGAGTGGGCCCACTTTTTGGCCTCATCTCTAAGTGTATATGGAAATAAATAAAGTCTTATTTCTTCTGGAGTCACGCCAGGTATGGAGAATGTGTTGCACATCTCGACAAAACTGGTGAGATGTGCGTGTGGATCCTTGCCTCACATGCCTCCAAATTGGCCTGCATTTTAGATCATTTGCAACATTACAGCCTTGATTTCAAACCTGGCGTTCTCGTCAATGGTGGGTCTTGCAATGCATTTTGAAAAGTCATACAGGTTAGGCGCTGCGTAGTTCCGCATTGGAATATTATGATCGCTAGACAGCAGGATGGGGTCTTGCGACGATTGACCTATTCCTTTGTTTAATCATGCTTGGTTTTTTTGATTGAGTTCTAGATCTGTCCCAGTACTCATATACTGTCAGCAGCTTTTCGCCCAAGCTTGTAGTACTCCAGAGAGAAAGGTCTGAACAAATTCACAAACAATATCAACACTTACTCGCTTTTGCAAATCCCCAGCAATGACGCCAAAAACTTGTTGTGTCGTAAAAGGATGCATTATTCTTGAAGTTAATGAGAGTAGACGATAATGGCTGTGTATAAACAATTTCAAGAGTCATGCGCTGATCACAAGTTTTCTCATTGATAAGCCAAGTATAACCTAGCAACGAGTGTCTTAGAATGACCCAAGGTTGAACACAGGGATTTGATGTGATAGTGTTGTAAAGTGATGAATCGTGTGATAATAATAAAGATGCATTGATTTTGGTAATGTGATAATGAAAATGCGTTAATAAAAGGCGATGTATCAGAAAGTTTAATAAATGCAGGATGTAAACGGATGAGCAATGCGGCAAGTTTTTGAACAAAATCTATGAAGATGAATAGGTTAGGGGGAAGGGTATTTGGAAGTGATTAATCCATAAAGGAGATGCGATCGTTGTTCTTACTTCCCATTGGCTTACACCTTTCGGTGGTTACCACACTAGTCATATCTCTATGATGTCAAAAAGGGAAGTGTTGTAGAATGTAAGGTTATTTCTATCTCTAGAAGTACATCTTGCTTTGCTTAACAAGTTCTATCACCTTTCTCCTTCGAGAAGTTGATTATCATACTTAACTCTACATTCGCAGGTAACTTTGATTATTCCAAATTTTGCACTATCGCATCTCATTTTTAACTTTGATAGTTTTATCATCGCATCTTCTTTAGTTGGCGCAATCATTAAATAATGATTATTTTAGTTAGTCACCGCAATGTTTTCCATACCAATTATGATTTCAATGATGAAACGCATGCCTTTATCTCTTATCGCATGTGCTAGATTCCACTTAATTTCAGGATGAGCAATTCATGAAACATTTTTAGAAGTTAGTGGTCCACCAGTTTCCTTTCAAAATGAGTGTTATGAAACTTCCTAAGAGCATTGCATGACTTATTTCAGTTTATCAGAAATGAGGACATTGCTGCATTTAAATTGGGGGTTCCGGTATTTATTTTCAACCTTGCTACCTTTAGACATTTAAAAAAATGAAAGGATAAAAAATTGGCACGAAAATCATAACATTGAGATCGGATCCTACACGTAGTCGGATGACACCCGTGGAGGTAAGCCAAAACGAAGGTAGGAATCGTGATCAACGCATAAATAAAGTGATCGCAACTCCGCTGTCAAATGGGCATGACTTTAGACTGAGAAAAAGCGCCCTGCTCGTAGTTGGATGCTCGCATGACACCCATGGGGGGCAAGCCAAAACGAAGACTAGGCACTTGGATCAGTGCAAGGTCATAAAAAGAATATCTAAACTGTGCAAGGATAAAAATCATTTGGAAACACCCCAGTTGGAAAAAGTTTTTGAAATAAATCATGCGATGCCCTAGAAACATGTAAAGTCTTTTTGAAGGTTAAACTTGTGGTCTCTAAGTTTTAGAAATATTTTAAGAAGGGACCTGGATGGAGAAGATTTTGGTTCATAAAATTTGAATAAGGCACCTCGAGAAATCTAGGTAAGGAAAAGGCGGCTGACTCTCTAAGAAAAATCTTTAGTTTATGCTTGAGAACAAACATTGTTTTAAATTTAGGGGTGTGATAACAGGTAGAAATGCATGTTATTACTATGCAAAGATATAAAACAATGTAAGAATGCGATGGTAAAATTATGCAAAACCGTGTTCAAAAGCATTAAGTTGAGAATATTGTGATCGCATACGCCCGTCGCATTAATGTTGGATTTTATATCCTAAAACTCATAGTTTGTAAATTAATAAACATATTCTGTTTTGTTTTTTGATAAGATTGTTATTGAAATTATAATCTTGAATCCAATAGACTAAGGTCCTAAGGGTATTTAATGTAGTTTGAACATTATGTAGTGATATAAATGTGGATCAAGTTCAAATATATAGCCAAAATAGTTTATAGTATATGAATAAGGTCGAGCGCCTTGTTATGGGGACACTATGGATGTGGCCCACTTTGTAGTTAGTAAAAGCGATGTGATCCTGAATTGTTCATATAGAGATATGTTAGTGAGGGCATCCTATGCAATGAGTTTGCATAAGATTGAACTATGAAATAGTCACATTTTATGTTCTAAATGTCGTTTTATGTATAAAACTGACTATTTCGTTAATTGATGACCTAAGTAACTTAATCTTAATCTTGAGCTAACTATGAACTCCTGTTCACTCAGAATTATCCTTAGATGTGCATAGGTGAGAGAAGCTCATTATCGCAAGCCAAATAAGCCTCCCATTTCAAGGATAAGATCAGGTGGATAGCTGGGAACATAGGGTGCAAGACGGAATTCACACATACCCGTCATTGGGACAGTAGATAGGTTGTTCCCTTTAGTACTGAATCTAGATCTTGAACAAGGGGCCCCACCCTCTCCTTGGCCCGGGAGGGGTTCGGTTTATAGGTTGGACCTTAAACCAAATGTTCATTAGAGGATCAGTGGAACTTAAGGAAGAAGATGTAGTCTTATGGGTAAAACGATTTTTATGACCAAGCCGAGATTACGAACAACCTGTGAAAGATTAGCTTACTAATCATGGTTATATCAAATGGACACAAATATATCTATAGTGAGGGGAGTGCAACTACAGGACATTAGTGGAATGACCCGTTAGTTAATGAATGTTGATTAGCTTCGTCTAAAGACTTTAGCCAGCTAATCTCGGATCGTTGGAGCCCATGATCTATAGGTCCATTAGGTTCCCCTACTAGCTCATATGGAATAAACTTAGAATAGTATGATAGAATAATTCGAATTGTTCGAATTAGGTGAAGAGAGAGAAACCGACAAGTATATGTGATATAGTGGTCGGTTATTCAGTTTAGAGGTACAGCTTCAATATATAAATATGATTTAAATATCAAGAATATGAATACTTTCATATTCGGAGGCTCAGAAATAATGGAAATGGTCAAAGATGTAAAAAGTCAAAAAATTGACTTTTGACTTTGAAAAGTCAAACTTTGACAGACCTTATATTCAAATGTGATTTGAATTTCGAGAAAATGAATGCGGATTCATGCTTGGGAGGACAAAATTAGTTAACACGAAAAAAATCATAAAAAGTCAAAATGTTGACTATTTGGTCAAAGTTTGACTTTGACAAAATGATTATTTTTTCCTTTGACTAAAGTTAATGGGAAATTCCAAACTTTTCTTGCATGATTCCACTAGCAAAATAGTGGGTTAGGTGTTGGCTTATAATGGAGACATTAAGCCCACTTAGATTGTGGATTCTAGGTATTGGGTTTTCATGAATTGATTTCATGCAAGTTTTTCATGGCCTTTGTCTATAAATATGGGCTTTGAATTTGATTAAAAACTTTTGCCCATTTTGCCAATTTTAGTTTTAAAATTTGGGCTGGAAAAATCAAAATTTTGGAAAAAAAATTTCAACCCAAAACCAACCGAGAATTCCATTTCTTTTCCATCTCTTTCTTTCTCTCGGGTTCTTCATTCATCGGGTCCCACAATCCGGTTCTAAGTCCAGAGGGTAGTAGGTCAACTCTAGTGGTGGTTTGGAAGAGTTCGGGTCGAGATTGAGCGAGGAAAAGTGGTTTTCGGGAGCTTCAAAGGTAATTTTTAATTTACTGTTTTTTCCTTCAATTGCATGCTTTTTTCCTTTAAATTAAAAGCAATTAGTGTGTAATTAGATCCTTTTTCCGTTGCGTATGTCTCGTGTTCCATCATGTGGTATCAGAGCATGGTTTAATTACGCTCAATTTCTTTTGGTGGGTGTTTTTTTCCTTTCTATTCAAAGGTTGAATGAAATATGGACGAAAGTGGATTTATTATGATTTTGGCATTGTTTTTCTTTAAATTTCTTGTGAAAATTTATAATTGCTCACATGTTTATGAGCATTAATGTGTGTAAAAGGGTCTGTAAATTTGTTGGAGTCATTAGAGTAGAAATTAGGCTGTAACTTCTTGATTCTGGGAGAGAGGACAGCAGCAAAATTAAAGGATTTTTTATCACAGACCCGAGAAGAGAGCTCCCAGGCCTGACTTGAGCAGCGGTCTGACCCGGTTTGGAGAAGCCCCACTCGTGCTAGCTATCAACAAGTTTCCGACCTGTTTCGCACTCTGACCTAGTTCACCACCCGCGCGACCTGCGTGTCCATGCACCCGCCAGCTTGTGACCTGCGCATTCCGTTGACCCGATCCGCCCCACGCCTTTGTTGACTGCCCCAGCGAGCGTTAACCAGCTGGTCCAAACGGTCTGGACCGGTCCGTTTTACCTTGTTGAGCCGGTTTGACCGGTTCAACTTGGTTTTTGGAGCTTTTGGGCCAGTTCGGGAGGTTTTGGGCCAATTCGAGATTTTTTGGGCCAACTTGGTTCAAAGTGTTTGAAGCCGGTTTGGAGAAGCTAGTTGCTGATTTATGTAATAAATTAATTATTTGTTCGTTTTTAATGCAAAAATCGGTCCACTTTAGTGTTGTTTACCTTTTATGCATGTGATGTATAATGTTGTTTGATTATGTGTGCATATAGTATGCCATATAGTTTTAAAACCCCACCATAGGAAAAGCATGTGACATGCATTTGTTATATCTTATAAGTGTTATAAAATACATTCTATGCATGCTTAGTTTTAATATAAGTGTTATACTAAAGCATGTTTGATTGAAGGAAGCATGTTATAGATGAATGCTCTAGGGTTATAATTGTTATAATTTATTTTATAATTGTTATAAAATAACCTAGACTTCTAAAATCTATAACAAAGATAAGATGCATGCTCACTTAGGGTTAACCATCGAGCAATCCCAATTTTCATAGAAAATAGGTCGATATCTTGTAAAACCGAAATTACAAAAAAAATCACCCGACAAGATCTTGGCAAAAAGTCAAATAAGATGACTAAGGTTGAAGGTTTTTAAGTTGACGGTTCTTGGAACACCTACTACCTGGAGATCGAGTCGGCATTTGAGTTAGGTTAAACCGATTTATGAGCATGCGTGAGCAGTGTGATGTAATAAAATTTGTTTATCACCTAGACATTGTAGGGTAAAAATCCAGTATAAAAGTTATACTCGGATGAATCACCTAGACTTAGGATATGTTTAGTTAGCCGAAATGTATCGCTAAGTATTTTATACCCTAACCGTCTAGAACACTTCAGCTGGAGAGAAGTAATGTACTTTTAGCTCTAGCGTCCCTAAGAGTTCACACCGTGAGATTCATGCTTGGCTTTGGGCTGCCCTGGGAGCAGACTTCATTCGAAGAGTGTTTGCATGAGTCAATACTAAGGTTAATAGGGGAAGTTGTTCATAGTAAATGGGAGAAGGAAGTGTGTCAACACATCCTACGGTCTCTTCCATTAGGTCACACCATGAGATTTCTCTAATGCGCCTGCATGTCTGCCCTGGAGCAACCTTACCAATCGAAGGGTTGTATTATAGGATTTGGAACTCCGCGAACACTAGAAATTGATAGGGTCTCTCAGGTCCGTTTTCATTCTTGTCTTTCCAACTTCGGGAGCATAATGATTCCGATCTTTGAGGTCTGAAAATGGAGGGTCACACTTATGAGAATTACTAAGTGTTAGTAAATTCTTGACCAAAGTAGCGATAACTGAGTTACTATAGGAATAAGAGTTATTCTGGTGATAATATCCCGTCAAGATAGTCTTGGTTCAAAAGAGGAATAATCGACTGCCCTTCGGTGGAGGTTACTCTAAACTTTTGAAATATCGTTGCAAAATATAATAATGAAGGGTACATTATTAGTTTTTTTGCTAAACTTGATTGGATTTAAAAGATTAATGTATTTTTTACTAAAAAGGATATGTTTTTCTTTTCAGCATGACTAGTTCTTTAGTTCAACTATTAGCTTCTGAAAAACTTAGCGGCGACAAGTACTCAACATGGAAAAAAAATCTAAATTCAACACTAATAATAGATGACCTGAAATTTGTCTTAACTGAGGAATGTCCTCAGACCTCTGCCTCGAAAGAAGCACAAGGTAAATATGATTTACTAGTTGCTAAAAAATGTTTAGTGGAGTATGATACCTCAACCTAGATATTGGATTCAGGAGCCACTAATCATATTTGCTTCTCTTTTCAGGAAACTAGTTCTTGGAAAAAGCTTAAAGAAGGCGAGATCATCCTCAAGGTTGGAACAGGAGAGGTTGTCTCGGCCAAAGCAGTGGGAAACTTGAAATTGTTTTTCAACGATAGATATATCGTACTTAAAGATGTTTTGTGTGCTCCTAAAATGAGATGGAATTTAATATCTATCACATGTATATTGGAACAAATGTATAAAATATCTTTTGAAGTTAATGAAGCGTACATTTTCAGAAAAGGTATTCAAATTTGTTCTGCTATACTTGAAAATAACTTATATAAGTTAAGACCAACTAAAGCAAAATTTGTCTTAAATACTGAGATATTTAGAATAGCCGAAACTTAGAATAAAAGACAAAAAGTTTCTTCTAATTCCTATCTATGGCACTTAAGACTTGGCCACATAAATCTCAAAAGGATTGAGAAATTGGTTAAGAATGGACTCCTAATCAGTTAGAAGACAATTCTTTAACTCCATGTGAGTCTTGTCTTGAGGGAAAATTGACTAAGAGATCTTTTACTGGAAAAGGTCTCAGAGCCACAATACTCTTAGAGCTCGTACATTCGGACCTCTGTGGATCGATGAATGTCAAATCTCGAGGTTGGTATGAATATTTCATCAGTTTTATTGATGATTATTCAAGGTATGGTCATATTTACCTAATGCATCACAAGTTTGATTCTTTTGAAAAGTTCAAAGAATATAAGGCTGAGGTTGAGAACCAGTTAGGTAAAACAATTAAGACAATACGATCAGATTGAGGTGGACAGTACATGGACTTAAGATTCCAGGACTATATGATAGAACACAGAATCAAATCACAAATCTCTACACCTAATATGCCTCAGCAGAACGGTGTATCTGAAAGAAGAAACAGAACCTTGTTGGACATGGTTCGCTCAATGATGAGCTTTGCTAAGTTACCTGATTCCTTTTGGGGACATGCATTCGAGATTGTTGATGCTTGTTATTTATGAAGTGGAAATATGGATGATATGCGTTGATGGATTTTTGTTGCACACTCAAGTTTCCCCAGTGGAATTCAAGTGTAAATTCCTCTGAGTTTCCTAGTAAGTCTACGGTCGAACACAGGGACTTGTGAAAATAGATTTCGTTGGTAATTTTGATGAAAACTTTGCGGTAACCAGGTAAATAAATAAAGTGTTTGGTTTGTTGATTGCGTTGACTAAAGATAAATAACAAATGCGACGGAGTTTGAAAAGAGTTGGTAAACGGGAAATGCAATGAAAATGCGATGAACAGGTTAAGAAGGGTTTTGGCTAACACTCCCTAGAATGCATTCGTGCTTGCGATCATGCAACATGCATACAACAGTAAACCACCTCTTGTGCGAATATCACGGCTTCTAAGGCTAGAACACATGCGATATATGCGATAAGTCTATAGGGTTTACACATAAACCACTATTTCTATTTATGTGATGACAACATGACAACCACACAAATATGCGACCACATAATATCATTCCCATCTCTAGGATGCATGCGACGTAGGTTGACAAACAAAGCTTATCTCTAAGTCCCTATATTTTGTTTATACAATTCTAATCTTGCTCTCCCGAGTCCAGATTCTAACCTAGCTCTCTCGAGACATTAGGTTCTTTCCTTATATTTTCTCTCGAGTAACTCTAAAGGGTATTTTGCACAACATAAAACAAGACAATCGCAAACAATGAACTTCCTAGGTCATGTTAGCTTAGTTCTTCTCAACCCATTCGACTAGTTTAGCTACTCATGCGTATTAAGAGAGTGAGCAGATGTAGAAATAGAACTTCCATTGAATAGATATGAAGATGAGGTACAAAATAACAATGCAAGTATAATAGAGAGTCTGGTAGCAATTTCTTGCTGCCAGGCATTTACACTGTTTCTACTCGTGCTCTAAAGATAATCTCGCTCTCGCGAGAGTCGGCCCACTCTTTGATCTTCTGCCCAAGGTTCTCTCTCAAGTTGCCCCGAGCGATCTCCAGTGCCACCACTCTTCTCTTTCTCCGCCTTAAAATGGAAAATAAAACTATGGACAGTAGCGTGAACTAATCAATTGGTTAAGTCGTTAAACCCTTCTCTGAAGAATGGCCTTGGTATTTATAGAACATCCATGGTGAAAGGCAGCTTCTCTTTTCTGGTTGTAGAGATGGGACAACTTTAATTCTTGAATGATGCGCCAATCCTTCTCGGGCAAATGTTCACGAGCACGATCAATGCAAAGCCTTGCGGTGAAGTTGAGCTCGACCAATGAATTCCTATGATCGCAATCTTTGTATTGCGTTAATGCATATTCTGCAAAAAAATACAAAAATCAATCGTTCTAATGCACTAAATGCAATCCATCATTGTTTAAGAACTTAACACTATAATAACATGCATTTCTACCCTTATCACACCCCTAAATTTAAACAATGCTTGTCCTCAAGCATAAGCTAAAGATTCCTTTAGCAAGTCAACTACAAAGTTCTTTTCCTAGATTTCTCAAGAATACTTCATTCAAATCCTATATACCAAAATTTCCGTAAGTCTTATTCAGGTCTCTTCTTAAAAATATTTCTAAGACCTAGGTATTGTAAGCTTAACTTTCAAAAGAACTTTACTAAATTCTGAAACATTGCATGATTTATTTCACAAAGAAAATTTTCTACTGGGGTGTCAAATGATTTTATCCTTGCACGAAAATTTTCTTCATTGCTATTTTTTTCTGATCTTGCACTGATCCAAGTGCCTTACCTTCGTTTTGGCTTGCCCCCACATGTGTCATGCGGACATCCAACTACAAGAAATGCAATCTTTCTCAGACTAAACTCATACTGATTTTGCAGTGGAGTTACGGTCATTGATTTATGCGTTGATTCTGGTGACTTACTTTCGTTTTGGCTTGCCCCCACATGTGTCATGCAGATATCCAACTACGGTAAGTGCCTTTCACAACTCAACTCTTATCAACATGGGTTTCCCATTGCGTTGACAGTGGTGTTGTTATTCTCAATATATATATATATATATATATATATATATATTTTCAGTAACAAGGTCGGAAACAAATACCCCACCCCCAAATTTAAAATGCAGCAATGTCCTCATTGCCGAAAGATTAAAATAAGTCATGCGATGGTCATAGAATGCATTGTAAAGAGAGTTTGAAAGAAAGCTAGCAAACCCCTAATGGAAGCTGAATACGTTGCTGCATGTGAAGCAAAACTATATTGCGGACTCCACAATGGAAGCTGAAAACGTAGTTGCATGTAAAGCAGCAAAGGAAGCAGTATGGTTGAGAAAATTCTTGACAAATTTGGAAGTCGTTCCAAATATGCACTGCCTATCACCCTATATTGTGATAATAGTAGTGCAGTTGCAAATTCAAGAGAACCAAAAAGCCACGAGCACGGCAAGCATATTGAGTGCAAATACCATCTGATCCAAGAGATTATACATCGTGGAGACGTTGTAATAACCAAGATATCTTCTGAGCAAAACATTGTTGATCCTTTTACAACGGCCCTCACGGCTAAAGTGTTTGAAGGTCACCTACAAAGTCTAGGTCTACGAAGTTTGTAAACTAGGACAAGTGGGAGAACTTTTGGGTATATGCCCTAGTTTAGTGTATTCATATGTTTATTGTACTCATATGTTTCTCAGTTAAATTCAACATTGTGATACCCCACTATAAGTTTTAGTCCAAGTGGGAGTTTGTTGGATTTTATGTCCTAAAACTCGTAGTTTGTAAATTAATAATCATATTCTGTTTTTTTTTTCGATAAAATTGTTATTGAAATTGTAATCTTGAATCCAATAAACTAAGGTCCTAAGGCTATTTAATGTAGTTTGAACTTTATGTAGTGACATAAATGTGGATCAAGTTCAAATATATAGTCAAAATGGTCTATAGTATATGAATAAGGTTGGGTGCCTTGTTCTGGGGACACTATGGATGCGGCTCACTTTGTAGTTAGTAAAAAGATGTGTTCCTGAATCATTCATATAGAGATATGTGAGTGGGGGCATCCTATGCAATGAGTTTGCATAAGACTAAACCATGAAATAGTCACTTTTTACGTTCTAAATGTCGATTTATGTATAAAACTTACTATTTCATTAATTGATGACCTAGGTAACTTAATCTTAATCCTGAGCTAACTGGGAACATAGGGTGCAAGATGGAATTCACACATACCCGTTATTAGGACAGTAGATAGGTTGTTCCCTTTAGTACTGAATCTAGATCTTGAACAAGGGGCCCCACCCTCTCCTTGGCCCGAGAGGGGTTCGGTTTATAGGTAGGACCTTAAACCAAATCTTCATTAGAGGATCAGTGGAACTTAAGGAACAAGATGTAGTCTTGGGGGTAAAACGATTTTTATGACCAAGCCGAGATTACGAACAACCTGTGAAGGATTAGCTTACTAATCATGGTTATATCAAATGGACACAAATATATCTATAGTGAGGGGAGTGCAACTACAGGACTTTAGTGGAATGACCCGTTAGTTAATGAATGTTGATTAGCTTCGTTTAAAGACTTTAGCCAGCTAATCTCGGATCGTTGGAGCCCATGATCTATAGGTTCATTAGGTTCCCCTACTAGCTCATATGGAATAAACTTAGAATAGTATGATAGAATAATTCGAATTGTTCGAATTAGGTGAAGAGAGAGAAACTGACAAGTATATGTGATATAGTGGTCGGTTATTCAGTTTAGAGATACAGCTTCAATATATAAATATGATTTAAATATCAAGAATATGAATACTTTCATATTCGGAGGCTCAGAAATATTGAAAATGGTCAAAGATGTAAAAAGTCAAAAAATTGACTTTTGACTTTGAAAAGTCAAACTTTTACCGAACTTATATTCAAATGTGATTTGAATTTCGAGAATATGAATGTGGATTCATGCTTGAGAGGTCAAAATTAGTCAACATGGAAAAAATCATAAAAAGCCAAATTGTTGACTTTTTGGTCAAAGTTTGACTTTCGCAAAATGACTATTTTGCCCTTTGATTAAAGTTAGTGGGAAAATCCAAACTTTTGTTGGATAATTCAACTAACAAAATAGTGGGCTAGGTGTTGGCTTATAGTGGAGACATTAAGCCCACTTAGATAGTGGATTCTAGGTGTTGGGTTCTTATGAATTGATTTCATGCAATTTTTGCATGGCCTTTTTCTATAAATATGGGCTTTGAATTTGGATTAAAAAATTTTGCCCATTTTGCCAATTTTAGTTTTAAAATTTGTGCTGGAAAAATCACAATTTTGGTAAAAATTTTCAACCCAAACCCAACCCAAAATTCCATCTCACTCGAGTTCGTCATTCATCGGGTCCCACAACCCGATTCTAAGTCCAGAAGATAGTAGGTCAACTCTAGTAGTGGTTCGGAAGAGTTTGAGTCGAGATTCAGTGAGAAAAAGCAGTTTTCGGGAGCTTCAAAGGTAATTTTTAATTTACTGTTTTTCCTTTAATTGCATGCTTTTTTCCTTTAAATTAAAAGAAATTAGAGTGTAATTAGATCATTTTTCCGCTGCATATATCTCGTGTTCCATCAATTAAAGTAGCTAATTTTCTTATTTTGTGCAGGAAAATGCTTGGCACAAAGAAAATTGTGATCAAGGTATTCATCGCCTGAGCACATTATAAGATTGCGATCGCAAATCTATATGATCGTATGAACTCATGAAGATTTTCTCAAGAAGGTGGCTGCATAAAGACGGTGCATCAAGGTGAAATCTTAATAAATCATGATAGGTCAGAAAGCTGATGACGGTCGAATCCGAATTTAGTTAACAAGTCGTTAATGACACACTGTAGCAAGTACATTCAACTTTTCGGTGACCATTAATCGATGCATTGGTCAGAGATTTAATGACCTCCCATCATTGCAATCATTTGAGAGAAAAGCTTCTTCACCTTGAAGCTCTATAAATAACGAAGGCCGCCACTATTGAACGAGTTTGACATAGTTCTAGTTTTTTTAGTTCCAAATATACATAGTTCGCCATATAGATAGAAGATAAATCATAGATAGTCGTTAGTCTATAATTCTTATACTTAGAACGCGGAGGCGATGAAGCGAGAAGACGCCGAAAGATCATTCTTGGTTAGCTCGAAAGACTGCCGGGAAGCGCTGTGAACGGACAAGGGCCGAATCTTGTGCAAGCAAGAATATTCTTTTGGGTAGAGTAGAGTAAAACACAGTGTAAAAGCCTCGAGAATCAAGACATTGCTACCAGGCTTCTTATCCCTATCTTCCATTATTGTTTTGTATTTTGACTTATTTATAAAATGGAATTTGCATCTCAACATCTGTTCAATCTCTTCACATTTTTCACGAGTAGCAAAATTTCTGAATGGGTTGAGAAGCACTTAGCTAGCATGACCTAAGATCTTCATTTTATGCGATCATCTTGTCTTATGTATGCATCCTTCACCTTTTAGAGATACTTGAGAGAGTAGTCTAAAGAAAGAACCTAGACTAGAGAGAGTCAGGTTAGAATCTAGGCTTGAGAAAGTCATATTAGAATCGCATAAGCAAGAGATAGAGACTTAGAGATAAGTTCTATTTGTTATCATGCATCGTATGTACCCAAGAATTACGATATGATAGTATGTGGTCGCCTTGTGTATGTGTGTATCATTCATCATCGCATAGACAATAATAGAGGCTTAGACATAAGTCCTATAGACATTATCGTATACATCGCATGCATCCTAAAATTAGGAACTATGGCATTTGCATTGAGAGATGACATGTTGTGTGTGTGTAGCATGATCACATAACTTGAACGCAATCTTAGGAAGTGTTAGCTAAATCCCTTCTCAACCCGTTTCCCACATACTCATTGTAACTTTCGCTGTCATTGACTCTTTACTAAATTCCGCCATAAAAAACTAGTATGCCCAAAGGCGAAACATTATGGTGTTCAGAAACTTATATAAATAGTTCATGTATTTGTGAATTACTATTCAACTCTACTAAAACCACTCCATAAGCAGCCTTAGGAACGAAAATGTTCTATTCTCAAGTTCATCTTTTGTGCTAGTGGTAATACTTTCTGGAAACTATCATTATCAAACTCCTTCACATGAAAGATTATTTTTCCTATCTCTTCTATAACATGAGAACATATCAAGTGCTCTCTCATTCTTGATTGCCCTTGCTTAATATTCCATTCTGAGAAAAATGTTTTCATGTTAACATCGAGTTCCACAACCAATCAACCCAAACAAACTATCCTTTCAACCCATAAATACTAAGGTCTAAAGTTCCAAGTAGTAACAAGATTGCTCATATCTATTCCTATACCATGTAACCATCCATATCATGTTTTAAAAGCCTACCCATACTTAAGTACTTAGAGGTGTGAACACATTAATTTCTTTTCTCAAATAAATAGTAACATTCCTTAAATACTTTCCTTTCCTTCACACTAATCTTTGTTAAGACCAAAAACTCAAGGTGCTTCTCTCCCCTTTCCAAGTGTGACATAAACTCACTACACAATGTGTAGCTCTACCTAACTCCTCCATAAGTCTTACCTTCTCATCTAAATTTTTCATGTTGTAGTATTCTTCTTCACCAACTGTCATTGCTTTTAACTCCAAAAGTTTTTCTCTTAGTCCTATTAGCTTAACTAAATTATTTTCACCTCGACCATGGGTAACTAAGTACCTTGAGGTACTTCCTAAGTTAGCTCCTTAGTTCAAAAGCCGCATTTTTCTAAGTCCTAAGTCCTGTTCAAACTAGCTTCCCTTCCACATCACAACAACTAAACTAGGTGCCTTTCAGAAGAGTTTCCTCACATAAAGCTTACTTTCCTTTATGAACATTGTTTGCTCTTCGAGTACTACCCCCAAACAACAAATATCTCGTGGGTACATGACTACATGTAGGGGGCAACTATCACTAACATAAAAATCATGCAATAAAATCAAAGTCCTAAAATCATGGAAATATTTCATCAGGCTTATACATCCGTATGGCATATTGTATAAAACTTAGTTCATGCTTATTCATCCTCATAAAATAGTTCATAAAATTGTAAATTGTGCCCATTCACATAACATGGCAAAGCAAAATTATAACCATGCTCATATATTCTCTCCAAACTTATTCTAAAGATATTGGTCGACACAAAGGTGGTTCCAGTAGTAAGATTACTTACCTCGAATTGAAATTCCAAAATTAATCCAAGAAATCAACTGCCAATAGAAACTTAAACTGATGTCCCAAATGCTTTGTTTACTCCAAATTTATTCCAAACTTCACTCAAAGATTTAAATCTACACATAAACCATAATTTAGGATTTAAAATCCAACTTTTAACATTTTTAACTAATCCAAAAAGTTTCATAGTCCTACTACTCACCAATTATGTGTCACAAAGCTCCGAAACTTGTTGAATAGTACACTAACTGTTGAGAATGATGCCTTAAAGTCTCATGTCATGTAGTTTGTAAACAGTTTGTACAAATGCTTGGGATGTATAATATATGATATTTACTTCACTTCTTGACTTTGCACATTAGATGTTTTATTTGCTTTACCACAAACCAATAAACTAAAATCACTGGTTGTCATTATATAACTTAAGGATGTATGTGGTGATATATAAGTGGATCATATCTTAAGTGATAACCAAAATGGTCTGTAG
This sequence comes from Benincasa hispida, assembly GCF_027475165.1. Lineage (NCBI taxonomy): Eukaryota > Viridiplantae > Streptophyta > Magnoliopsida > Cucurbitales > Cucurbitaceae > Benincasa > Benincasa hispida. The sequence goes on from NC_143482.1 coordinate 53,699,847, forward strand.
TATATGGATATAGGAGAGACACCTTATCCTGGTAATGCTACGGATGTAACCCGCTTTGTAGAATAGTTACAAGTGTTGTGACTTGCTACAGATGATTTGATCCTAATCATTTGTATGGGGACATATTAGTGAGGGCATCCTATACAAAGATTTTGTATATGGTCTGGCCACAAAATGTTAATATCTCGTTATATAACGTCATTTATGATAGAGACTTCACTTCACTAGGATGACCATAGGTAACATGACCTTAATCCTGAGTGAGTTGGGAACTCCTGACATTAAGGACGATCCTTTGATTTGCATGGGTGTGAGTGGCCAGGTCGTGGACTCAAACATGCCACTTTGGGGATCCGTCTGATTTGGGAATTGGAAACTCGACTACACATGATGGAATTCACTCCTTCCCCGAAGCAAGGGTAAGTAGACAGATTGCTCCCTTAAGGGTTGATCTGGGGGCTTAAAGGATGTGGTGCCACACACCTTCTCATGGCTTGAGAGATGTCCACACATTGTAGGACTATGTTGTATTGTTCATTAGAGGGATCAATGGTACTTAAGGAGTAAGATGTAACTACAGGGGCAAAACGGTAAATTGACCCAACTATACTTATGAGCATCTGTGAAGGGTTATCGTACTGATGATTGGTTATATCCGATGGACACGAAAATATATTTGTGGTAAGAAGAGTTTAGCTCTCGGTCTTTAGTGGAATGCCTGACACTTAATGGATGGTGGATCTCGTGGCTAAAGAGTTTAGTCAGCTATTCACGTACCATTGGAGCTTCGAGCCATAGGTCCATAAGATCCTCTTGGTAGCTTGGATTCAATTTGAGAGTCGGTTTTTGGGTCAGTTTGAAATGTTCAAATTGACAGGAGGGATTTCGATTATATATGATATGATTGAACTAGTTAATTATATATGATATGATTGAACTAGTTAATTATATATAATATAATTGACTTTATGTATGAGATATTAATTAGAGGAAATTGGATATAAATATGCTTTATATCTATTACAGAAGCAAACACTATGGTTAATATATGATATTAAACTATAGGTTAATGAATATAATATGATTATGTTTATTATTTATTAATTTGGCAATTTGGATAATTGGCCACCGTTTTCTCCGTAACTGTGTATTAGTGGGAAGTTCCATTCAGTTTTCGTAAATGAAGAATAAATGAATTTTGTTTTCATTTTGCAAAGATATCGAAGAACGCGATTATTAGCTCACAAGGTGTTAGCATCCTATCGCTTAGTGATTTGAGAGCCTATATGATAGCACATCTTTTACTAAACGATCGCACACCTGCGCACGCTTCTACTAAACGATCGACCACCTCTTCCTAAAAGATCGCTTAACGCCCGAGATTTACTAAACAACCGTATACACGATCGCTTACCTCTTCCTACATGATCGTGTACCACACCTAAATGATCAAGCACCTTGTCTATACGATAGACGTTGCCTTTCTCCCACTTGCTTGATCGTTGTATACGATCTCTTTTCCTCTTCTTCTCTACCAAATCCAAACAGAGCCTACTCTTTGGATTCTTACTCGGAGAATACTAAGGGTTCCAAGTGGTGGTGTCATCCCCATTCTACGTCTGTTCATGTGAAGCCATTCGTGGTAGACGATTAGGTGTTGCTGAACTATAGCCTGACATTCTAGCGAGAGAGAGAGCTTTTGTTTGTGGAGAGAGCGAAATTTTTCGAGAAGAAAGTCTTCAACTGGTAAGCTCCTTGTTCTTTTGTTTAATTTATCTTTAAGCATGCCGGTAATTTAGTAGTTTGATGCATATCGGTATGTGTGAATGTAAATGTGAAAATTCTGTCACAATACTTTTGGAAAGATCCGCTTTTGCTCATAGGTACTCTGTATAAGAGTTCCTTCACTAACAAATTTCAAAAACTTGAATCAATGTTTCAAATCTTATGGATAAATCAAGTTAATTAGTGTGTACTAAATAACCAATCAAGAATTCCAAAGTAAACTGATCAACAACTCACCAAATAAAAATCCGGCGAGCTGCAATGATTGGCAGATGCACAACGGCGAACGACTAAAAAAGTAAAAGCAACGAGGATTTTTCTCTCTAATTGACCTTCCTTTGGAATAAAGTGAATAGCTTGGAATGAAGTTGATGGTTGTATTTTTAGAGGAAAAATAGTCCTAATCCTAAATTATTTGGGATTCTATAACTTCAAGTAGTAGATAGATAAGATTTCCTTTTTAAATATGACAGTTTATCTAATTAGGAAATCTAGTTTTTAGAAAATCAATAATTAAAGTAGTAGATAGATTAGATTTCTTTTTTGAGGAATACATTTTCATTAACTAGGAAATTCATATTTTAGTTAATTAGAAAATCCATAATCTAATTAATTTTGGAGTCCATATTCTAATTGAATTAGAAATTTCACAATCTAACTAAATTAGAAATTTCATAATCTAATTAATTTAAATTTTTCTTATCAACTCAATTTAAATTAATTATCATCTCTAAGAGGAAAAAATTTAAAACTACAATTTCTCTTTTTCCTTCTTAAATTTCAAATTCTTTTTAATTTCGAAAATCCTAATTCTTTTCCTTTTTCTTCATTTCCAAATCTTTATCCAAAATAATTCAGAAATTCACAATCTCAAACCAATTAACTTCTCCAATTAACTTAATTTTGGCTCCAAACAAAAATTAATGGGAATATACAATCCAATAGTTGAGATAAATTACATCCTCCCAAATATTTAATCAATTTTAAAATAACTTTCCCCCGAGTAATTTAATCTAATTTTTCCCTAAATTGGATTAAAATTCTAATTCTTTATAATATCTTTTCAATTAATTATCTTGCTTCCTAAATTAAATTTTTAGCCCCAACTTATCAAAAAAAAGAAAAAAAAAAAAAAAAGACCCAAATATTTCAAGATTATTTAGTGAAAATTACATGAAAATTTTGGAATGTTACAAACTTGCTATTATCAAGGTAGGGAAAACCACAAGGCTACCCAGATAGAGTAGGAACAAGGCTTACTAAATTTCTTTCTTTGTTATCGGAGGATTTCACCCATACAGCTAGTTTAGACCAAAGCTCTTATACTAATTGATAAGGATAATGGACTTCCACATATCTCCACCATAGTATGATATTGTCTACTTTAAATTTAAATTCCCATGGCTTTGTTTTGGAAGCAACTCAAAAAGTCTCATACCAATAGCGATAATTATCCTTACTTATATATCCATGATCATTCTCTTCCTTATCTAGTGTGGGATTTTGTTTGTACTCCTAACAGAGTTTGACTTTGTTATTATATTGTTATTTGGCTTCCAACATGATCTTCTCTAGACACCTATACTATATATAAAAGGCACTATAAGGGGAGAATCTTTCCTTTCCTTTTTTGCCTCTACATAATGTATATTTTGCCCATTGTTGATTAGACATGACTATCTAAATATACGTATCTTTTATGTTATTTTACACTTCGTTGATGGATGTGATTGTTCAAATGAAATGTAAGTGTCTTTCTAAGTCCAATAGGTGCACTTGATGTTGATGAGATATGCTTGTCTCGGTGGAGGTGGTTACACATCGAACCGGTGCATCCACTTGCATATGAGTACAGTCCATGTATAAACATGTGAAAGTTATATGAAAATTTTAAAGACCATAAAATTTGAAAAACTTACAAAAGTGTCTATATAAAAACAATGAAAACTAAATCATTTTGAGTGATTGATTCACTTATGCATTTTTTCATGTTGTTTTCATGAACCTCTTCCATTTTTTATGTTTAGCTTCATTTTTGCCTAATTGTTTGTAACTTAGAAATTATAACAATGTGCTTTGTTACTCAGTATAGAAGTTTTGTGGTAGTATTATATAATGACCAATTACTGCTACATGTTTTTATATGGTTTTCAAGTTCTTGAAATTCATCAGAATGCAAAAAAATTTAAAAGGTTCTTCACAAGTACATTTTTTAACTTCCCTCCAAAATTCTATGTTCATAAGAAATTTTAATTTAATATGGTTACATAGCCCGTGGCAAAAATTTATTCACTATGTATCATTATTGAATCTCAATTTCGTCTTTTTAAGTATATTTGAGACTAATATTAGAATATTAGATAAACTTTTGTAAGAATGTAGTACATCAGTCTAAATTTTGATGATATCTTGGAAAAGTACACAAAAGAAGTTAATAAGAGAATGACACAACGAAAACAATGTTTTAGAGACAAATATTTAGTAAGAAAACAGGAAAGTATGTAGTGAGAGAAACACGATGAGAGAAAGAGAACAAACTTAGAGAGAAAATAAGTTAGAATGATACAAAAATTTTAACGAAAAAATTATGGTAAATTATGTATGTGTAATAGAACGAATTTGAAATAATATAAAAAAATTATGAGCAAATTTTATAGAGAAAAGTTAGTGACATGAGACATAAAATTTTATGATAGGCAAAAAGTATAGATATATAGGATGGATTTTTATTTTAAAGTCATTTTATAGGGTAAATTGTAAAATCATCCCTAAAGTATTGTGGTTGTTGTAATTACACTCTCAAACTTTCAATTGTAAAAATTGAGCTCTCAAACTTATGTAAGTGTTAAAAATTAGACCCTTAAACTTACATAGGTTTAAAAATTAAACCCTCAAACTTATATATAAGTAAAATTGGGCCTCCAAAGTTGTAAATTTGTACAAATTTGACCCTCCCAAATAGGAAATCTTGGGCCTATTTGATAATGTTTTCGTTTCTTGTTTGCTTTTCCTATTTTTCATTTTTTTAAAAACTGACTTGTTTGATAACTTTTCTCGTTTCTTGTTTCTAAAATTTGATAAACGTTTCTTAAAATATGACTAAAATTTGATAAACTACAGAAAGTATTTTCTCCTTATTTTAATTATTTTATTTCAATATAATAAAAAAAATCGGGGTTGGCGAGTTGGTAGATAGGTCCACCACAGGTGATGTGAGGTTTCACAGACCAGGGTTTTGAATCTTACGTACGAAAATTCATTTATTTTCATTATTTTCTACATTAATTTTTCTATTTTATTTTTCTTTATATTATTTTTTTATATTCATATGTTACTTTAATTTTGAATTTCAAATTTTCAATATATATATATTTAAATAATTTTTTAATTTTGAATATTATATTATGCAATAGGCATATATTATTTTAATTTTAAATTTCTAATATTTAGATTTATATATTATTTTAAAGAAAAATTATTTCAAATGGCAAAATAGTTCAAATTATTTACAAAATATATATAAAAAATTCAAAATCTATCAATAATTGACACTAATAGACTTCTATCGATGCCTATCAATGTCACTGATAGACACCAATAGAAGTCTATCAGTATCTATGTCTATCATTAATAGATTCTGAAATTTTGCTATATTTGTAAATATTTTGATTCATTTTGCTATATTTGAAAACTACCATATTTAAAATTTTAAATTTCAAATTTTGAATTTTGAATTTTTTTAGTACATTAGAAACCAATTAGAATCTCACAATATATAAATTGTGTTCACTAAAATACTTACTTAGCTTCACTTAAGTATTTTACAACTAAAATATTTATATAATAATATAATCGAGTTGAATTTTAGTCAACTTCATTAAGGTTGACAAAAAAATCCACGGGGGTGGGTCCTTTCGGTCAAACCAGGGAATGTTTTTGGGTCTTTGTCCGGGGACGGAGTAGGGACAGGGATGGTATCCTGACCCCGACCCTGACCCCAGCCCCAGTTTGATATAGTTATATTTTTTAAAATATATATTTATAATATATAATATAATTGATTTATAACATTGTATTGCAGCCCAAAGATTAATTATCCAAACTTCTCAAGTTTAAGCCCAACTCCCAAGCCAAGTCCAAACCTAAAAACTAAAAACCCTAGTATATCATTATCCATTTCATTCTCACTCCAATCCAATGGCAGCAACAACCTCCATCTCCATCTCTCACTTGTTCATGTTTTGTGCTCACTGCTCCAAGTCCAAGTCGAAGCTCCATGCTCTATGCTTGCCTCCCACGCGATGTCTGATTGACCATTCACATTCAGTGTCAGTCTATCATTGAGCTGTCAACATTCATGTTCGTCACCGTTCAACGTCAAGCCATCGATGTTGTCACCATTCGTCACCGTGTCGTGTCATTCACTGATGCTTGTCATACCGTTCATTGATCACTGCCACCGTTCACTACTCTCCAGTCTCCATGGTCAGTCTGTTATTTTATTATTAAAATGTATCGTTTAAAAATTTTCTTTTGTTCTCTTGTTATTAAAATGTTGTTTCTGCATATATGGATAGAGTTGAATTCTTGAATTTTGTTTGATTTTTTTTCATTGTAAATTAAATAATATAAAAACAAGAGTTTGAAACTAAAGAAAATAATTGAAACCTACTTAGACAGAAATATAGTTTTAGTAGTGATCATGATTATAAGAACAAAATCATTCAAAGATTTTTTTTTCCAATTACATTGGCTGGAGTTCAATTAAGAAATATTGATTTGCCTAACGATGGACAAACGTCATGATTTTTAGGAGTCATTTATTGAAAATTTTTAAAATATCATTTTGGTTCTTATACTTTAATTTGGGGTTTGTTTAAAGTGCGTATATTTTTAAATGTTCAATTTGAGTCCTTATGTTTTTAATAAATCTTAAATTTAATCCTTCAAAGTTAAATTTTATCAAAATTAATTAATAATAACAATAATTTCATGTAAAGAATATATATGAATATGTTTACAAAATTTATACTGAAAAATGCTAATAAATAACAAAAATTATTGTTCTTTAATGTTGAAATTATTTTTCTTTACTGTTGGAATTTATTTTAAAGTTGAACTCTTTGAGTCTTTGTGTTTGTTCAGATTTAATTTAAAATCATTTTTTGAATGCTAGAAGGTATTATTCACACGCTTATATTTTAAAAAATTAGAATCATGTTTGTCGTTTGTGATTTATGCTGTTATTGTGATTTATACCGTCGAGATTTCCATCCTACCGTCGATGAGTTTACAACGCTGCTATAGTAAGCCGACTATTTTTTTTTAAATTCTTTAAATTCTTTACCGAAACCAAAATTTAATCAACAATGCCAATAGAAAAATGCATAAACTAACAATCCAACATGAAATTCATGCTCTGATACCACTTTTTAGCATAAATTCTTTATATCTATATTGAATAGATAAACCCTAGGATCATTCATGTCAAATTGTCAAGAATAACATACCAGATTCCATTGCAAAATTGATGATAGCTTTAAGATGATGATGGATGACTATGGTCTTCCTCAACCAAAACTCTGAATGCCCTTAGGGGGATCTCTCTCTAGATGGGATTCAAGAAAGACTGAGTGCTTATTGTTTTGGTATATCGGGGATCATAGTCCTAAGGTCTCTTTATATACTAGTTCAATTAGGGTTCTCATTAAATCCTAATTAACTAGGAATGGGCTTCTACCCATTAAGTCCATACTCAACTAGGAATCTAGGGCCTTAATTAATTAGATCACATAATAGGGCTCAATCTAATAAAATAACCCATGATCAATTATTTATCGACATACATAGCCCATACTTTAATAAACATATTTTTATTTAAATATGTCTAATAATCTCCCATTTGGGCTATGTACCTAATATAATTAAATCACATAAACCTTAAGTGCACATAAACAGGTTATTTCAATAATAGAATTCCACTTTAGTTCAATATGGTCTATCTCTTGTATCAGCATGGAATCAAGGCGGCTTTCGTCACTACCCTTGTAACTAAACCTTCCTTGTTCACAAATTCCAATACATTCAATGACATAGATCAAGTATGGATGGATAGCATGGAAACTACATGCAAAGTGATCTGGATCATGTCGGTTTCCAATTGGTCCAAATTCCTTAATGAGATCATTCTAAAAAAAAACTTTATACTAAAATGCATGCATGATAAACAAGTTTAGATAATAAAACATAAACCATCAACTTTATTCTATATAGAAAATAAACAAAATAAGGTCAAAGAATATCCTCAATAACAAACTCCCACTAAACCATAGAATCAGAAAAGTGACTAACACTCATGTGAGCAACATGTTTAAGAAAAACTTTAGGTGGTAAACCTTTAGTCAATGGATCTGCCACCATAGAGTTTGTTCCTATGTGTTCTATCAAAATTTGACCATTTTGAACTCTTTCTTTAACAACCAGAAACTTCATATCTACATGTTTTGACTTCGTATTGCTTCTGTTGTTGTTGGAATATATCACAGCCGACTTATTGTCACAAAATAATTTTAGTGGTCTTTCTATGCCAACCACTATCCGCAACCCAGTGACAAACTTTTGCAACCATATTCCATAATTGGATTCCTCATAACATGCTATAAACTCTGCAACCATGGTAGAAAAAGCCATAAGTGTTTGTTTAACACTTTTCCAGGATACAGCTCCTCCAGCCAACATGAAGATATAGCCTGAAGTGGATTGCAAAGTGTCTTGACATCTAGCATAATCAAAATCAGAATAGCCAATGATCTCCAAAACTTCTGATCTCCGATAATGAGCATATAATCTTTTGTTCTCTGTAAATACCTCATAACTCGTTTGGCTCCTTTCAATGATCAATCCCCAGGTTACTCAAATATCTGCCTAACACTCCAACTATGAACGCAATATCTGGACGCGTACATACTTGAGCATACATTAGACTTCCAATGGCCAATGCATAGGGAACCTTCTGCATCTCCTTAGTCTTGAGTGTTGTCTTGGGGCATTGACCTAAATGAAATTTATCACCTTTAGCGATCGGGATATCTCCCAGCGCACAGTCTTTCATACCAAATCTACTCAAAATCTTTTCAATGTAGTTCTTTTGTGGCAATCTCAAAATACCTTGAGAACGATCTCGCAGTATTTCAATTCCTAATACAAAAGAAGTATCACCAAGATCCTTCATCTCAAAATTTCTTTTGAGAAATCTCTTAGTGTCATGCAATAAACCTACATCATTACTAGCTATGAGTATGTCATCAACAAATAACACGAGAAAGATTTGTCATCAACATATAACACCCGAAAGATTGATTTACTCCCACTAAATTTGTGATATACACAATCTTCCACAATGTTCACCTCAAAACCAAATAAGGTTATCACTTCATGGAATTTGTGATACCATTGACAAGAGGCTTGCTTGAGACCGTAGATGGATTTCTTTAATTTGCACACCATAGACTTTGAATTATCAGACACAAAGTTTCTGGTTGCACCATATAAATCATCTCATCAATGTTCCCAATGAGAAACACAATTTTTACATCCATCTGGTGTAGCTCTAAATCAAAGTGAGCTACTAGTGCCATGATTACCCTAAAAGAGTCTTTCGATGAAACCGAAGAGAAAGTCTCTTTATAATCAATGCCTTCCTTTTGAGTAAGACCCTTTGCAACAAGACGAGCCTTATATCTTTCGATATTGTCATATGAATCCCTTTTGGTTTTAAATATCCATTTACAACCTATGGGTTTCACTCCTGATGGCAGTTCGACAAGTTCCCAAACGTCATTGTCTTTTATGGATTTTATTTCCTCTTCCATAACACTTATCCACTTTTGAGAGTTAGAACTTTGTAAAGCTTGTTGGAAGTTGATTGGATCATCTTCCATTATGCCCACATCATCCTGATGTTCTTGAAGAAACACAATATAATCATCTGGAATTACACTTCTTCTCTCTCTAGTAAACCTTCTTAATGGCACTTCTTGAGGTTGTTGAGTTTGAACTTCAGGTTCAACAACGGGGACTTCAATGATGAATTGGAGCCTAAACATCATTTATAATCACATGAGGAAAAGAAACCAATTTCTCTTCAAAGACAACTTTCCTTATGTTATCTTCCCCCCAAACTTAACATCCTCAAGGAATCTAGCATTTCCTGTCTCAAACAATGATCTAGAAGTGGGATCATAAAACTTGAAACCCCAAGAGTGCTCAGAATACCCAACAAAATAGCAGCTAATAGTTCTTGAGTCCAATTTTCTTTCATTAGGCCTATAAGGCCTAGCCTCAGCTGGACAACCCCATATATGAAGATGCCTAATACTAGGCTTCTTTCCTGTCCACAACTCATAAGGGGTTTTGGCTATTGCTTTATTAGGTACCCTATTAAGGATATATGTTGCAGTCTTAGTGCCTCACCCCAAAGGGATTCTGGTAGAGAAGAATTTTAACACCCGGATCCTTACACATTATGATCCGACTACTACGACATGCATACTTAGACTTTTCTATCATAAGAAGAGTTCTAGAGAAAATTTCAAAGAACATATCTCAATCTTATTAATTAGATAGAAAAACTATATAAAAAGTTTATTTATCAAAACACTAGGATCCATAAAACATTAGCGTGGTGGTACAAAATGCATGTGCTTATAATAGTGAGTTTGATGGTTGGCCATTTGAGCGACGTCCAATTCTGCCATCTATGCTGTGTTCTTACCTACAAAGTTTGTAAAAATATAGGATGAGTATATAATATACTCAGTAAGTAGTTCTCACGTAGGGTAGTGACCAAATGCACAATCACAAGCAACATGTCATGAAAACATATGGTTGGGACCGAAAACGTATAATAACATGTGGTGGTCGGTTATGCTTCCAACATAAATCTCTCCTCCCTGATAGGAAGATGAGGACCTAAGCGAAAACTAACCCATCTGATGATTAGCAGGTCATGCAGTTAGTAGGGCCAGAGTCACATCCAACATCAACCATTAGCATAAACATAATATTAGACTAGAGGGTTGCAACCATACATACCCTGCTAGTCCCTAACGTAAGCATAAGTAAGATTAGGCCTGAAGGGGTGCAACCATACATGCCTTGCCAGCCCTGGAAGCATAAATTTCTCCGCCCTGATAGGAAGATGAGGACTTAAGCGGAAACTAACCTATCTGATGATTAGCGGGTCTTGCAGTCAGTAGGGCCAGAGTCGCATCCAACATCAACCATTAACATAAACGTAAGATTAGACTGGAAGCATAACTTACACCTAATTAAAACTTGATTTTAACGTAATCGTGAACAAACATAATGCATGGGGTCCCTTGTAGAGAAACGTGTTTTAAACATGTAATGCAATATAACAATTAACATAATCATGCAACATAATAAAGGTACACTACCATAGAACATTTAAAAAGAGGGTGAGATAAACTACTTACCTTGGCGGTGATCTAATTATTCCTTATTATTCTTTATGATTTGATCAGTAGAGCTTTCCCTTTTTAAACTATAAGGAAATTTGGGCAGAAATTTGTGCAGCACCTTACCCGAGCTTTTCTCTTTTAACCTCACAAAACTTCCTCACTCACACTTACCCTTTCACACAATTCTTTGTTACTGAGATTTGTTTGAGATTGGGTTAAATCTTTAGGCAAAGGGTCCTATTTATAATAGTTTTCAGCTCTTCTCAGTGTGACAAATCATCGTACAGGTGGCTTCTTTAAAATTACTTAGGGTTTAAGGATTCCTCTCAATAAGGCACCTAATCTTGGCTAACGTTTGCCCTTACGTCATCATTCTTTGTTTGTATTCAATTTTAGGGGTTTTCTATGTATAATCTATAATATCGTGGCCAAATTCAATGTATAATTCGTGCTTCTGTCCAAATCTCGCTCACTCTGCTCTCAGAATCTCGCTCTCTCCAGTTTTCTCGCTAGGAATTCGCTCTGTCCACTCTCGCTTTGTCCAAATCTCGCTCTCCCTGCTATCAGAATTTCGCTCTCTCCAGCTTTCTCGCTAGGAATCTCGCTCTCAAATTTTCTCTTCCGTCTCGCTCTCTCCAGCTTTCTCGCTACAATTCTCGCTCTGTCCGATTTTTCCTTCAATCTCGCTCTCTCCAGGGATCTCGCTCTCTCTACTCTCGCTTTCTCCAATTTTCTCTTTAATCTCATTCCAGGAATCTCGTTCTCTCCACTCTCGCTTTCTCCAATTTTCTCTTCAATCTCGCTCTCTCCATCTTTCTCTCTCTCTCTCTCCAATTTTCTGTTATTTACTTATTTATTTATTTATTTATCATTCAATTAGAGTCTCGCTCTCTCCACCTTCGTTCTTTCCAATTTTCTTTTCTTTTTATTTTTATATTTATTTATTTATTTATTTATTAATATTAATATTTTTATTATTATTTTCTCTGCTTCCTAAATTAAGGTTAGGGTATTTATATTGATCATCCAATAAATTTCAATATTTAATTTCCTGTAGTGTATGCGTACAAATCTGGGTCGTTACAAGAATTACTAATCATACTTCTTACCATATCTTTAAGTGTTCTATTTCGCCTTTCCGCTACACCATTCATGCTGGGTTTGACCAGCATAGTGTATTGCAGGACGATTCCACATTCCTCTAGGTATTTGGCAAAAGACCATGGACGTTGTTCACCTGATCCATCATATCTACCGTAATATTCACCACCACGATCAGATTTGACAACCTTAATTTTCTTTCCAAGTTGAAGTTCAACTTCAGCTTTAAAAGACTTGAAAATGTCTAAGGATTGAGACTTCTCATGAATTAAATATAGGTACCCATATCTTGAATAGTCGTCTATGAACGTAATAAAATATTGTTGTCCATTCCAAGAGGCCATAGGGAATGGACCACAAATGTCTATATGTATTAGTTCTAAGACGTCTGAGCATCTGTCGGCACCTAATTTTCTTATGTTTGTCTGTTTTCCCTTAATACATTCCACACAAACGTTAAAGTTACTTAAATCAAAGGAATCAATAATTCCATCTGACACAAGTCTGAATTCTCTGTTTAAAGATGTGACCTAAACGCTTGTGCCATAATATAGTAGAATTCTCATTTAATTTACGCTTTGTACTACATGAATTAGATAATAGGATCTTATTAAATGAAGCAAAAGAATCAAGCATAAATAGATTATCAATTAAAGAACGGTACCAATAAGCTTAGAATCTTGAAAAAGACTAACTTTATTATTTCCAAAAGAACAAGAAAAACCAAATTTGTCCAAACTGGAAATAGAAACTAAATTCCGTGTAAATAACAGTACAACAAAAGTCTCATTCAGATCCAAATAACAACCAGTTTTTAAAAGTAATCTAAAATTTTCAATAGCTTCAACTGGAACTGCTTTGCCATCACCCACATAGATGAATCTTTCAGCATCACTTGGCGGCCGGCTCCACAGGCAACCCTGCATTGATATACTTATGTGAGTAGTAGCACCAGAATCTACCCACCAAGTATCTGTAGGTACAGAAGCTAAATTAACTTCAGAATAAACCAAAGTAAGAAGTTTACCCTTCTTTACACGCCACTTGGCATACTTGGGACAATCTTTCTTGAAGTGACCTTTCTTTTTGCAGAAAAGACAAGGGTTTTCATTAGCTTGTTTCTTGTTTTTATTCTGTTGAGATCTCCCTTCTGCAACATTCACAATTCTCCTTTTCTTCTTATCATGAGAGCCTATTGCCAAATGAGCACTTTCTGTCCTTTCTCTCTTAATCCTATCTACTTCTTACACACATTGTGAGATAAGCTCATTAATACTCCATTTATCCTTCTGAGTATTATAGCTTATCTTAAACTGAGTGAATTGTATAGGAAGAGAGATAAGTACCAGATGCACGAGTAAATTTTCATTTATCTTGATATCAAGTGCCTTTAATTTACCTGTGAGATTGGACATTTCCATAATGTACTCCCTTATGTTTCTATTGCCCTTATACCTCATAGAAGTTAAAGAAGTCAAAAGACTACTCGCTTCCCCTTTCTCATTTTTAGCAAAATATTTCTCAATTTGAGCAAGGAACTTATTGACATTTTCACTTTCCGTGATAGAGCCCCGAAAAGACTCCGGAATGGAGTGCCTAATGATCATCAAACACATGCGATTTGACCATTCCCACTTCTCTATATTAACCGTATTTTGTTGTTCCTCATTGGAAGTAGGTTTATCGGTCCTTAATGCAAGGTCCAAATCTATACACCCAAGAAGTATCTCTAGGCTTTCTTTCCAAATCTAGAAGTTCGATCCATTCAACTTAGGGATTGAACTTAGATTTTCAGATATTTTAGTAAAACAATAAACAACAAAACATATGCTCATAACTAAAACATAACAAAATAATTTCACATATGTGGTGGGCCCCTTTAACAAGATACCTAGCACAACATTGATGTCCAGTTTTGGGTAGAAAATACCAACTGTAATGGTACTCTCAATGTAGTAATCAAAGTACTGGCAATTAACTCTGTAAAAAAAAAAAAAAAAATAGCCTTTCTTTGGACTGACTACTTTTCACATGAGCAGTCCTTATAATTGCCACATACTCATTACCACATGCTTACCCACAATTTGGCCAAATAATTATCTTTCTTTGGGCCAATAATTATCCACATAAATTCATGAATATGTACATCTTATATTTCATAATTAAAATGATCTAGATAATGGAGGCTACTTTGGTAACATATTATTTTTGACCAATTCAATCTAAAATATAAAATACAATAATATAATAATATTTTTGTACAAAAAATGGAGGAAGAACACCAAATAGTCTTTTGTAAAATTCACTTAATAATTGCATACACATAATACAATTAAAGTAACATAAACATGTGAATATCACAAAAAAAATCAAATTGTAGATTTTAATTCACAAACTTATCCATCAAGAACTAAGAACCCTTTTCAAGAATTTCACCAAGTTATTAATCAATAAAACTTAGAAACGCGGGCAAGAAGTTCAATCAACAATTAATCCAAATAGTTGACAAATTCAATATTATCAAACTATTAAAAAATAAATTCACTAAATTCAATCAGTTTTTTTTAACCTTAAAAAAAAAAAAAAAACCAGTGTCCAAAATTATCAACCCTCGACCTTCTGGAAAATTAAAGAACAAACCCTCGACCTAAAGGAAATTAAAGAATCATTTAGTAATTATACACGATTCGCACACAATCATTTAGTAGTTTAATAGATTATAATGCGATCGTTTAGTAATTATATACGATTTCACAATCGTTTAGTAAAATTACTATGCAATCGTTTAGTAATTCTTTATTAACGTAATAATAGGTGTAAACGTCCAGAAAGAACAAGTGAACAATGAACAACTTCTTTATTAGATGATAGGAATCAAACAAGATTAATCGATCGCTTAAGAGATGCTAAAGGATCGTTTACAATCTCTCCACGATCGCTCAGTATGACTAAACGATCACTTACAAAATCCTCTGCGATCGACCACAAACTCCTACACGATTGCTTAACTATTACTATAACACGATCTCCTTCTCAGAACCTATAGGATCGCATACGTTTTACTATATGATCGTATACCAAATGCTACACGATCGCCTAGTGGACGTAGACGATGAGCGGCACGCTACAATGGCCTCTCCGCGATAGCGTCTTCTGAACTCCGACTCTCGAGAGCTCTCTTTCCTCACTACATGATCGCCCACAAACTCCTACACGATCACTTAGCTATTACAATTAGATGATCGCCTTCTCAAAACCTATATGATCGCCTACCTTTTACTATACGATCGTGTATTAAATGCTACACGATCGCTAAGCTTTACTACACAATCATTAAGCTTTACTACACGATCACCTAGTGGAAGTACACGATGAGTGGCACGCTATGATGGCCTCTTAAGAGCTCTCTTTCCTCACTATACGATTGCCCATAA
This sequence comes from Benincasa hispida, assembly GCF_027475165.1. Lineage (NCBI taxonomy): Eukaryota > Viridiplantae > Streptophyta > Magnoliopsida > Cucurbitales > Cucurbitaceae > Benincasa > Benincasa hispida. The sequence continues at coordinate 53,715,649 of NC_143482.1, forward strand.
ACTCCTACATGATCGCTTAGCTATTACAATTAGACGATCACCTTCTCAAAACCTATACGATTGCCTAGCTTTTACTATACGATCGTATACCAAATGCTACACGATCGCATAGTGGAAGTACGATGAGCGCCACGCTGTGATGGCCTCTCGAGTGCTTTCTTTTCTCACTACACAATCGCCCACAAACTCCTACACGATCGCTTAGCTATTACAATTAGACAATCGCCTTCTCAAAACCTATATGATTGCCTACCTTTTACTAGACGATCGTGTACCAAGTGCTACATGATCGCCTAGTGGAAGTAACGATGAGCGGCACGCTGCGATGGCCTTTCAAGATCTGTCTTTCCTCATTACACGATCGCCCACAAACTCATACACGATCGCTTAGCTATAACAATTAGATGATCGCCTTATCAAAACCTATATGATCGCCTACCTTTTTCTATACGATCGTGTACCAAGTGCTACACGATCGCTAAGCTTTACTACACGATCATTGAGTTTTACTACACGATCGCCTAGTGGAAGTACATGATGAGCGTCACGTTGCGATGACCTCTCGAGAGCTCTCTTTCCTTATTACACGATCGCCCACAAACTCCTACACGATCACTTACTATTACAATTAGAAGATCACCTTCTCAAAACCTATACGATTGCCTAGCTTTTATTATACGATCGTATACTAAATATTACACGATCTCTTAGCTAAAAATCTGAATATTTGCAGCACGCATCAGAGTGATTTGAATCGTCGACCTCCTTTAAAATGAATCCAAATCTCTACAGTGTGCTAGCGTCTTGTCCCATCCCATCCATATTATTTTCTCGAACCCATGGGTCGAGTTTTGAAAACTCGACCTTTAAGGTTATAACCCCCACCCTCTCTTCTCATTTTCTCACAACTTTCCCTCATTCTCCTCACTGCCTTTTCTTCTCACTACCTTTTGACTTTAAGATCAGCCTCTCATTGTCTCCTCACTGTCTTTCGACCTTTAAGATCAGCCTCTCATTTTCTCCTCACTGCCTTCGTTCTCTCATTCTCACTGCCTTCAGGCTCTCATTTTCTCACTGCTTTCAGCAAATCTTCTTTTTTTCCCACATTCATCCATTAAATTGTGAGGTTTGTACCTTTACTATACAAAATTTCATTTTTTTTAAAGAATTATACATTTTGTTCCTATTCTCATATTGTTATATATATATTTTTTTATAGTTTTTGTTGCTGTTTGGGAAACAAAGAACAAAAAAGATAAGTTAAATTTGTGAGTTTACTATTTATTTATTACTAGTTTTATTATATTTAGTAGATCTATCATGTTGAATTCACTAATATTTACATATTGATGTTAGTAGCTCTTTCTCTATTAGGGTTAATCTTAGTAGTTGTTATTAGTGTTAATCTTATTTATATTTTGTTTGTTTTTGTTTGTATTTAAGTATAGTTTATTGTTGTGTTTCTTATGATAACATTCGTCCATTAAATTATGAGGTTTGTACCTTTAATATTTTTAGTTTAATACAAAATTATTATGATTTTTTGAAATATATTTCTTATGATATTTTATTTTTCTAGTATTAATTTTGAAAATATAATTTAAAATAGTTTGAAAAAGTTTAATTTAATTTAATTTTTTATTTTGTATTAAATTTGAAAAGAAAGTTTTAAAAAGTATTTAATTTTTTATTTTGTATTGAATTTGAAAAAATAGTTTTAAAAAGTTTACCTCATTATAATGTTTAAAAAGTTGATGTTTATAGTTTAAAAACTTTAATATTTTTAGTTTAATACAAAATTATTGTGATTTTTTTTTGTATAAATTTCTTATGATATTTGAAAAGTTTAATTTGTTGTTATGTTTAAAAGTAGTTATAAAAAATTTAATTTATTGTTATGTTTAAAAAGTTGATGTTCATAAAACTAAAAAGTTGATGTTTATAAATTAAAAACTTTAATATTTTTAGTTTAGTACAAAATTATTGTGATTTTTTTGTATAAATTTCTTATGATATTTGAAACGTTTAATTTGTTGTTAAGTTTAATTTATTGTTATGTTTAAAAAGTTATATTCATAAAACTTAAAAATTGATGTTTATAAATTAAAAACTTTAATATTTTTAGTTTAATACAAAATTATTGTGATTTTTTTAATATACTTCTTATAAAAAGTATAATACAAAATTATTGTGATTTTTTAAAAACGTTTAATATTTTTAGTTTAATTCAAAATTTAATATTTTTTTACCCACAAACTTCTTATATTTCCTATATATATTTCTTATTGTGATTTTTTTGTGGTTTGTTTTTGTTTAAGTTTGATAATTAGTAAAACAATTATTAATTATTGTTTGTCTTTTTTTTTTTAGAAAATGGCGGACAAATGTTTTGGATTTTTGTTGTTTACAAATGGTAATATGATTGATGGTATTGATGGAGTTGACTATGACCAACCCCCAAGTGGGAGTTTTAGCATAAATGTAAACAGTGGAATTGTATTTGAACAATTCATTGAAATGGTTGGGATATCACTTAGTATAGATATGGGAACAAATCAGATAGAAATAATATATAGACATCATAACCTAGAACCATCGGGATCAATAAGGTTTATGTCATTCCTTATTTTGAATGCATAAGCTATGAACTTGAGCAATGTCTGGTACTCATAGGTGCAAAATCTGGTATGATCCCCTCTTATAAAGATTTGGCTCATCCCAATAATATGATCTACATTCATGTTTGAGCCGCTTCTCCTAGTGGGCTGTGTAATCCTCAGGGAATTGTTCGCAAACCAGAAAATTGACCACGTCCGCATACTATGGTAATTCTTCAATTTTAAAAAGTTGCTCGTCTGGGAAAGTTGCATTCACCTCTGACTGGTTGCGATCGATTTCTGAATTTTCTAATCTTGACAAATGGTCTGCAACCTAGTTCTCCAGCCCCTTACAATCAATGATTTCCATGTCGAATTCTTAGAGGAGAGGAACCCATCGAATCAATCTGGGCTTCGCATCTTTCTTTGTCATTAAGTACTTGATTGCCGAATGGTCAGTGTGAAAAATCACTTTGGATCCCAGCAAGTAAGCTCTGAATTTTTCCAACGCAAATATCACCACAAGCAATTCTTTTTCTGTAGTAGTGTAATTTGTTTGAGAAGGGTTCAGGGTTTTACTCGCATATGCGATGGGGTGTAGTATTGTTTTCTTCTTTTGCGCTAGCACCGCCCTAATCGTATAACCGCTTGCGTCATACATTAGTTCAAAGGGTTGTGTCAAGTCCGGTGCAATCAACACAGGTGCGATTATTAATGTGTTCTTCAGTATCTTGAATGCATTGAGACATTGGTCATTAAATTCAAACGCTCTTTCTGCCTCCAGCAATGCATTCAATGGTGGTGCAATCTTTGAAAAGTATTTCACAAAACGTCAATAAAAGCCAGCATGTCCTAAGAAGCTTATGGCAGCCTTCACATTTGCTGGAGGTGGGAGCTTTTCTTTGGAGACTTTGTGCCTGAGCACAATAACTTCCTTCACCATGAAGTGGAATTTCTCCCAGTTTAGCACAAGGTTCATTTCTTCACATCTCTTCAGTATCTTCTCTAGATTGTTGACACAGACATCGTATGTTTGCCCATACACCGAGAAGTCGTCCATGAAAATTTCTACAGTATCTTCAAGATACTCAGAAAAGATGGCCATCATACAGCTCTGGAAAGTGCTCGGCGAATTGCATCCGAACGGCATGCGTCAAAACACAAATGTTTCATAGGGGCAGGTGAATGTGGTTTTCTCTTGATCTTTAGAAGCAATCATGATTTGGTTATAGCCAACATATCGATCCAAGAAGCAGTAGTAATCATTTCGTGCTAGGCGGTCTAGCATCTCGTCGATAAAGGGCAAAAGGAAATGATCCTTCTTTTTCGCCGCATTTAGTTTGCGGTAGTCCATGCAGATCCGCCAGCCAATGACGGTCCTCATCGGTATTAGTTCATTATTTGCATTTGGGACTACTGTCATCCCTTCTTTCTTTGGCACACATTGCACGGGGTTGACCCACATGCTGTCGATGATTAGATAGATAATCCCTGCATCCAACCACTTGATTATCTCCTTCTTCACAACCTCCTGTATCATAGGGTTGATTTTGCGTTGATGTTCGATCGATCCTTTCTGATTTTCCTCAACACGTATCCTGTGCATGCAATATGTGGGGTTGATTTCTCTAATGTCTACTAGCATTCAACCAATTGCTTTTATATAATTTTTCAGGATGCTCAGCAGTGCATTCTCTTGATCTTCTTGAAGTGCAGAGGAAATTATTAGTGGTAGCGTTTCGTTCTACACCAGAAAAGCATACTTCAAGTGGTTTGGAAGGGTTTTCAGTTCTACTGTCGGTGGTTGTTCCAAGGATGGATTTGGTGTTTTTCTTTTTTTATTCATTGTCAACTTTTCTTCTTTGGTTGTTGTTTCTATGATCGCATTGCAGACTACTATGGATGCAGTCACATCCTCATCTTCATCTTCAAACTTTTCTTCATCATTCAAACTGGGTTCCTCATTGGACTCAATGAGGTGTTCTTCTTTCGGATATTTCATGGCTCTGATAATATCAAACCTGATCTTCTGTCCGGTCACGCACAATGTGATCTCTCCATTATACACATCAATCTAAGCGCAACCAGTGGGTAAAAATAGTCATCCGAGGATGATGGGTACATCCTTGTCTGCTTCATAATCAAGGATGATGAAGTCTGCCGGTGATGCGTTATTTTATGCGGTGAATTAATGAAAGAAATTGTGGTGATGGAAAATGCGTTGTGCAACAAGTTTACTCAGTAGGACCCAAGTATAAATCCTACTGAGTTTCCTAGTAAGCACAAGGTCGAACTCAGGGACTAAGGAAAATAATATGTGGTAATAATTTTTAGATTACTTTGCGGTAACAAATAAATCAAAGAGTTGTTGGTTTGTTGTTTACAGTATAAAATGTATGAGGCGGAGTTGAGAAAAGAGTTAATATTACGAAAGATGCAATGAATATGCGGAGGATGGTTGAGAAGGGTCAGCTAACACTTCCTAGGGTTGTGTTCATATTATGCGATCATGCTACACATATAAAATAGCAAATAATCTCTCAATGCAAATGCTACGCCTTCTAGTTTTAGAACGCATGCGATATATGCGATGATGTCTATAGGACTTACACATAAGCCTCTATTCTTGTCTATGCAATGACGATTGACATACACACATACAAGGCGACCACATAATAACATATCCTATCTCTAGGGTGCATGTGATGCATGTTGACAAACAGAACTTATCTCTAAGTCTCTATTTCTTTCTTATGTAGATCTAATCTTGCTCCCTCGAGTCTAGATTCTAACCTAGCTCTCTCAAGTCTTAGGTTCTTTCTTTAGACTCTCTCTCAAGTAGCTCTAAAGGGGTGATGGGTGCAACATAAGACAAGATGATCGCATGCAATGAAAATCCTAGGTCATGTTAGCTAAGTTCTTCTCAACCCATTTGCTAGCTTTAGCTATTCATGCGTGTTTTAAAGAGAGTGAACAGATGTAGATAAGCAAGTTTCATTTTATAGATATATAATCGAAATACAGAATGACATTGCGGAATAAGAATAAAGATCCTAGTAGCAATCTCTTACTTCCTAAAGATTTTACACTTTTCTTCTCTATTCTGCTCAAAAGATAATCTTCCTCTCGCAAGAGTCGACCCCCTCTCTATTTTTCCACGCCTTCTGGTTCTCTCTCGAGCTGACCAGGGCGATCTTCTGGCGTCTCTTCCCTTCTCTCGCTCTGCCTTCTAAGTATAAGAAAACTATGAACAAGGCTACTTTTATCTATGGGGAAAATTATTGAAATGAACGAACGAACTCCTTCATTGAAGGTGGCCACTTAGATTTATAGAGCTTCGGGGTAAAAGGCATCTTCTCTCTTATGATTGCACTGATGGGTTGTCATTAATTCTCTGTCTGATGCGCCGAATATTTGTCTCCGAAAAGTTGAGTGTACTTGCTACAGTAGTTCGTTAACGGCTTGTCAACTTAATTCGGAATCGATCGTCATCAACTTTCTGTCCCATCGTGATTTATTACGCTTTTCACCCAGATGTGCCCACCATGATGCACTGGTTCTATGCGGCAACCTTCTTGTGAAAATAATAACAAGCATAAATGATCGCATAGCCTTGCGTTAACGCAATCTCTTAATGCGCTCAGTTGATAACTTGTAAAAATACAAGTTATTTATGCTGTCTTATTTAGATATTGCGGCCAAAAGTGAAGGAATATGCATCGATTGTATGAAAATTAGCTTAGAAATACAATAATTATGAATTATCGCAATTACACCACTAACATCATCAAGATGGTAGAAGAGGATATTTCTATTATGTTTTGCAGGAAACCAAGTCACCGTTTGCAATCAAGGCTCAACGAGAAACTGAACAACGCATCTCTGTCACATTGCGCCCATCAATCAACAATGAAGAGATGATTAACACAATGATGGCGCAATGCGACAGTCGATCCTGAGCTGAATTTTAACCACATGCGATAATAAAAACAACACCGCATACGAGCAACCGATTGAAAGATGCAGCTGAGTGACGCAAATGTGGAGGATTGTGACACGTGTACAACTAATCGTTGTGCAGATTTGACGATCTGATTGCATAATAGAAGGAATATTTATTCCTCCATCTTCAGAATTTCCATAACAATAAGTGGGGCCCACAAGCGACAATAAAAGCTTTTCACCTATAAATACCCCCATAGAATTCAGAGAAGATATACTGGATACGGGTATACTTGATACAAAGGCTAATTGATGCTAGATTATTGAGAGAAAGGCTGAGCTGAGTACTAATCAAAAGAAATCCGAGAAGAGAAGAGACAAGGCCGAGAGGTGAGTCTCAGGGCAATTCTGCCAGATCCCCACCATGAAGCTCTGTGCTTAGATCCCTGCTACAGGTTTAGCAAGCCTGAAAGGGAAGCTCATCCATCCGTTCACTCCATCCACATCGGCAAGCAAATCTCCATCCAAATCGACGCCAAGACGTTGGCGCTTATTTGTATTTGTTTCTAACTTTATTTCATCAATTGTATTTCATTCTTTTGATCTCTTCATTCACAAATCATGTATCAGACGCTAAATAGTTTTATTGCATGTCTCGATCATTTCCATTTTCACTTCTCTGTCTATCTCCGTTCCTCCATTAATCGTTTTCTCCATGAAGTTTTCTTAATCGCTTGGTAATTAATATGAATTAAACGAGTAACTTAATTTGTGATAAAGAGATAAATGCGTTTAGCTAAGGCATGCTAGACGACATCCTCACCTGTGAGAGCAGAAATGAAGATGCCATTCTGATCTGTCGAGAGAAGGTTAGAAGAATGTGTTAACTAAAGTGAGTAGTACTTCCAGAGTTGGAAGCAACCTTGCATTCATTACGTTCATCCCTGTTTCACCATAGAAATGTGGGAACACGGCCGATCACTGAGAGTTGTATGCCAAAGGAAAAGTGGAACCGTACTTATGCCTTTAATGCATTTAAGGAACTTGCGATGTTTGTACTAATTATCTTTTCTCTTTCTGATTCGCACATAAGACTTGTTACCACATTACACGATCTTTGTATAATCTTCATAGCCAGCCTCGACCTCGGTATCTTATATCATGAAACCTGTATCTTGTATCATCTTAGCTTAGGTTTATTTTATCGCAATTTACGTTTACCGCAATGAACTTGATTATTGCATTTATCGCTTACCTTTACTTTATTGCATTTTTAAATACTTGTACAAACAACCTTTATTAATTTGAAAAACTCCTGGTCGCATATATCACAAATATAACATAATAACCTCAAATAGTCCCTGTGTTCGACCTCGAATCACACCGAGAAACTTGCGGTGAAATTATACTTGGTTTCAACGCAAGGAAATTTGTGACAACGCACAACATACTACAAGAACATTTGTTAATAACGCATATCTAGAAGTAGTATCGCATATCATTGCATAAAATCTATGTCATCAAGTTTATGGCATGGACTTGCATCATAGTACAAAATTTTGCATTACAAGTTTATGGCGCCGTTGCCGAGGAATTGGTTAACGGTTTATTGTTTGAGTATGTTTGTAGTATTTTGCAGGACATATCTCTTTGTACAAGCTGTTCAACACGAAGAGTAGCCTGACGGCTTAGGAGTGCTGGAGTGATCTAGAAATTCTAAGTGGACCCAGAGATCAAGTGTATTATTCGCGCACAAGCACATTAAGGCCGAATTAAGTGGTGAAGAATCATGGCTAATAATAACGAGGCTCCCGCAGGGAATCAAAGGGAAAATGAGCCAGCACAAGGCTCCATATTTCTTGCTACTGATCATGATGTCCCAATGAGAGACTATGCAGCGCCAGATTTCTATAACTCCTCACTAGGAATCTCAAGACAAATAGTTGAGGAGAATGTAAGCGTTGAAATAAAACCAATTATACTGCAGATGATTCAGAATATGGATCAATTTGGAGGATTACAAGGAGAAGACCCACATGCGCATTTGATGAATTTTGTAGACATGTGCAGCGCATTCTCCATGCCTGATGTGACTAAAGAAAGACTTAGGTTATATCTTTTCTCATACACATTGCGGGATGAAGCAAAGAGGTGAGCTCAGTCATTAGAGCCGAATGAGATTAAAGCATGGGAACAGTTGGTTGATAGGTTCATGAACAGATTCTTCCCTCCAGCCATCAACGCCATGAGATGGAGGGATGTGCTGAATTTTGAGCAAAAGGGTTATGAAACCTCGAGCACCGCATGGTGCGATTCCGACAGTTAGTGAAGAGCTGTCCGCATATCGGGATTCCCAATAGTATTATGATGGAAACCTTTTACAATGGCTTAGACCAATCAACGCTAGTAGTTGTCGATGCCTCCGCAGAAGGAGGATTAATGAATAGATCTCATATATGGAAGCAAAGAATATCTTGGATCGCATCTCGCAACATTCTGATGAGTGGATTGATACCGGGCTTAAAGTAAGAGGTCTAAAGCAAGAAAGAGTAGAAAGTGCTGATGTGTCAACTGATACAATGAGCGCACTGGTCGATCAAATGACCACAATGACCTCACTCCTTCAGACGATGGCTAACCAATAGAGAACTCTCTCTCAAGGATCAGCGCAAGTTAATGCGTTGACTCACGTGGCCGCAATGAATTGCGTCGAATGTGGAGAGGGACATCCAGTAGAAGTCTGCCCATGGAATCAACAACCCGTATATTCTGTCTACGATGAATCGTTTGGCAACATCTACAATCCTAGTTGGTGAGATCACTCAACTTCAAGTTGGGATGGGAATCATAACCAGGGGGGCCATAGTTTCTATCAAAACAGTTAACAAGGGGATAGAGGCAACCCTCCGGTGTTCATTACTCCAGACTGTAACGCAGGTAATTCTCAAGGTATACCACCCTGTGACCAACCGTTCTTTTATGATACCTCTTGTAGCACCTTGTCTCTAGAGACATCGTTAAAACATTACATTGAAAAGAGCAAGGCAATGAGACAATCGCAAGCTGACTCCCTTAAATAACTCGAAGAGCAGATAGATCAGCTTACGAAGGAATTAAAGAAGAAAGCACCTGGTACGCGGCACAGTAACTCAGGAGCATCGGGGCAGCGAGGTAAAGAACAATGTCACACAGTGACATTGAGAAGTGGCAAAACAACAGCCTCTATGCCACCAGTACCAGATGCGACAACAACACCAGTAGATTTGACTGTTGATGATGACCAATCAACTAATAGTGGAAAAATAACCAGTTCAAAAGCAAGTTCACTTACAAAATATGAAGCTTCTCAAGACTTGAATTCTCAATCAACGCAACCTCCAGATAATGAAACACAGCAAGAACAGGACCTCAACAAACAGCCAACGCAACAAGAAGTAAGGCGGGATCCTCCAACTTTCCCGTCCAGGTTGAAGAAGAAAGACGATAGTAAGCAATTTCAGAGGTTCTTGGATGTTCTCTGACAGCTACACATTAATATTCCCTTAATAGAAGCACTAGAACAGATGCCGAGTTATGTAAAATTTCTCAAGGATATCCTTGCCAATAAAACAAAGATCGGGGAAAATGAAACAGTTGCACTAACATATGTATGCTGCACACTGTTTCAAAACAATATCCCCACGAAAATGGACCCTGGGAGTTTTACATTACCCTGCACAATAGGAGGGAAGATGGTTGGGAACGTGCTGTGTGATTTAGGGGCAAGCATAAATCTAATGCCCTTGTCGATTTTTAAGAAGCTGGATATCGGCAATGCAAGACCAACACGATCACATTACAGTTGGCTGATAGATCAATAAAGCATCTTGAGGGCAAGATAGAGGATGTACTCGTTCAAGTGGACAAGTTTATCTTTCCGGCAGATTTTTTCCTATTGGATTACGAAGCTGATAGAGAAGTCCCTATCATCTTGGGTTGCCCATTTCTCGCAACAGAGCGAGCACTAATCGATGTGCAAAAAGGGGAATTGACCATCAGGGTCGACGATCAAGAAGTAAAATTCAATGTGTTGAATGCGTTGAAGTACCCAGATGACATGGAAAAATGCCAATATATTGAGGAACTGTGGGAAGAACATTGGCACAAACCCCTGAAGGAGCTAGAGGAAGAAGATCTTGAAATCGGTGCAATATTGGAGGATGACTGCACCGCAATTCATACTGAATCAAATTTTGAACCGCTCAAGATATCTGAACGGACATCACAATGCATTAAGCCATCTTTTGAAGAACCACCTATGCTAGAGTTAAAATCGTTGCCCGTGCACCTTATGTATGCTTACATAGGAAGTAACAACACATTTCCGGTTATGATTTCTGCATCGCTGAGTAAGGAGAAAGAAGATGCGCTCATATAGATCCTAAGAAATAACACAAAGGCCTTAGGATGGACCTTGGCGGACATTTGAGGAATCGGTCTCTCGTATTGTATGCACAAGATTCGTCTGGAAGTAGGAAAGATAGGATCGGTAGAAAGGAAACGCCGCTTGAACCCGGTTATTAAGGAGGTCGTAAAGAAGGAAATAGTGAAATGGCTGAACGCAGGAGTTATCTACCCGATATCTGATAGCAGCTAGGTGAGCCCAGTGCAATGCGTTTCAAAGAAAGGGGGGATGACAGTTGTCACTAATGACAAGAATGAATTAATTCCCACAAGAGATGCGTGGCAACAAATACTGTTTTGAACTGGGAAAAATGTCACTTTATGGTGGAAGAAGGAATAGTTCTGAGTCACAAAATCTCTAAAGAAGGATTGGAAGTTGATCAGAAAAAATTGACATAATTTCCAAGTTACCCCCACTAGTGAACGTGAAAACACTTTGGAGCTTTCTGGGACACGCTGGGTTTTATAGAATATTTATTCGTAACTTCTTCCAGATCACAAGGCCCTTAAGTGCGCTCCTTGAAGTTGACCGAGAATATAATTTTGATGAGGCATGCACAAAAGCATTCAACACATTAAAAGATGCGCTCATCACCACACCCATTCTGGTGGCGCCGGACTGGATGCAACAATTTGCATTGATGTGCGATGATAGCGGATATGCTGTGGGTGCAGTATTAAGTCAGCGCAAGAGAACTATACAACCACAGAGAAGGAAATGATCATAGTGGGACCTGTCAATCGTGACCGAAACATCCTTCACCTTTCCTTCTGAATGCACAAGGGACCTGTCAGCTAACTGGAGAGTCATCGTCGTGGGTGCCAGCTGCCCCATATTCAGCTGCTTAAAAATTGAAAGGGGCATTAAGTTGATGCTGGCCCTGAGATCACAAAGCACTTGACCAATATATAACCCTCCGATCGAGCAAGGTATTGTGAAACTTTCGGGGTCGCGCATTTTCGGTGGAATTATGGATTTTGAACTTTGCGTCAATGCCACCGTTGCAAACTTGCCAGTGCTCCTTTTCTTCATCACCATGTCCTTTAGAAACTTTGCATACTTTGGCATCTGTTCAATCACTCCAGTGAAAGGGATGTTGATATGCAACTGTTTCAACATGTCCATGAAGCGTTGATACTGCATTTCATCATTTTTCTTCGTTTTAAGTCTCTGGGGGAATGGTGGCAGCTGTATTATCACGGTTCCCTATTCTTTCGGCATCGAAGTGGATGCAATCTCCGATTCCATCGTCTTCTGTTCTTCTGTTTCTTCTTGAGTCAACAAGGTCTGTGGTTCCATCGCAATTGGAGCAGTCGGATTGGGCTTCTTCTTCTCCTCCGCCATTGTCTTTCCGTTTCACAACGTCACAGCTTGACATTGCTTCTTTCCCGTACTCCATGTCACACCCCTCTCTAGCCTTAGCCCCCAAGACTTGGAAGGGAGCATGAGGATCCACCAGTAGTATTCCAAGACAACATTTTAATTTAACATTTCCCCCCTCCCCCCCAATCTATTAAAGACTTTAACATGTTTACAATAATCTATCTAACTTTGATACATATAGTTCAAGTTCCTATATTCTTTTATCACATGATTCGAGCCGTGCCCTAAGAATTTACCAAGTCCTAGTGTTTTGGTGGTTTGTAGACTCCTCCCTGAACGCTCTGCTTTCCCACCTGGGGGGGTGTTTATAAGAAAATATTTGGAAGAGTGTGAGCTACTAAGCCCAGTGAGTGGTGCTTTTAAAATAATAATCACTTTGCAAATCATATTTTTGGGAAGTCAATCACATAATCACAATTCCAGTATAATTTATGCATGATCATGTGTACATAAATCATCATCCTCTAGTTCCATGCTATACGTGGCATGTTCATATTATGTACATACTATTAATCATAACATCTTTTTATGAAAACATTCCTATAACCCACTTTTCCCGCCAATTTGCACATCGACAATTATTTTCTCGCTAGTCATGCTTAGGTAACTTAACTATATTTCCCATTGACCGACTATTATTTCCCGCCGACCGAGGCCGACTATATTTTCCCGTCAAGTACCCTTTTTAAGCATGCTAATTTATGTAGTTAGGGTATAATCTCAGTTTCCATAGAAATTTCATAAACAATATCATGGCAACCAACATAACATCATAAGCGTGCATTTTGCACTTACATATGCATTTATCCACATATCAACACATAAAACTAAGTAAACACTCACCGTAAGCAAGTTTTTCAACTAAAATCACCTTGAAAATACCTTCCTGAGAATTCCTCCATATCAATGGAAATTCCTCAATTAATACTTGTTATATTAATAAATAATGTCAAAATAGCCAAAATACCATTATATAATGAAAATACGAGCTTACCCTACTCCAATTTAGCCAAAATCCTAAAATTAGCCTCTTCAGAGGTTATTTGGACTGTGGTAGGCAGTTGGGCATTTGGCAGTAGGCAAGGTGGGCATCCTATGCCGCACAGGGGGCTGATACGTTGGGCGCGCGTTGCACAGTGGCCTGTTGTGCTGGGCGTGATGCGTCGCACGGGGGGCAGCTGTGCTGGGCTAGCACGCGGGACGCGTCGAGCGAGGCGCACGGACGGATGCAGCACTGCAAGGCGTGTGCATAGGGTGTGGGCTGCCTGTGTGTCTAGGCTGACTCAATGCCTCACCAATGCAACCTTTGTTTCTTTTGATCTTAATTAACTTGGCAGCCTAATAACTTAAACGTAACACTCTAAATATGCTCTCAACATAAGATTTTTGGGTGATGGTATGAATAAATCCCTCTCGCCCAACCACTTTATTTATAGCCATTCCAAACTCACCCCCTTTTGACAACTCATCTCCCATTCATCTCACTTTGGAGCTGCCAACACTTAGCCTACCCAGCCTAGCCTTGAGTTATTCTCATCTCTGCTTGCCAGCCAAAATTCCCTTTTTTGCATGAAATCTCCTTCACCCACCTCCTGCTTAGGGTGATAAGACTTCCATTGCATGAAATCTCCTTTGTCCACCTCTTGCTAGAACTTTATGTGAACCTCCTTTTGCCACCTAAATCACTTAAATATTTAAACATTTTCCTCTATTTAAATTGTTTGAGACTTATGATCGTATAATTCTTGACATCTTCTCTTGGTGTTTTTCCATCAATTAGCCTTACCTTTTGTCCTTGACCCATAGCAATTCAACCTTCCTTCATCAAAGTCCCACTTAGCCATCACATGAGTCAGCCATCACCAATGCATAGGGTGGCCACTCACCCTCGACGCATGGATTTCTAGGTATGCTTGCTCGGTCTACTAAGCATGGACACGACGCTAATCATTGATGCATGGGTGTGCTGTCTAGGTGCTTGTGCATTTGGCCGCATAGGCACGTTTGACCGCATAGGCGCTCTTGGTCGCATAGGCGCGCTCGATCGCGTGGGCATGTCTCGCTGCATGGGCGTGCACTTGGAATAAGGCATCGACGCATGGCTGCTCGGCAGACTCGGTAATGCTTGACGCATAGGATGGGAGTCCGACTTGCCCGCTCGACGCATAGGCAGGGCGCTCGGCATACATGCTCGACGCCTAGGCTGCGCGCTTGGCCTCGACGCATGGCCTGTGCGCTTGGCCTCAACGCATGACCTGTGCGCTTAGCCTCGACGCATGGCTTGTGCGCTTAGCATGCTCACTCGATGCATGCCTCCAATGCACCCTGCTTATGTCCGCATGCCCTTGCATTTGTTATATGCAAGCCCTTGGCCAATTTTCAAGTCTTCTTCCTTCCATCCTCCATGCACTCTTGCGTTCAACATATTTAAGCCTCCCATATGCGTTTGGTCTTTTGGTCACCTTTTTGGATAATTTAGTATTAATGTTTTCCACTCTTTGCTCTAATATCCTTACTTAGGATTTTTCTTCTCTATTTAACCTCCCACTTTAGATTTAGTGTTAGGGTCTTACACTCCCTAGGTTGCACGGGAGCTCTGTTGAACTTGGCAGTATCCCTTATGGTCTACTTTTTAGTTCGCCCACAATATGTCCTATCTGAATTTCAAGATTGCGGATAAACGCCACTTGATTTTGAAGCACTATTTCATTCTTTTCAATATATTGCTTCAGTAAGTTCTCCAAGGATGAAGATTGCGACGCCTGCAAACTACTAGCTTGATTTTGCATTTGACTGTTTGTTCGCAGGAAAAATCATGGTGGCCCTTCCTTTTGCGCCATTGGTTGAAAATTTTGTTGATTTTTCCATACGAAGTTAGGGTGTTTCTCCACCCAAAGTAGCAAGTATTGGAAAACGAATTATTCTTCATGAAATAGTCAGACTGTGGATTCCTCGGACACTCTTCCATTGGATGGCCTTCACCACAAGTGGCACAACTTACGCTCGTTTGGTTGATTGCGTTGACCTGCCCCCTATGCATTCCTGGGCTACTGATTGCGATTCCTTGTATTAAATTCAGCAATGCAGTCATTTGGTTTTGCAAAGATACGATGGCCTCATTACTTATGTCACTGTCTTTAATTCTCAGTCTTTGATCGCTTTCTCTTCAGTCTTCATGGTTCTTTGAAATGCGATCAAGTATATTCTTAGCCTCATCGTAAGTTTTGTCGAGTAGAACTCCAGCTGCTGCCGCATTGGTAGCCGTCTGCGATGCAGGATTCAAACCGTGGTAGAAAATTTCCATTTGTAGACAATCTGGTAAGCCATTATGCGGGCAATCTCTTACCAGCCTTTTAAACCTCACCCAGGCGTCACTGAACGATTCATCAATATCCTGTTCAAAATTGGTAATCAACTTCCTCTTTCTGGCATTTTTTGTCGGGGGGAAGTACTTCTTCATGAACTTTTCAACTACCTGTTCCTATGATGTAATCTCCCGTGGTTTGAG
Source organism: Benincasa hispida (assembly GCF_027475165.1). Taxonomy (NCBI): domain Eukaryota; kingdom Viridiplantae; phylum Streptophyta; class Magnoliopsida; order Cucurbitales; family Cucurbitaceae; genus Benincasa; species Benincasa hispida. The sequence goes on from NC_143482.1 coordinate 53,731,523, forward strand.
AAAGTAAGTCCTTTTCCATGCCTGGTCACACAATGAAAATGGGAACAATGTTAATCGAACCTCCTCAACGGAAATGTTTGGGAACAAAAACGTATTGCAGATTTCAATAAAACTCTGAAGGTGGGCGTGCGGATCCTCGCCACGCCTACCGCCAAACTGTCTGACAGTTTGAATCATCTGTAGCATCACCGGTTTCACCTCGAACCTCGATCCGTCTAAGGCTGGCCTCATGATTCCTGGCGAGAAATCATAAAGGTTGGGTGACGCACAATCTCGGATGGGCCTATTGCGGTCGTTCGCCAAGAGGATGGGGTTCGCCATGATATTATTTGCGTTTGGTGCTCTATCTTTTGGTTTCTCCACCATATTGGGATTTTCTCTTATTGTCGTTGGCGGTTGTTTCTTTTTCTTCTTCGAAAAGTTCTCTCAATCTCTAGGTCGTAATTGGGCTTAGAATTTTGTCCTTCGCTCATATGACGCCTGTTTCTTCCCTTACCTAAGGAGAGGCAGTGAACAGAGATGGATCGTCTGCAAAGAAAATCAAAAAGTTACCGTTAGCACAATCATTATTGCCGTAGTCCCAGACAATGGCGCCAAAAACTTGATGTGTTGTGAATATGATGAAATAATGGTGTATAATGTGATGGTGGTGTATGCGTTGTACATGTAAGTTTTCCTAGCAAAATCCAAGTATAAATTCTACTAGGTTGTCTGGTAAGCCCAGGGTCGAACATAGGGACTATGGAGACAATATGAGACGATGATCTCAGATTTCTTTGCGGTGACAAATAAAACAATGCGTTGGTTGGTATGTTTGTTTAATGTATAGATTCTATGCGGCAGAATTGAGAAAAGAGTCAATAACAATGAAAGTTACAATGAGAATGTGGGGGAATGAGTTGAGAAGGTATGCAGCTAGTACTTCCTGAGATTGTGTTCAAGCTATGCGATCATGCTACACACATGCAACAACAATTTATCTTCCAATGCAAATGCTATTGCTCTTAATTTTAGGACGCATGTGATATATGCGATGATGTCTATAGGACTTATTCCTAAGTCTTTATTCCTTGTCTATGTGATGATGAATGATGCACACAGATACAAGGTGACCGCATACCATCATATCCTCTCTCTAGGGTGCATGCGATGCGTTAATAGAAAATAGAACTTATTCCTAAGTTTCTATCTCTTGATTATGCGGTTCTAATCTGACTCTTCTGAGCATAGATTCTAATATGACTTTTCCAAGCCTAGATTCTATCCTTAGACCTCCCTCCCGAGCATCTCTAAAGGATGAATGATGCATACATAATACAAGATGATCGCATAAAATGAAGATCTCAGGTTATGCTAGCTAAGTGCTTCTCAACCCATCGACAGTTTAGTTACTCATGCGTAATGTAAAGAGAGTGAACAAATGTAGAGATGCAAATTCCATTTTATAAACAAGATCAAAATACAGAATGACAATGGAAAATAAGGATAGAAAGCCTGGTAGCAATGTCTTACGTCCCAGGGCTTTTATACTGAGTTTTCTCTATTCTACCCAACAGAAGTTCTTGCTTCCGCAAGTGTCGGTCCTCTCTCTGCTCTCAATGCTTCCCGGCACTCTTTCGAGTTAATCAGGACGATCTTTCGACATCTTCTCTTTTCACTTGCCTCCGCCTTCTAAGTGTATAAAATTACAAACTACGACTATCTAAGTATATGGTGAGGAAGATTCTAAATTCTAAATAGCGGAACCCATTTAATGAAAGTGGCCTTCGATATTTATAAAGCTTCAGGGAGAAGAGCTTTTCTCTCAAATGATTGCACTGATGGGATGTTATTAATTCTCTGTCTGATGTGCCAATTAATTGTCACCGAAAAGTTGAGTGTACTTACTACAGTGTTTCGTTAATGGCTTGTCAACTTAATTCGAATTCGAATGTCATCAGATTTCTGTCCCATCGTGATTTATTAAGCTTCCACCTTGAAGCACCGTCTCTATGCGGCCACCTTCTTGGGCAGATCTTCACGAACGCATATGATTACATAGCCTTGCGATCGCAATCTTTTAATGCACTCGGACGCTGAATTCCTTGGACTGCAATTTTGCCTTGCGCCAACGCATTTTCTTGCACAAAATACGTAAATTAGCTATTTTAATGCGATGGACGAATTCGATCGCAATATTCTCAACTTAATGCTTTTGGACACGATTTTACATATTTTAATTGTCGCAATCCAACATTGTTTTATATCTTTGCATTATAATAACATGCATTTTTGCCCATTATCAATGTGGCCCACTCTGTAGTTGTTACAAGAAGTTGTAAGGTGCTACAAATGGTATGATCCATAAATCGTTCATGTTGAGACATGAGAGTGGGGGCATCCTATGCAATGAGCTTTCATATAGACTGGACCATGAAAATTGTCACTTTTTTTTATAACGACCGTTTACTGTTAAAAATGAATATTTCATTTAATATGTTACCTAGGTTAACTCGATCTTAATCCTAAGCTAGCTATGAACTTTTGTTTGTTCAAGATTATCCTTTGATCTGCAAATAGTGAGAGTAGTCCAATAACACTGCTCAATAAGCTTACCATTTTGGGGATAAAACCGGATGAATAGCTGGGGACATAGCCTTGCGAGATGGAATTCACTCCTACCTTCTTTAGGGTTAGCAGATAAATTGTTCTCTTAAGTACTGACTCTAGGTCTTGAACAGTCGGGGCCCCACCTTCTCATGATAGAGAAAGGATTTGATTCATAGAGATTATGAATCAGAATTGTTCATTAGAGGATCAGTAGGAACTTAAGGAACAAGATGTATTCACAGGGGTAAAACGATATTTCTTACCTAGCTGTGATTACGAACAACTTGTGAAGGATCGACTTACTGATTATAGTTATTAAATGGACATAATATATCTACAGTGACGGGAGTTCAACTATGGGCTATAGTGGAGTGTCCCATTAGTTAACGAACGGGGTTTAAATCAGACTAATTAGTTTAGCCGATTAATCGAATTGTCGGAGCCCATGATTTGTAGGTCTGTAAGGTCCTCCTACTAGCTCGTAAATGGCTAAGCTTTAGAGTAGCTTGAGAAATTAATTTGAAACATTCAAATTAAATGGAACAAGAGAATATATTTAAATATGATTTAAATATATGAAGATGATTATTGTGCAAAAATTAATTTAATATTTAATATTAAATTAATTTATGAAATTAATTATAGAAAATCATTTTTCAAAATTTTATTAATCAAAATAGTTTTGAAATCATTTTGAAAATTTGTTTTTGCATGTTGCACAAAATGGAGAATACAAATTTTCCATTATCTCCATCTTCATGCTCACACAAAAGCCATTATCTTCTCTTCATTAATTCTCCAAGCATGAGCTTCAAGCCATGCACTTCACTTCTTTGCATGTAATCTAAAATATATAAAGAAGATCGGAGTCATTTGTGAAGAATGAATGGAGAATATTTTAGAGAAAAATTTCTATGAGAAGAAACTGTTCTTCTTGTCCGGCTGTTGTGAGTTCTTCATTGTTCTTCACCTTTTCAATCTACTCTTGAGTCCCACAACTCTGCCTAAAGTTCCAAGTAGGGAAGGCTTTGAGGTGGTTCACAGTGATTTCGTGAAGACTGCTACTATACGATCGGATTCTTGGAGAGTTCTTCAAAGGTATGATCTTAATACCCTCTTTCTAGAAAAGCATGCTTTAGTTTCTGGCAAAATTAGTGAATTTGAATGCTTATGTATCCTTGATACTTCCGCTGCATGTTTTTTTAACTCTATCAATTGGTATCAGAGCATCTTTTAAGCATTCAATTCGGTCTAATTTTGGTGTGGTCGGTGTTTTTCGTGAGATATATGAAACTGATGCACTGCTATGGTTTTCTGAGTTTTGGCATCTTAATTCTCTTTAATTGCTCAATTAAATTTGTAATTGGCTCTTGTTTGATAAGCATTTGTGTGTTAGCAAGAGTCTATAATTTATTTGGAGTCATTAGAGTTGAAATTAAGATGTAACTGAAGAAATAAGAGAAGGACGCCGAGCTGTTGTTCCAATTTTTTCCAGCTTCTGCTCAAATTTGTTGCTAAGGTCCAGTTGCTAAGTGATCGTTTAGCTACAGATGTTCGCGATGAGAAGAAAATCTAGACAATCAATTAGCAATGGGCGCTAGTCGTTGTGATGTTGAATGCTAAGCGATCGTGTACCTGCGGGAGCTAAGCGATGCGTGAATCTGCTATACGATAGTGCTACGCGATCGTTTAGCTTTGTCATGGGAACTAAACGATACGTTAAAATTGCTAAACGATGGCGCTATACAATAATTTAGGTATGATGTGTGCTAAGCGATGCGATGAAGTGCTACGTGATGCGTTATTTTTATCAAATGTGGGAAATGGATGATATGCGTTGATAAAATTACGTTGTGTACTCAAGTTTCCCCAGTGGAATCCAAGTTTAAATTCCTCTGAGTTTCCTGGTAAGTCCAGGGTCGATCATAGGGACTTGTGAAAATAGTTTGTGTTGATAATTTTCTTATGAAAACTTTGCGGTAACCGGTAAATAAATAAGGTGGTTGGTTTGTTGTTGCATTAATGAAAATAATAATAAATGCGGCAGAGTTGGCAACGGGAAATACGATGAATATACGGTGAACAGGTTGAGAAGGGTTTTGGCTAACACTCCCTAGGTTGCATTCATGCCTTGCGATCATGTAACATGCATACAATAGTAAACCACCTCTTGGCGTGAATGCCACGGCTTCTAAGGCTAGAACGCATGCGATAAATATGTGATAAGTCTACAAGGTTTACACATAAACCTCTGTTTTTATTTATGCGATGACAACATGACATTCACACAAATATGCGACCACATAATATCATCCCTATTCCTAGGGTGCATGCGATGCAAGTTAACAAATGGAGTTTATCTCTAAGTCCCTATTTCTTGTTTATGCAGGCCTAATCTTGCTATTTCAAGTCAGATTCTAACCTAGCTCTCTCTAGAAAACTCTAAAGGGATGTTTTGCGCAGCATAAAACAAGACAATCGCAAGCAATGAACTTTCTAGATCATGTTAGCTTAGTTCCTCTCAACCCATTCAACTAGTTTTGCTACTCATGCGTATTAAGAGAGTGAGCAGATATAGAAATATAACTTCCATTGAATAGATAAAAGATGAAGTACAGAATAACAATGCAAGTATAGTAAAGAGCTTGGAGTAATTTCTTGCCACCAGGTGTTTCACTATTCTACTCGTGCTCTAATGATATTCTCATTTTCACGAGAGTCAACCCGCTCTCTGCTCTTACACCCCAAGGTTCTCTCTCGAGTCGCCTTGGACGATCTTCGGTGTCACCACTCTTCTCTAGCTCCATCGTGAAATGAAAAAGAAAGCTATGAACAGAGGTGTGAACTTGTAAAGTGATGGAGTAATCGACTGCTTAACCCCTTCTCTGAAGAATGCACTTGGTATTTATAGGGCATCAAAAGGTGAAAGGCGTCTTTTCTTTCCTGGTTGTACACATGGGACAACTTCAATTCCTAACTGATGCGCCGGATAATTGTCACCGATAAAGCTGGATGTACTTTGTGACCATTATCAGCTGTCAACTTAATTTGGATCCGACTGCTGTCAGCTTTCTATTCCATTGATCTTAATTGTCCTTTCGTCCAGATGCGCCCACCATGTGCGGTGATTCTTCTTGGGTGAATATTTGCGAGTGTGATCAACGCAAAGTCTTGCAGTGAAGTTGCGGTCGACCAATGAATTCCTATGATCACAATCTTTGCAATGTGTTAACACATATTCTGCACAAAAAATACAAAAATCAATAGTTCTAATGCGCTGACACACGCGACCGCAATATTATAGATTTTATGCTTAATGGACGCAATTTATCATTTTTCATCAACACAATCCATCATTGTTTAATAACTTAGCACTATGATAACATGCATTTCTGCTCGTTATCACACACGACAACATTGAGAATCGTTTAGTCGCGGAGCTAAGCGATCGTGTAGATAAATGTTAAGTGACACAATGATGTTCTACACGATGGAGCTAAGCGAGAGTTTAGCTATGGTGGATACTAAACGATGACATGAATGCGCTGGGCGATGGTGTTAAGCGATCGTTTAGTACTATGCGATGGAGCTAAGTGATAACACAACGATGGAACTAAGCGATTGTCTAGTCATATGTGATTGAGCTAAACGATCATCTAGCTTTCAGCAAACACAAGCGATCGTGTACTTCCTCTCAACCTAAGGCGATGACCCTAGACGATTACCTCCAAGCTCTACACGATCGACCTTAGCAGTATTTTAAGGTTGGATCGAGAGCTGCCGGTTTGACCAATTTTTTCAAGGTGCAATCTAGTTCAGCCTCAAATGGTTTTGGTTGGTCCAGTTCAGACTTTGTCGGTCTGGTTTAGACTCATCCAGCCCGATTCAAGATGTTTGGGTTTGATTTGGAGCGGTTCGTGTCGTTCAAAGATGGTTTTAAAGCTGTTTGTAATAGTTAGCCATCTGTTTGCTTGTTTATGCCAAAACGAAAACCATAACAGTTAGTATTTAATTTTTTATGCATGACATGTATGTGATAATTAAATAATTCATTACCATGTAGATTTAGAACCCTACCGTAGGAAGCATGTTACATGCATTGAAAGTATGTTATAATTGTTATAATATATAGTATGTATGTTAGGGTTGTGTTTAATATAATAGTTATATTAGATACCTTTGTTGAATGTTGTGGATGTTAAGCATGTCTAAATTTTGTAAGATGTTATAAAATTGGTTAGACGTTTAAAATCCATAACAAAGAATAGTTGCATTCTCACTTAGGTTAACAACTAAATTTAAACGTTCAAATAGATTGTTATCTTATAAAACACAGTTACAAACTCATATCGGTTCATAATCTGTCTAAGGATGGGGGTACTTAAGTTGACGGTTTACGGAACACCTCCTACCTGGGGAAGTGGTTCATAGTAAGTGGGTGAAGGGAATGTGTCAACATTGTCCTACGGTCTCCTCCATTTGTTTGAACCGTGAGATTGCTATGTTATGCCTTCTGTCGTTTTTATGTGGCACTAGCTAGTCGTTAATTGTGGCGATCTCTATGGAGGGTTGTAACATAGGATTCAGAACAACCCCGACTTTAGTAAAATGAAAAGGGTCTTATAGTTCCGTCTTGGATATTGTCTTCTATCTTGGAGGCATATTCATACCGTCCTATAAGATCTGGAAATGGTGGGTCACACTTACAAGAATTACTAAGTGTTAGTAAAGATCTTGACGGAAAATGATAACCAAAAGAATTATTGGAATATGAGTTATTCAAGATAATAGTATTTGGTCAAAAATTGTCGTGCTTCTATGAAGGAATTCTTGACTACCCCACGGTAGCACTTGTTCTAAATCACTTACGTATCGTTGCAAATAAATAAAGATTTATTGGGTACTTTATTAGTTTTGCTAAAATGGATTTAGATGCATATTTAATAGAGTTTTTTTAAAATATTTCAGCAATGTCGAACTCGATCATACAATTGCTTGTTTCTGACAAAATTTAACGGAGAGGGTTACTCGAATTGGAAGTCAAATATCAATACAATATTAGTAGTAGACGATTTGAGGTTTGTGTTAACGGAGGAGCGTCCTCCAGTTCCAAGTTCAACGGCTATCTCGAAATGTTTGGGATGTTTATGATAGGTGGTAAGGGCAAACGAAAAAGCCCGGGCTTATATCTTGCCGAGTATATCTTATGTACTCAACAAGAAACATGAGGTCATGCCCACAACTCGTGAGATCATGGCATCATTGCAGGAGATGTTTGGGCAATCGTCATCGTCTGTTAGACATGAAACCATCAAATATGTGTATGTGACATGTATGAAAGATGGGACCAATTTAAAAGAACACGTTCTTGTCATGATGGTCCATTTTAACATCGCGAAGGCTCATGAGGGTATGATAGACGAGACAAGTCAAGAGAGCATGATATTGAAATCTCTTCCTGAGAGCTATCTGCCATTCAGGATAAATTCTATCACGAACAAAATCAATTATAAGTTAACGACGTTGTTGAATGAATTGCAGACTTATCAATCTATGATGAAACTCAAGGATAAAGAAATAAATGTTATTTCCAAATTGAAAAAGTTTTACAAAGGGTCCACGTCTGGTACGAAACCCGTTGATGATAAGAAAGTTGGTCCTTCTTCTTCTAAGGATAAAGTTGTTCAAATAAAGAAGAAAGGAAAAGGGAAAAAGAAAACCGCTGCGAAGAAAAACAAAAACAAAACTCCTAAGGGAAAATGTTTCTATTGTGGAGAGGTTAGGCATTGGAAGCGTAATTGCGCAAAATATCTGTCTAAAAAGAAAGCAGAAAAGACTAAACAAGATAAATATGATTTACTAGTTGTTGAAACATGTATAGTGAAAAATTCTCACCATGCCTGGATATTAGATTAAGGAGCCACTAATCATATTTTTACTTTTCTACGAAAACTAGTTCTTGGAGAAGACTTTTTGAATATGAGGTGAATTTCAAGGTGGGAAAAGGTGAATTCATTTCAGTTGAAGTAGTGGGAGATGTGAAGTTGTTTTTTGGCAATTCTTTTATCTTACTCAAGAATTTGTTCTTTGTACCTAAGATAAAAAGAAATCTGAGCTTCATTTCTTGTCTTTTAGAGAATACGTATAGTGTATCTTTTGAATGTAATGAAGTGTTTGTTTATTCAAGAGGTGTTCATATTTGTTATGCTAGACTTGCAAATAACTTATACATATTACAACCAATGGAAGCAAAAGCCATTTAAAATATAGAGATGTTTAAAACGGCTGAAACTCATAATAAAAAGCGGAAAATTTCTCCTACCGCCTATCTTTGGCACCTTAGGCTTGGTCACATTAATCTCAACAGGATTGAGAGATTGGTAAAAAATGGTCATCTAAATCGGTTAGAAGATAGTTCCCTACCTCCATATGAATCATGTCTTGAGGGGAAAAATGACAAAAAGATCTTTTTCTAACAAAGGTCTTCGTGCCAAAGAACCTCTTGAACTTAGACATTCAGACCTTTGTGGTCCGATGAATGTTAAAGCTCAAGGAGGATATCAGTACTTCATCAGTTTTATTAACGATTCTCTCGATATGGCTATATTTACTTAATCAGTCACAAGTCTGAAACTCTTGAAAAGTTCAAAGAATTTAAGGCTGATACTGAAAATCAGTTAAGTAAAAGAATTAAAACACTTCGATCTGATTGAGGTGGTAAGTATATGGATTTGCAAATTCAGAACTATCTAGTAGATCATAGAATTCAATACAAACTCACAACACCTAGAACACCACAACAAAATGGTGTTGTAGAAAGAAGAAATCGAACCTTGTTGGACATGGTTCGGTCTATGATGAGTTATGCTCAATTACCTCAATCCTTTTGGGGATATGCAGTACAGACTACAGTTTATATTCTGAATGTTGTTCCATCCAAAAGTGTTCTAGAAACGCCATATGAATTATGGAAAGGACATAAAGCAAGTTTACGTCATTTTCGTATCTGGGGTTGTCCAGCACACGTGTTGGTACAAAATCCTAAGAAATTGGAAATAGGTTCAAAATTATGCCTATTTGTAGGATATCCCATGGAAACAAAAGGAGGATACTTTTATGATCCCCAAGAAGATAAAGTGTTTGTAATGAAAAATGAAACATTCTTGAAAGAGGATCATATTACAAATCATCTACCTCGTAGTAAATTAATATTGCAAGAACTGTCTAAAGATACAACAGAAAGATCAATAAGAGTTGTTGATCAAGCTGGCCCATTAACAATGGTTGTTGTCCCGTCACGTCCATCCCAAAAGTTGGAATGCCTCGTCGTAGTGGAAGGGTTATTCAACAACGTGAATGCTACATGGGTTTAATAGATACTCAAAACATCATACAAGATGATGGTTTAGAGGATCCTTTAACCCTTAAGAAAGCCATGGAAGATGTTGACAGGGAACAATGGATAAAAGTCATGAACGATGAAATGGAGTCTATGTACTTCAACTCAGTCTGGGGACTTGTAGATCAACCACAAGGTCTTATGCCCATAGGTTGTAAGTGGATCTACAAGAGAAAACGAGACCAAACTGGCAAGGTACAGAGTTATAAAGCAAGACTCACGATAAAGGGATTTACCCAAAGGGAAGGAGTTGATTTTGAAGAAACTTTTTCTCCTGTTGCCATGATCAAATCAATAAGAATACTTATTGCCATTGCCACATATTATGACTATGAAATATGGCAAATGGATGTCAAAAAAGCTTTTCTGAATGGCTATCTTGATGAAAGTATTTTTAAGTCTCAGCCAGAGGGGTTTGTCGAAAAAGGATAGAAGCAAAAAGTCTGTAAGCTTAATAGATCCATTTATGGATTGAAACAAGTGTCCATATCCTGGAGTATAAGATTTGACACCATGATCAAATCTTATGGCTTTGAACAGAACGTTGACGAACTTGTGTATACAAGAAGATAGTTAACAAAACTATAACATTCTTAGTTCTATACTTTGATGATATCTTGCTCAGCGGGAATGAGACAATTTTTCTTGTTGATGTAAAGAGATGGTTAGCGTCACAGTTCCAAATGAAAGATTTGTGTGATTCTCATTATATTCTAGGAATACAGATCTTTCGAATCCGAAAGAATGAAAGATTTGGGTGATTCTCATTATATTCTAGGAATGATCTTTCGAATCCGAAAGAATAGAACATTGGCACTATCTCAGGCATCTTATATTGACAAGATGTTGTCAAGGTATAATATGCAAAATTCCAAGAAAGGTTTATTTCCTTTCAGGCATGGAATTCATTTGTCAAAGGAACAATGTCCTAAGACACCTCAAGAGGTTGAGGAGATGAACAAAATTCCATATGCTTTTGCAATTGGGAGTTTGATGTACACTATGTTGTGTACACGCCCCGACATATGTTTTGCAGTTGGAATCGTCAGCAGCTTCCAATCCAATCCTGGACACGGTCATTGGACTACTGACAAAAATATCCTCAAGTATCTTAGGAGAACGACGAACTATATGCTTGTGTATGGACCTAAGGATTTGATCTTTACAGAATACGCTGATTCTGATTTTTCAGATTGACATAGATTCCAGGAAATCTACCTCATGATCAGTTTTCACTCTTAACAAAGGAGCTATAGTTTTGAGAAGCATCAAGCAATGTTGCATCGCTGACTCCACCATGGAAGCAGAATACGTGGTTGCATACGAAGCTGCTAAGGAAGCAGTATGGCTATGCAAATTCTTAGCTAATTTGGAAGTCGTTCCAGATATGCACTTGCCTATCACACTATATTATGACAACAGTGGTGCAGTTGCTAACTCAAAGGAACCCAGGAGTCACAAGCGTGGAAAACACATTGAAAGAAAGTACCATCTCATTTGAGATGGTACACAGAGGAGACGTGCTCGTCACAAAAATAGCCTCTGATGACAACCTTGATGATCCATTCACCAAGGCCCTCTCGGTTAAAGTTTTTTAGGGCCACCTAGTTGGACTAGGACTCCAAGTAGTGTAATCTAGGGCAAGTGGGAGAATGTCTATAGTATTATAGATGCCCTACTTTATTGTATTTTTTCCATTACGTATCTCAACATTATATTGTATATATTTGTTCTCACTCGAGTTTTAGTCCAAGTAGGAGGTTGTTGGGAATGTCCTAGATCTCGCATTTCGTGTTAAACATTCTATTTTATCAATAAATTGTTTATTTTTCATTTTATTATGAAAATCCAATAAACGCATCCTTGGCTATAGTCTGGATGCTATAACTTTATGTAATGACATAAACAGGATCAAGTTGACAATATATAGCCTAAATGGTCTAATAAGTATATGGATAAAATTGGGTGTCTTATCCTAGCAACACTATTAGATGTGGCCCACTCTATAGTCGTTACAAGAAGTTATAAGGTGCTACAAATGATGTGATCCACAAATCGTTCATGTTGAGACATGAGAGTGGGGGCATCCTATGCAATGAGATTGCATATAGACTAGGCCACGAAAATAGTCACTTTTCTTTATAACGACAGTTTACTGTTAAAATTGACTATTTCATTTAATATGTAATCTAGGTTAACTCGATCTTAATTCTGAGCGAGCTATGAACTTCTGTTTGTTCTGGATTATCCTTTGATCTGCAAACAGTGAGAGTAGTTCAATAGCACTGCTCAATAAGCTTACCATTTTGGGGATAAGACCGGATGAATAGCTGGGGGCATAGCCTTGCAAGATGGAATTCACTCCTACCCTATTTAGGGTTAGTAGATAGGTTGTTCTCTTAAGTACTGACTCAAGGTCTTGAACAATTATGGTCCCGCCTTCTCATGATAGAGAAAGGATTTGATTCATAGAGATTATGAATCAGAATTGTTCATTAAAGGATCAGTAAGAACTTAAGGAACAAGATGTATTCACAAGGGTAAAACGGTATTTCTGACCTAACTGTGATTACAAACAACTGAAGGATCCACTTACTAATTATGGTTATTAAGTGGACATAATATATCTATAGTGAGGGAAGTTCAACTATGGGCTATAGTGGAGTGTCCCATTAGTTAATGAACGGGGGTTAGATCGAACTAATGAGTTTAGCTGATTAATCTCGAATCGTTAGAGCTCATAATCTGTAGGTCCGTAAGGTCCTCCTACTAACTCGTAAATGGATAAGCTTTAGAGTAGCTTGAGAAATTAATTTGAAACGTTCAAATTAAACGAAACAAGAGAATATATATTTAAATATGATTTAAATATATGAAGATGATTATTGTGCAAAAATTAATTTAATATTTGATATTAAATTAATTTATGAAATTAATTATAGAAAATAATTTTTCAAAATTTTATTAATCAAAATAGTTTTGAAATCATTTTGAAAATCGGTTTTCACATGTCACAAAATGGAGAATGCAGATTTTCCATTATCTTCATCTTCATGCTCACACAAAAGCCATTATCTTCTCTTCATTAATTCTCCAAGCATGAGCTGCAAGCCATACACTTCACGTTTTTGCATGTTCATTTGCAATATATAAAGAAGATCAGAGTCATTTTAGAAGAATGAATGGAGAATATTTGAGAGAAAAATTTATGTGAGAAGAAACTGTTCTTCTTGTCCGGCTGCTGTGAGTTCTTCATTATTCTTCACCTTTTCAAGATTTTCTTGAGTCCCACAACTCTGCCTAAAGCTCCAAGAAGATAGTAAGGAAGGCTTTGAGGTGGTTCATGGTGATTTCTGGTGAAGACTGCTATTGTACGATTGGATTCTTGGAGAGTTCTTCAGAGGTATGATCTTAAAACACTCTTTTTAGAAAAGCATGCTTTAGTTTCTACCAAAACTAGTGAATTTGAATGCTTATGGATCCTTGATACTTCCGCTGCATATTTTTTAACTCTATCATTTTAAATGTCTAACCAATTTTATAACAACGTACATAATTTAGACATGCTTAACATTAACAACACGATTGAAACATCAGATTTGACACTGCTGTCAAGTCGTTTGGCTTTGACCAAAACGTTGGTAAGCCTTGTGTATACAAAAAGATCATCAAAAACTCAGTAGCATTCATGGTACTATATGTGGATGATATCATACTCGTTGGGCATGATGTAGGGTATCTAACTGACATTAAGAAATGGCTAGCTGCCTAGTTCCAAATGAAAGATTTGGGTGAGGCACAATATGTTCTCGAGATCCAGATCATTTGGGATCAATGTCCTAAGATACCTCAAGATCTTGAGGGGATGAGACGGATTCCCTATGCTTTTTTTTTAGGAAGCTTGATGTATGCAATGTTCTGTACCAGACCCGACATTTGCTATGTAGTAGGGATTGTTAGTCGGTATCAGTCAAATTTAGGATTTGATCACTAGATGGCGGTCAAGACGATCCTCAAGTATCTTCGAAGAACGGGGGACTACATGCTCGTGTATGAAAATAAGGACTTTGACTTTCAGATCGATCAAGATTCTCACAAATCGACATCGAGGTTAGTGTTTACTCTGAATGGAGGGGCTGTAGTCTGGCGAAGCATGAAGCAAGGATGCATCGCGGACTCCACTATAGAAGCCGAATACATAGCCGCTTGTGAAGCAACTAAGGAGTCTGTTTGCTGAGGAAATTCCTTTCAGATTTGGAAGTTGTTCCAAATATGGATTTTCTCATCATACTGTATTGTGATAACAATGGGGCTGGAGAAAATTCGAAGGAGCCTCGAAGTTATCGTCGGGGTAAGCACATAGAACAGAAATATCACCTGATCAGGGAGATTGTGCATCGCGGTGAAGTGATAGTCACGAAGATCGCATCGGAGCACAATGTTGCTGATCCCTTTACAAAGGCCCTCACGGCTAAAGTGTTCGAGGGTCACCTGAAGAGTTTGGGTCTGTGGGACATGCGGCATCTTGTCTAGGGCAAGTGGGAGATGATACTGGGGTATGCCCTTGTTTATTGTATATTGTACATTTTTATATTGTATTGTATTACATTTTGGCTTAAGGAATTAATACATTTTGTGATCAATGCATTTCTATATTTCCTTCGATTCCATCTCCATCTTCATTTACTTAGTATCCTTTACTTTCATTGCATCACTGAGTAAGACTGTTAGAGTATCACATACTTAATCATGCGACATAGGAATATGAAACATGTAGCAAACCATCGGGAGGTGTGCGTTGCACGAGTGTTGTGAGAAAACCTTATTTGCTCAGTGTGAAGCTGTAGCAACACTTGTCTATAAGCGGACGCAATGTTTGTCTATGAGTAGAATCAGCAGCAACTAACTGCCTGGGAGTGTAAGTGGTTGGTCGCATTAAGCAATGTAAGCAAGTGTTCACTAGAGATAGGAATAATCTTATATCAACCAGGTTTATGTGATTACCTTGTTTTACGAGCACATCATTCATCATTTAGGCATACTTGGGAGAGTAGTCTAAAAACCAAATCTAAGTCTCGGGAGAGCGGATTGGATCACATAAGCAAGAATGGAGAACTTAGAGATAAGCTTCGTTTGCTATTACATAGCATATACATCCTACAGATAGGATATTACATGCGTCCAGAAGTAGGATACGGTGGTATGTGGTCATCACGCTTACGTGTGAGAGCACGTGAGTGGGTTATGGAGGCTTAGAAATAGGCTTCTTGGCATTATCACATATACATCGCATGCATCCTAGAATTAGCCACAAGTGTGTGTAGCATGATCGCATAGCTTGCGTTGGTTGGGGTTGCCCTTGCAGTCAAGCTTAGGGTTGCGATGAAGACATCTTCACCATTTTATCTATTTTTCCATGCATTTTACTACGTGTCAACAGTTGCTGTGTCTCTATCTCTCAGTCATATTCCCACTGCTTTGTTTGTTAGTTAGAAGTAGGAGTAGTTTATAGCTTATAATCCCCATCATTCTTTTATTTATCCACAACAATTACCTCACCGCACACATTCAGCTACAAGTCCCTGAGTTCGACCTCGGATCACCCGAGAAACTTGCTTTCGCATTATACTTGGCGCGAGCGCAAGAAAACTTATGACAGGAATGCATGGTCATTGCATATGAGATCAATGCATACATTTTATTCCAACGCATGACCAACGACACATGAGTATAAACACATAACCTAAGACATACATCGCATAATTGCGTCCTCCTATAATTTTAATCATCAGTCACCTATTGTCGTTTAGGTGAGATGTAAGTCTCTTATATCAACGACATTATACACAGTGTCTAATCATCTCGTGGTCCAGGTCTTGTACAAAATCTTCGTATAGGACACCTCCACTCGCATGTGTCTACATGAATGGTCATAATCTACCATCTGTAGTAGTTTACAACACTTGCAAACCTCTATAAAGTGGGTCGTATCCATAGTGTCACCAGGATCAGGTATCTCACCTTAATCCTTATACTACATACCTATTTAGGTTATCACTTAAGGCATGATCCACTTATATATCACATATATATGCTTAAGTTCACATAAGATAACCAAGGAGGTTTGTTTATTGGATATGAGTAAATGCCAAAATTAAATAACACTTATTTTATTCATCAAACAATGTGTATCTTTACAAAACAACGAGACTCCGGGAGAATTAGGACACCAATCCCAACACCTACAACCTACTGCTCTAAGGTGTAGACCACCAATGAGGGTTGATAAGGGAAAATGTTTCCATTGCAACCAGGATGAGCATTGGAAGAGAAGCTGCCATAGATATTTGGCAGAGAAGAAGAAGGCCAAATAAGGTAAATGTGATTTACTAGTTTTAGAGACTTGTTTAGTGGAGAATGATGATTCTGCCTGGATTATTGACTCTGGGGCCACTAACCATATTTGTTCTTCATTTCAGGGAATTAGTTTCTGGTGGCAGCTCGATGCTGGTGAGATGACGATGTGAGTTGGAACCGGACATGTCGTCTCAGCTGTGGTAGTGGGAGGTCTCCGATTAACTTTACATAACATATTTCTCATATTGAATGATGTATTTGTATTTTCCAATTTAAAGAGGAACTTGGTGTCTGTAAAGTGTCTGCTTGAATGTAAATATCAACTATTTTTCTCTTATAATAAAGTGTTTATTACAAATAATGGTGTTGATATTTGTTCTGCATAACTGGAAAATAATTTGTATGTGCTAAGGCCGTCAGCAATAAATGCCCTCTATAACATAGAGATGTTTAAAACTGTCGTAACTCAAAGTAAATGTTTTACAATTTCTCCTAAAGAAAATGCCCAACTTTGGCACCTAAGATTAGGGCATATTAATCTCAATAGGATTGAGAGATTGGTGAAGAATGGACTTCTAAGTGAGTTAGAAGAAAACTCTTTACCTGTGTCATGCCTTGAAGGCAAAATGACTAAAAGGCCTTTTAGTGGAAAAAGTCATAGTGCCAAAGAGCCTTTAGAGCAAGTGTATTTAGACCTTTGTGGTCCGATGAAAGTAAAAGCAAGGGGAGGTTATGAATATTCCATCACTTTCACTGATGATTATTCAAGGTATGAGTACGTTTATTTAATGCAACAGAAGTCTGTGTCTTTTGAAAAGTTCATAGAATTCAAGGCTAAAGTTGAATACACATTAATAGAACGATTAAAACACTTCGATTTGATTAAAGTGGAGTGTTTTTTTTATTTAACTTTCTAGAATTATTTGATAGAACATGAATAGTTTTCCAACTCTCAGTACCTTGTACAACTCAACAGAATGGTGTATCAAAGAGGAGAAATCGAACCCTGTTGGACATGGTTTGGTCTATGATGAGTTGCGCTTCCTTACCTAACTCGTTTTAAGGTTATGCAGTAGAGACTGCAACTTATATATTGAGTTGTGTTCCCTCCAAGAGTGTATCCAGAACACGTTTGGAGTTATAGAATGGTTGTAAAGCTAGTTTACGTTATTTTAGAATTAGGAGTTGCCCAACACATATGCTTGAGTCTAATTCTAAGAAACTTGAACCACGTTCAAGGTTGTGCCTATTTGTAGGCTACCCCAAAGGAACGAGAGGTGGTTATTTCTACGATCCTAAAGAAAACAAAGTATTTGTATTGACAAATGCTACTTTTCTTGAGGAGGACCATATAAGGGAGCACAGTCCTAGAAAGAATATCGTGTTGAATGAACTTTCCAAAGAAACTACTGAATTTTCAACAAGAGTTGTTGAAGAGCCTAGTACCTCAACAAGAATTGTTGAATTAGGTTCATCTAGTTGGTCAAATCCACCTTAAGTGTTGAGGGAACCTCGACGTAGTGGGAAGGTTGCGAACCCACCTATTTGCTATATGGGTTTAACAGAAATCCTAGCTATGGTAGCTGATGGCGAGGATGGGGATCCATTGTCTTACAAGAATGCAATGGAGGATGTTGACAAATATGAATGGATCAAAGCCATGGATCTCGAAATGGAGTCTATGTACTTCAATTCAGTTTGGGATCTTATAGATCATCTTGATGGGGTTAAATCACATGTTTTAAATGGATCTACAAAAGGAAACGGGGTGCTGATGGGAAGGTACAAACCTTCAAGGCTAGACTGATGGTAAAGGGTTATACCCAGGTAGAGGGAGTCGACTATGAGGAGACTTTCTCACCTGTTGCTATACTGAATTTTATCCAGATCCTCCTATCCATTGCCTCCTATTATGACTATGAGATATGGAAAATGGAGGGCAAAACTTCTTTTCTGAATAGCAATCTTAAGGAGACCATTTATATGGTGCAGCCCGAGGGATTCATAATCCAAGGTCAAGAGCAAAAGGTTTGCAAGCTTAATTGGTCCATTTATGGACTGAAACATGCATCTCGATCTTGGAATATAAGGTTTGATACTGCGACCAAATCTTATGTCTTTGATCAGAACGTTGATGAGCCTTGCGTCTACAAGAAGATCATCAATAGTTCAGTAGTTTTTCTAGTGTTGTATGTAGATGATATCCTACTTGTTAGCTCTCAAAAAGAGCTATTATTCTTAGCTTAATTAAAGCTCGTTAATGGATTTTATGTGGTTATTTTCTTGTTTTTTAGGTATCATCAATCGAGGAGGTAGAACCAAGAAATCAGAGACAAACGGGGCTGATTTGAAGCAATTTGGAGGTGATTTGAGTTGTCAAGCTTCAAAATAGTGAAAATTACGAAACTGTCACTGCACTGTCACAGCATTGCAACGCTAGCCTAATGCTCTACCCTGACGCTCTAAGGAAGAACGTGCAGCATTGCAATGCTACTTTACAGTGTCACGACACTGCAAATTTTGATGGACGGACACGGTTAGCACGTGCACAAGTGAGCGCTGTAACGATGTTTTTAGCGTGGTTGCGGTCTTTCCTATAAATACTCCCCTTCATCTTTAGGTCAAAATATGCCAAATTTGGGTGGCCAAATTGATGGAGGCCAAAGTAAAACTCGTTCCTTCGTCCATTCCCTTCAATTTTTGGTATCGTTTGGTTAGTTTCGCTTTTTATTTTGGGTTGTAAACAATGGAACGGATGTGTATCTCAGATTTGTCTATGAATTGAGAGGTAATCTCTATCTAGTTTCTTTGAGCAAGAGCCCTGTGTTTAATTTCTTGGACGTTTCTTAATTAATTTAACTACAATCTTGTGAATTCTTTGGTTGGATTTGTTTTAATCTTAATGGAGTTTTGATAAATTCTTTTGACAAATTAATTTGTTGAAAACCTTGTTTGCAAAATCATTCTAGCCTATGCATCATTGATTGATTTAGTTGCAAGTATTAAGATCGTATGTTTAGGGTCTAGACTTTTTTTGGCCAAACTCATGTATGCCCTAATCTTTCCAAATAAAATCATGCTACAAGAGATGACTTTCCGACTTGTAGTATATCTCAACAATCGAACCATTTCTTAATGCTTTTCAGTTTTAACTTGTATGTCGCTTAGAAGGAAAAGTTTTAAATTGAATTAGTGCCGATTTAGATTTTTATCAAAACTTGGCTAATTGGGCTATTAGATTTTCTAATAGGTTGAGGGATCGACAAATTCAGTATAATTAATTGGTGTCCAATGAAAGAAATTACATAGGAACTCTATCTTGCCCTAGAAGTTAGATAGACTCATATCCTAGATTACATTTACCCCTTTTATTTTAATTTCACACATTTATCTCCTATTCAGACAAAACCCCACATTTTTCGTTCTAGATAGAAAATTAACTCAACGAAATCAATCGCGCTTCTCTGTGGATCGACTCGGACTTACGACTGTTGCTACGTTTTAGTAGTAATAGAAGTAGTTCAGTATTTACATGAATTTACACCGGTCATATGTTGGACATAACACTTCTCCAATAAGCAAGAAACATGTAGAGCAATCAAATAATACAAAACCTCTATTACTAGGATTTATCGTCGGAATGATCGTTATTTAGGAATTAGTATATTAGAGTCAAAGTGATACATATGTTGTAGACAACAATGGCCGTAGCCTCAAGAATTTAATTGGAATTGAACATTTTGACGGCCTACCTACTTTAATTAATATCTTTTATCACTCTGTTTCTCAATTTCCACTAGAAAAAAAAAAAAAAAAAAAAAGCACTTTTGCTCCTTGTTTGTTCACCGACAAATCAACATTTTTGTATATTCCCACTCTCTCCCTTATCTTTGTTTCTCTATCCACACACGTCTTTTTGCACCACATATACATCATCTCTTTTTCCTCCTATCCTTTTCTCATTCATCTTTTTGTTTTAACTTTCTCTCTATTGCTTCTTTCCTTTCTTGGTTCGAAAGAAAGGAGACAAATTTTGGAAGCTCGCAAGAGGACATATATTCCCAATCCTCATTTCTCGTGAGTTTATATATATATCTTCGAATACAAACTTTAACATATATTTGTTTGCATATTATTAGCTACTTTAGATCTACACTAATTTATTCATGGATTACGTATATATTATAATTGTTTGTAATATTTAAATTTACTGAACAATGTTTAGATCCTTATTTAGTTACTTGACTAAACAATAACTTTAAATTTTGATTTCATAAATGGTTATTTATATTATGTCAAAGCTTTTATGTTCTTAGGAAGGTAGCAGAACACAGATCAATCCCATATTTCCTGTTCAATTTGCTTCATCAAGCTTCAACATTCATCTGAATTGGTCTGATTTCATCATTTCCAGGGAGAGAAAAAAAAAAACTATGGAAGAAGCCCCTTCAAGCCTGCACGTAGCAATGTACCCTTGGTTTGCTTTTGGCCACTTGATTCCATTTCTCCAAATTGCCAACAAGTTAGCCAAGAAAGGCCACAGAATCACCTTCTTCGTTCCAACAAAAACTCAACCCAAATTGCAGCCTTTCAATCATTTTCGAAATCTCATTACCTTTGTCCCCATCACTCTTCCTCATGTTGATGGCCTCCCTCTTGGAGCTGAAACTACTGCTGATGTTTCTCACCCTTCACAGATCCCTCTCCTAATGACTTCCATGGACTGCACCGAACCCCAAATCGCGTCTCGACTTCAAGACATAAAACCTGATGCCATCTTCTTCGATCTCGCGTATTGGGTGCCAAAACTGGCACGTCAATTGGGCATTAAGTCAATTTATTATACTCCTATTTCTGCAGTCACAATGAGTTATATTGAGGGCAAATTATGGGAATTTCCTGGACATAGTAATTTAACTCGAGATCATTTTATGCAGCCACCTCCTGGTTTCCCAAGTTCCTCAATCAAGCTTCAAGCTCATGAGGCTCAATATTTGGCATCCCTTAGCCATTGGAGATTTGGCGGTGATATCCCTTTCTTTGAGCGCAGTGCCACTTCGTTATCCCAATGCAATGCTATGGCATTGAAATCATGTAGGGAAATTGAAGGGCCTTTTATAGACTATATGCAAACTATAGTAAAAAAGCCTGTTCTCCTGTCAGGAATTGTGGATTTACACCCAGTAATCACAACTTTAGAAGAGAGATGGGTAAAATGGCTATCAGAGTTCAAGTCTGGCTCGGTCATATATTGTGCATTTTGAAGTGAGTGTACTTTGACCAAAAACCAATTCCAAGAATTGCTGTTGGGTCTTGAGCTTTCAAATTTACCATTTTTGGCTGCACTCAAACCGCCTGATGGCATCGACACGGTCGAGGTTGCCTTACCGGAAGGATTCGAACAGAGAGTTCAGGGGAGAGGGGTTGTATATGGAGGATGGATTCAACAACAACAAATTTTGGATCACCCATCAATTGGAGTCTTTGTTACACATTGTGGATCAGGTTCTATATCCGAAGCATTGGTTAAGAAGTGTCAGTTGGTGTTGTTGCCTCGTATTATTGATCATTTTTTTGGAGCAAGATTGATGAGCAAATTCTTGAAAATTGGTGTGGAAATTGAGAAAGGGGAGGAAGATGGGTTTTTTAGCAAAGAAAGTGTGTGTAAGGCAGTGAAGACAGTGATGGATGAAGAGAATGAAAGTGGGAAAGAGATCAGAGCAAACATTGCAAAGTTAAGAGAGTTATTGCTTGACAAAGATCTGGAGGAATCTTATATCAACGATTTCATCCACACTCTCAATGGTTTGATTGTATGAGTAGCAACGAAAGTCTCTTGTTTCTTGTACTTGCACTTAACTATATTTTTCTAGGTTAAAAGTTAGTACAAACTTAATTTACAAGTAATTCAGTTGGTTCTTTTTTCTTTTGGAATTATTGTTGTTGGTTTTGATTTAGGGTACTGACTTTTATAAAAGAGTTAATGGCCTAATGCCTTAATGGGTTTGATTAAAGAAGAATTTCAAGGTTGATGTATTAGTGAGTAGTTTCTTATTTGCCTATAAATACTTGTAATGTTTTCATTTCAATAAATATAAAACTCAACATCCCTCCACCATTTTTCGGTGAATGATGTACCAGTTGTGTTTCCCAACTTTCTTTGTCTCAAATTAGTTTCAAGCTTTTTTTTTCCACTGGATGAGAATGTCAATTGCAGGTTGGTCAATTTCCCCTCTTTTTTTTCAAGCTTTGAAAAATTAGAATTATGAGAAAGGATGACACTGAAGAGAGAAGAAAGAAAAAAAAAAAAACAGTGGGGAGGAGAGATGGGATTGAGATTGAGAGAGAGAAAATACTTTTCTTAGTTTTAATTGAAATTTGTATTTAAAATAACAATAAAAAATACTTAATTAGGTTGAAAATATTAAAAGGGACGATTTAAACCTATTTGTCAAAAATGGGGGCTTAAAATGGCCAAATTGAAACTAGAAGGGTCAAAGGCACCAATTTCTAAAAACTCAGGAACTAAAAAGTGTTATATAAAAGTAGCAATGAATGAACAATGCATGGAGCATGACACTTAGGCTAATTTATAAGAGTTATGAATGCCTTGTATGTCTAGCTTCACATTGTGTTCATTTTAGTTGTTTCTTGTTATAAGTATTATAATGAAAATTAGAACTAAAATTGATAAGAAAGAGTTGCATGTTAATTTAGGTGAACTCATGTTTTAAAAGGATTTTAAAATTGGATTGAGATAGACTTAGGTTCATGGTTCTAATGAGATTAGAAACCTAAGTTTAATATTTTGAATCGGTCTAATAGGATTAAATTGATTGGCATAAAAGATTAAATTTGTATTAAATCTATCTATAAGGGACCTTTTGTTTAATGCGGGTTCTATCTAGGCTAAGGTATTTAAGCTGACGAAAACAGAACACCCCTACCTGGAAAGGTGAATTAGATAGATTTACTACAAGTATGCAATAGTTGATCAAAGACTTCGTCAAAGAGTTTAATGGATGATGATCAAAAGTTGTTCAATTTTCCAAAGTAAGCGTTACTTTTGGGTAAACATAAAAAGTCATAGTTAAAATTCTTAGCCATGTTTTTTCTAAGTAAACTAAACCCTAGGTTATAAAATACTCAGTAGGTGGAAGAGATATATATGATATGTCAATGATTCCACTCATGTTTCTCCCTGAATGTTCACGCCTTGAGATTCATGTTTGGCCTCGTAGTGCCCTGGGAGCATCCCCCTTCGGATGGTGTTTGCATGAGTCAATATCAAGGTGGACGGAGAAAGTGTTTATAGTAAGTGGGTAAAGGATGTGTGTCAACATGTCCTGCTGTCTTTTTCATTGGTTTGCACCGTGAGATCTTCTTGCACTACCTCATGGCGCCCTGAGAGCGTCCCCCTTCAGATGGCTTTTGTGTGGTTGGTCAATATCAAGGTGAACTCCAGAAATGGATAGAGTCGCTTTAGTTTTTTCCCCAATCGGATTTTTTCCCTTCGGATTGGCTGCTTAGGGTAGAACTTTAGGATCTAAAATGAAGGGTCACACTTATCAGAAATTGTTAAGTAAGTTAATGATTTCTTGACCAAATCAATGATGGCTAGTCGTTATAGGAACAAGAGTTGTTCTGATATTAATGACTAGTTGAGAGTGTCTCAATTCAAAGGAGGGATAAATTGACTACCCTTTGGTGGCTTTTTTTCCTAAACCTTTGAAGCGTCATTGTGAAACTAGATGTCACACAAGGTTCATTTCAGTTTTGCTAAACCGTATTGGATGATGTTTTTCAAAGAGTAGTTGCTAAAATCTAATGTAGATCAATGTGTTTGTTTTTCAACAACATGAATGATTTTTCATTAGTTGCCTCTTTTAATTTGATAGAGTACATACATTGGAAAGAGTCCATTAAAACATATTTCGTGATAAACGACCTCGAGTTTGTCATGGTTGAGGAGTGTCCTCAAGTCTCGACCCTTGATGTACAGTGAAATGTTCGTAATGCATATGAGGTATGGATGAAGGCTAACTCATTGGCCCGACTTCACATTTAGGCTAGCATACCTGATGTTGGTCGAAAGGGTTGAGAACATGGTTATTGCTCGTCAGATCATGGACTCGTTGCAAGAATTGTTTGAATGTTAGTTCTTACTTTTTAAGCACAGAGGGATGGATGACAAAGAGACCAGTAGTGTCAGTTCCAGAGATAACCTCCAGTCTTTCTTGAATGTTAAGGGACTAAAAGAGAAAGCAAGTGTTGCTGACTCTGATAAAGTTCATCGACGAGAAGTGTTCTCTAAAATGGAACATGGAGCTTATTTAGGTTCTGACACTGATCCCACTACTCTCAAAAAGAGGAAGAAGTCTAAAGACAGTAAATGTGATTTATGTCTTGGAGATGTGTTTGGTAGAGTATGATGATTCTGTCTGGATACTTGATTCAGGTGTTACTAACCACGTTAGTTCTTCCTACCAAGGATTCACTTCCTGACAAACATTGCAAGATGAAGAGTTGACTCTTCGAGTCGATATGGGTGTGTTTGTTTCAACTGTTGTCTTAGGCATGCTGAAGTTAGATTTGGACAAGAAACGTTATCTGCTACTGGATAATGTTTTCATAGTTCCTTATATCAAGAAGAACTTAATCTCGGTTTCTTGTCTCATTGAACAAGGTTATACCATTTTCTTTTCTAAGAGTAAAGTGTTTATTTTCAAGAATGGTATGAAGATTGGTTTTGGTTAAATGGAAAATAACTTATATGTACTAAGGTCGTTAGTCATAAAAGCCTTGCTTAATACTGAAATGTTCAGTACATTGACAACTGCAAAAAGGCCAAAGTTTTCTCCTAAGGAAACGCCTATCTTTGGCAACTAAGGTTAGGTCACATCAACCTCAATAGGATTGAGAAGTTGGTGAAATGTGGACTTCTAAAGAGTTTAGAAGAAAACTCCTTGCCGTAATGTGAATCATGCTTTGAAGGCAAATGACCAAAAGACCTTTTACTGGAAAAGATTATAGAGCCAAGGAAACCTTGGAGCTTATATATTCAGACCTATGTGGTCCGATGAATGTTAGGGCTTGAGGTGAGTATGAATATTTCATCTCTTTCATAGATGATTATTCAAGATACAGGTATCTATAAATAATGCAACATAAATCTGAAGCCCTTGACAAGTTCAAGGAGTATAAGGCTAAAGTTGAAAACTTGTTAGGTAAGAAGATAAAAACACTACGATTTGATCGTGGTGGATAGTATATGGACCTCGAATTCAAGAACTATATGATAGAACATGGAATTACGTCCCAACTCTCGACCGTAGGTACACCTCATCAGAATGGTGTGTCAAAAAGGAGAAATAGAATCCCGTTGGACATTGTTCGGTCTAAAATGAGTTATGCTCATCTTCCAAACTCGTTTTGGGGATTTGCAATTGAGACTGCATGTTTTATTTTGAAATACGTTCCCTCAAAAAGTGTTTTTGAAATACCTTTTGAGCTGTAGAGAGGCCATAAAGGTAGTTTACGCCACTTTAGAATTTGGAGATGCACGACCCAGTGCTTGTGGCTAACCCTAAAATGTTGGAACCGCGTTCGAAAGTTTGCCTCTTTTTAGGCTACCCCAAGGAAACGATGGGTGGATACTTCTATAATCCGAGTGAGAACAAGGTGTTTGTATCGAAAAATGCTATATTCTTGGAAGCATACCACATCAGGGATTATAAGCCACGAAGGAAGCTTGTTTTACATGAGATTTCTAGTGAGACTATTGAGGGTTCAACAAGAGTTTTTGAACAGACTAGATCAACAAGAGTTGTTGATGTCGATTCATCTTGTCAACTATTTCAAGAGTCGAGACTGCCTTGACATAGTGGGAGGGTTGCGAACCCACCAGAACGCTACATGGGTTTGACTGAAGCCCAAAACATCATATCTGATGATGGGGTCGATGATCCATTGTCTTATAAGCAAGCAATGGAGGATGTTGACAAAGATGAGTGGATTAAAGCCATGAACCAAGAAATGGAGTCTATGTACTTCAATTCTATCTGAGGAACTTGTGGATCGGCTTGATGGGGAAAAACCTACAGGGTGTAAGTGGATCTACAAGAGAAAACGAGGTGTAGATGGAAAGATGCAGACCTTTAAAGCTAGACTCGTGGCAAAGGGTTATACCCAGGTCGAGGGAGTGGACTATGAGGAAACTTTCTCACCTGTTGTCATGTTGAAGTCTATCAGGATACTCCTATCCATAGCCACATTTTATGATTATAAGATATGGAAAATGGACGTCAAGACTTCCATTCTTAATGGTAATCTTGAAGAGACCATCTACATGGCTCAACCAAGGGGTTCCTAGTTCCAGATCAAGAGCAAAGAGTTTGCAAGCTTAATAGGTCCATTTATGGGATGAAACAAGCATCTAGATCGTGGAACATTAGATTTGACAGTGTGATCAAATTGGCTTTGATCAGATTGTTGATTAGCCTTGTGTTTACAAGAAAATCATCAATAGCTCAGTAGCTTTCCTGGTATTGTATGTGGATGATATCATACTCATTAGGAATGATGTTGGTTTTCTGACTAACTTTAAGAAATGGCTAGCCGCCCAATTCCAAATGAAAGATTTGGGAGAGGCGCAGTATATTATAGGGATCCAGATCATTCGGGAATGTAAGAAAAAGAGGTTGGCCTCGTCTCAGGCATCGTATATTGACCAAATGTTGATCAAGTACAGGATACAGAATTCTAAGAGGGGTTATTACCCTTCAGGCATGGAATTGTTTTGTGTAAGGATCAATGTCCTAAGACACCTCAAGAGGTTGAGGAAATGATACAGACTTCATATGTTTTGGCTGTTGGAAGATTAATGTATGCAATGTTATGTACTGGACCTGACATTTGCTTTGTAGTAGGGATTATCAGTCGATATCAGTTCAATCTAGGATTAGATCACCGCACGATTGTCAAAATGATCCTCAAGTATCTCGGAGAACGAGGGACTATATGCTCGTGTATGGAGATAAGGATTTGATCCTTACAGGATATACAGACTCTCACTTTCAGACTGATACAAATTCTCGAAAATCGACATCAGGGTCAGTTTTCACTCTGAATGGAGGGGTTTTAGTTTGGCAAAGCATCAAACAAGGATGCATCGCGGACACCACTATGGAAGATGAATACGTAGCCGCTTGTGAAACTGTTAAAGAGACTGTTGATGCGTTATTTTATGAGGTGGAATTATGGATGAAATGCGTTGATGGAAATGTGTTGAGCAGTCAAGCTTTCTCAGCAGAATCCAAGTATAAACTCCACTGAGTTTTTTGGTAAGTTCAAGGTCGAACTCAGAGACTTAGGAAAATAGTTTACGGTGGTAATTTTCAAGAAACTTTGCAATAACCGGTAACTCAAATAGTTGTTTGGTTTGTTGTTTGTGGTAATAAAAATAAACAAATGCGGCGGAGTTCCAAAAAGAGTTGATAAAATGGAAGATGCGATAAGTATGCGGTGAACGGGTTGAGAAGGGTTTCGGCTAATACTTCCTAGGATGCGTTCATGCTATGCGATCATGCAACACACATACAATAGTAAACCATCTCTCGATGTGAATGCTACGACTTCTAATGTAAAACGCATGCGATATATACGATAAGTCTATAGGACCTACATATAAGCCTCTATTCTTATTTATGCGATGACAAAATGACACACACACAAATAAGGCGACCACATAATATCATACCTATCTCTAGGGTGCATGCGATGCAGGTTGACAAACAGAGCTTATCTCTAAGTCCCTATCTCTTGTTTATGCAGATCTAATCTTGCTCTCTCGAGTCTAGATTCTAACCTAGCTCTCTCAAGTCTGAGGTTCTTTCTTTAAACTCAGCTCTAAAGGGGTGTTGGGCACAATATAAAACAAGATAATCGCATGTGATGAAGATCCTAGGTCATTTTAGCTTAGTTCTTCTCAACCAATTCGATAAGTTTAGTTACTCATGCATGCTAAGAGAGTGAACATATGTAGAATAAGAACTTTCATTGTATAAATGTAAAGTTGAAATACAAAATAACAATGCAAGAAGAGAATAAAGAGCCTGGTAGCAATCTCTTGCTTACCAGGCTTATACACTATCTTTTCTACTATTGTTCAAAAGATAGTCTCAAGGAAAACTATGGACAAGGCTATTCTAACTATGGAGAAAAGTATCTAAGTATCCGAACTCCTTTTCCGAAGGTTGCCTTCGGTATTTATAGAGCTTTTGATGTGAAAGGCGGCTTCTCTCTTATGATTGCACTGATAGGATGGCTTTAATTCTCTGACTGATGCACCGAATATTTGTCACCAAAAAGCTGAGTGTACTTGTTATCGTTAGCGGCTTGTCAACTTAATTTATATTCGACTGTCATCAGCTTTCTGTCCCATCGTGATTAATTATGCCTTTCACCCAGATGCACCTACCAAGTTGCGCCGGCTCTATGTGGCAATCCTTATTGTGCAGATGTTTGCGAGCACAAATCACTGCAAAGCCTTGCGGTAATGTTGCGCTCGACTGTTGATTTCTTATGATCGCGCTTTTCGCCTTGTGTCAACGCATATTCTGCCTAAAAATATAAAAATTATCTGTTTCTATGCGATGAACGCATGCGACAGCAATGTTATGAACTTAATGTTTTTTTGGATGCAATCTAACATATTTTATCAACCCAAGCCAGTATTGTTTAAGAACTTAGCACTGTAATAACGTGCATTTCTGCCCATTATCACACCTGCAAATTTAACAATTCTTGTCCTCACACATAAGCAAAGATTTCCTTTAGAAAGTCGACCGCAAATCTATTTTCCTATATTTCTCAAGGATACTTCATTCAAATCCTATACATCAAAATTTCCTTAATTCTTATTCAAGTCTCTTCTTAAAATATTTCTAAAACCTAGGGACCACATGTTTAACCTTCAAAAGTACTTTACTAAATTCCGGGTCATGCATGATTTATTTCAAAAATAAACTTTTCCACCGGAGTGTCAAATGATTTTTATCCTTGCATATTTCTTGACATTATTATTATTTTTTTTATTTTTTTTTCTTTTGACATTGCACTAATCCAAGTACCTTGCCTTCGTTTTTGCGTGCCTCCACGTGTGTCATGCGGACATCCAACTACGAGCAAGGCACTCTTCCTCAGACTAAACTCATACCTACTTGGCAGCGGAGTTGCAATCATTTATTTATACGTTGATCCTAGCAACTTACTTTCTTTTTGGCTTGCCCCCACGTGTGTCATGCGGACATCCAACTACGGGTAAATGCCCTTTACAACTTAACTCTTCTCAACATGGGTTTCCCCATTACGTTAACAGTGGAGTTGTTATTCTCAATTTTTTTTTTCATAAAGCTAAAAATAGCAAGGTCGAAAAATAAATACCTCACTCCCAAATTTAAAATGCGGCAATGTCCCCATTGCCAAAAGATTGAAAAAAGTCATGCGATGTTCTTAGGAAGTTTGGTAAAGGGAGTTTGAAAGAAAGCTAGCAAACCACTAACTTTTAGAAATATTTCATGAGGTGACTATCATAAATTAAGCTGACCCTAGTGTATATGAAAAAAATAGAAGCATGTTTTTCATAATTGAAATCATAATTGGCAAAGAGAAAGCATGCGGCGGCTTACTAAATTTATCAATGTTAAATTATTGCGGTAATCAAAGAGGATGCGGTGATAAAACTTTCAAAATGAAAAAGCAATGCGATAATGCAAAATTTGGAATAAAGTCAAGGAAGAATACAACCCCCAAATTTGCGCTATCGCCTGCATTGTTTGTTGACACATCCTGCTTTGCGACGATCTTCTTCTTTTGCATTACGGTGATGGAATGAAGTAGTTACGTCTTCGTGTGGCACCTCTGCAATTTTTTGCCTTGATCGTTTGCAAGAAAAACATTGAGAGGGTCAAATATTATTAAACAAAACAAAATCTTTTACCACAATCGTTAAAAACTGAAAATATAGTGAAATGAAAATACTGAGTAGAGAAAAGTTGAAAATTTCATGATTCCAAAACTTGCGTCCCTGATTAATTTCGATCGTCTGATAATGCAGGGACCACCTACTTCTTTCTTATTCAGAGTCTCTTAGTTCCAAAGAGTCGACTTGGCGATGCCAGTCTTCTCTGTGATATACTTTTACTCGCTGCCTATTAACTTTGAATATGTTGGTTTGTCATCATTAGATAATTCGACCGTGCCATACGGAAATACCTCTCTAACTATGAATGGTCCGGACCAACATGACTTTAATTTCCCAGGGAAGAGTCATAATCATGAGTTGAATAGTAAGACCCTCTGCCCATTGGGATAGGTTCTTGCCGCATATGTGTTTGTCGTGCCAATGCTTTGCACGGTCCTTGTAGATCTTTGCGTTCTCATATGCGTTAATCCTCCATTCCTCCAGTTCGACCAGTTGAAGTTTTCTTGCTTCTCCTGCTTTCTTCAAATCAAAGTTTAGCTTCTTCACCGCCCATAGTGCTTTGTATTCTAGCTCCAGAGGCAAATGACACGCCTTACCAAATACCAACGCATACGGGGACATACCTATGGGTGTCTTAAATGCAGTCCGGTGTGCCCACAATGCATCATTGAGCTTTGTTGCCCAATCCTTTTGCGAAGGCCTTACCAACTTCTCAAGTATCAGCTTGATCTCTCGGTTGGACACCTCGGCCTGACCATTCGTCTGCAGATGGTATGTGGTGGCTACTTTGTGGAGAATATTATATTTGCGCAGCAGTTTCTTGATAGTATGATTAACAAAGTGGGACCCTTCATCACTTATTATGGCACGTGGGGTGCCAAAACGAGTGAAAATATTTTTCTTCAGGAATTTAGAGACTATCGCCGTATCACTTGCGGCACATGCCACAACTTCTACCCATCTGAATACATAGTCGACGGCTAACAAAATATAATTTTTGCCATTCGATGGAGGGAACGGTCCCATGAAGTCGGTACCCTATACGTCGAACAACTCAAGTTCCAAGATGGTGTTCATAGGCATTGCATGTTTTCATGAAATGTTACCTGTGCGTTAGCACCGATCACACTTCATCACGTAGTCAGCTGCATCCTTAAACAATGTTGGCAAAAAGAATCCATTCTGTAATACATTAGCTGCGGTGCACTGTCCTCCAAAGTGCCCACCATATGGTGAGTCATGACATTGCAATAATATGTGTTGTTGAGCAACATTTGGTACGCATAGTCACAGAATTTGGTCTCCCCCCTTTTTATACAGATTTGGCTCGTCCCAAAAATATGATCTGCATTCGTACTTGAGCCTCATCTTCTGGTGGTTAATATAATCCTCTGGAAATTGCTCGCAAACTAGATAGTTGTCTATGTCAGCATACCATGGTAATTCTTCAATATGGAACAGCTGCTCATCTGGGAACACCGCACTCAC
Source organism: Benincasa hispida (assembly GCF_027475165.1). Lineage (NCBI taxonomy): Eukaryota > Viridiplantae > Streptophyta > Magnoliopsida > Cucurbitales > Cucurbitaceae > Benincasa > Benincasa hispida. Next base: position 53,763,340 of record NC_143482.1, read on the forward strand.
CTTTGACTCATTGTGGTTAACCTCAGGATTTTCCAATCTGGACAAGTGATTCGCAACTTGGTTCTCCATCCCCTTGTGATCAATTATTTCTATGTTAAATTCCTGGAGGAGGAGAACCCATCTGATCAACCTAGACATCGCGTCTTTTTTTGTCATTAAATACTTTATTGCCGAATGATCAGTATGGATGAGCACTTTTGTTCCCAGCAGATACGCTCAAATTTTTTCCAACGCAAAAATTACTGCAAGTAGCTCCTTTTTTGTGGTGGTGTAGTTAGTCTGAGCAAGATTCAACATCTTACTCGCATATGTGAAGGGATGTAAGATTTTTTTTCTCTTCTGTGCCAGAGCTGCTCCCATCACATACCCGCTTGTATTGCACATTAATTCCAAAGGAAGTGTCCAATCAGGTGCAATTAACACAGGCGCAGTTGTCAGTGCATTCTTCAAAATCTTGAACGTGTTGAGGCAACTGTCATCAAAATTGAATTTTCTGTCAGCCTCCATCAACGCACTCAGCAGTCATGCTATTTACAAAAAGTCCTTGACAAAGCGTCTATAAAATCCGGCATGCCCCAACTCCTTACACCCTTTACACTTGTTGGAGGTGAGAGTTTTTCAATTGCTTCTATTTTTTCTTTATCCACCTCCAACCCATCCCGAGATACCTTGTGCCCCAGCATAATACCTTCTTTTACAATAAAATGGCATTTTCCCAGTTAAGAACGAGTTTCCTCTCCTTGCATCTTTTCAGTATCTTCTCCAGGTTGGCCAGATAGATTTCGTAGGTGTGCCCATAGATAGAGTAGTCATCCATGAAGATTTCAACAGAGTTCTGAAGATATTCTGAAAAGATGACCATCATGCACCTTTGGAACGTGCTCGGCACATTGCAGAGGCCGAACGACATGCGGCGAAAAGCAAAAGTCCCATATGGGCAGGTGAATGCCGTCTTGTTCTGATCTTCTAGAGCAATCATAATCTGATTATAGCTGGTATATCCATCAAGAAAGCAGTAAAAGTCATTTCCGGCTAGACGATCTAACATTTGGTCAATGAACGGTAAAGGGAAATGATCTTTCTTCGTTTCCGCATTCAGCTTGCGATAGTCCATGCAAATACGCCACTTGGTGACGGTTCTTTGCGGTATTATTTCATTATTTTCATTCGGGACTACCGTCATGCCATCCTTTTTTGGCACGCACTAAAAAGGGCTGACCCACGCGTTGTCTGCTATCGGATAAATAATGCCCACATCTAACCATTTGATGATCTCCTTTTTAACGACCTCTTTCATCGCAGGGTTGAGTCTGCGTTGATGTTTGATCGATGCCTTGTGGTTTTCTTCGAGACGAATGCGGTGCATACAGTATGTGGGGCTAATTCCTCGAATGTCTACGAGCGTCCAGCCAATTGCTTGCACATGTTTTCTTAGAATGCTTGCAACGCATTCTCCTGATCTTCATTAAGCTCAGAGGAAATAATGACTGGTAGCTTTTCATTCTGCCCCAAAAAATGCATACTTTAGATGATTCGGTAGGGTATTTAACTCTATTGTTGGTGGTTCTTTCAAGGATGGTTGCGTTGTTTTTCTTTCTTCATTTTCTGTTGGCTCTTCTTCTTGGGTTGCGATCATTTATTCTTCCTTGTTTGCTTTTTCTATGATCGCATTACATGTCGCAATGGATGCACTTGCATCCTCATCTTCATTTTCATTGTCAGGATTTTCTTCTTCATTTAAACTCTGGTCATCGTCAAATTCATGCAGGTCTTCTTCGTCAGGAAACTTCATGGCATGGATGTAACGGTAAAATTACTTCCTTATTGATGATGCATATGTTAATGGACTCAATTCATGCAATACTACTTCTAGATATGTGTTATTAATTGATGCTCTTGTAGAATGTTGTGCGTTGTCACAAGTTTCCTTGCATTGAAACCAAGTATAATTTCACCGCAAGTTTCTCGGTGTGATCCGAGGTCAAACATAGGGACTGTTTGAGGTTATTGCATTATGTTTATGATATATGCGACCAGGTTTTTTCAAGTTAATAAATGTATTTGTGTACAAGTATATAAAGTTGCGATAAAGTAAAGGAAAGCAGTAAAATTGCAATAATAAAATAAAATGCAGTAAACCTAAGCTAAGATGGTACAAGATACAGGTGACATGATACAAAATATTGAGGGCAAGGCTAGCTGTGAAGATTATACACAGATCATGTGATGCGATGGCAAGTCTTATGTACGAAGCAGAAAGAGAAAGATAACTAATATAAACATTGGAAGTTCCTTAATTACATTAAAGTCATAAGTACGGTTCCGTTTTTCTCTTAGTGTACACCTTTTAGTGATCAGCCACATTCCCTCATGTCTGTGGTGAAACAGAGACGAACGTAATGAACATAAGGTTGCTTCCATTCCTGGAAGTACTACTCGCTCTAGTTAACGCATTCTTCTGACCTTCTCTCGATAGATCAGAATGACATCTTCACTTCTACTCTAACAGATGAAGATGCCATCTAGTATGCCTTAGCTAAACGCAATTATCTCTTTAACACACATAAAGTACTCGTAATTCATATTGACTACCTGAGGATTAAGAACACTTCATGAAGAAAACGATAAATGGATGAATGAAAATAGACAGAGAAGTGGTAATGAAAACAATCGAGACATTCAATATATCTATTTAGCGTCTGATACATGGTGTGTGAATGAAGAGTCAAAGAAGATGAGATATAATGATGAAAAGAGATAGAAACAAATACAAACAAGCGCCAACGTCTCGACACCGATTTGGATGGAGATTTTCTTGCTAGAATGGATGGATCGTGTGGAAGGATGAGCTTCCCTCTCAGGCTTTCTCAACCGATAGCAGGGATCTGAGTATAGAGCTCTGTGGTGGGGATCTGGCAGATTAACACTGAGACTCACCTCTTGGCGTGCTCGTATATAAACCTCATTAGAAAATCTAAGCTCAAAACTTATGCTTGAAACCATTCATAGAAATCATGTATCATTCATAAGTTAATATTCAAGCATGTAAACCATTTAAGCATAAATTACAGTTTAGAAATCATTTCTTGAAATTTCTTTTGTCACTCACAGTCTTGGCTAGTTCCCTGGTTTGTAGACTCGGCCTATTTCCTCTTGGCCTGTCAAACAACTGAAACCAAGCATCAGAACTATAAATCGTCTTGTCTTTCCATGCTCATGAATTCTAAATTCTAGAAATAAAATCACACTTCACATTTTCTTTCCAGATTTTCCAGATTCAATAATCTAAATTCCAACACTTATAACTTCCTCAATACTTGACCAAAATTAATGTACTATATATTAAACTCTTCATTTTGGAACCCTCTACAACTTACCTAAAGGAATAAAAACTAGATTCCCAACGGATTTGTCCAGAAATCCCTCGAACGCAAAAAATACAGATTCGTGCTTCTCTGCTACCCTCTACCTTTCTCCTGAAATTAAACCTACTTCTAGTCAATTTTGGCTCACGAATTCTTCATGAAAGTTACAGGAAATTGAATAATATTTCCAACCATACCCAATTGAACTTCTAATCCAACCTGTACACCCCAGAATGTTCAAAAATCAGAGAAAAGCAGAGATCCTTCTGATTTGCACGAAAATCTGTGCTCTGTTTTCCTTTTCAAAAGCATTTTAACTTAACATCAGATTTAGCTCAAGCTTCCTTCATGAAATTTGTTAGAAAATAGATTAACTTTCAAGAAAGTCAGGCCTTACCTCTTAGTTCTTCTTGTGTAGCTCAAACCGACTTAAAAACCAGAGATAGGTAGGTTGAACCCAAATTCTTCCATGGTTGCACTTGCGTGAGCTTTTCCTCCCTTCTTCAACCTCCAACCTGCAGAAACTTCTTCTCCCTCTTCCTTCACTCTCTCTCTCGAAATGCTCTGAAAATATAATGGGAAATGATGGAGAAATGGGCTGAAATGAGTGGGTTCTCACTTTAAACCCTAAGCACCGAATGGGTTTCCAATTTCTTTCATTTTCTTTTTTTTTTCCCTTTTTCCTTTTCCTTTTCTTTCCTTTCCTTCTCTTTTCTTTTTCTTTATTCCCTTTCTTTTCTTTTCTTTATTTATAAATTCCAAAATTATTAAAGACAACTTCAACCAAAAACTTTGCCATTTTCTTCAACAATGGAACTACAATAACTTAAATCCCACATCCTACAATGTGTGACAAGAGGAAATAATCCAAGGAAAGTCTCGGGTTTACAACTTACCTCCCCCTTATGAAATTTCGTCCTCGAAATTTAGAAGTCCTTAGGTGAAGAGTTTCGGGTAACTCCTCCTCATCTGGTCTTCTGACTCCTAGGTTGCCTCCTCCACTCCGTGATGTCTCCAAAGGACCTTCACGAGCGGGATCGTTTTGTTCCTCAAAACTTGCTCATTTCTATCGAGGATCTGAACCGCTTCCTCTTTATAACTCAAGGAATGCGTAGCACCTAGATCTAATAAAACACGTGCAGGTACATTACAAATAAAACCCCTACCAGTAATCACGTCTGGTGCATCCTCCGCTTCCTGTTGAGTCATAGTGTAGACTTTTCCCTGCTGCCTAGGTTTCCCCACAACTCCCTTCTACTTTGCACCACTGGTGCCCATCTGTTGTAGCTGCTAAGACTCTCGGTTGCTCAACTGTGTGGGACTCAACGCTCTGGTCCCTCTGAACTGCTGCTCTCAGTTGTGGACCGTCTCTCTTGAAATGCCCTAGCTATCCACACTGGTAACACACACCGGCACCAACAAGACACTAACCCCGATGATTCCTGCCACAACTTGCACATGGGGTTCTTCTAATTTCACTAGTAACGAACTCCATCCACGATCTTGCTGCTAAACTAGCAGACTGACTGGGTGCTCTCTAGCTCTGTCTCTGATAGGCACTACCTGAACTCATTTGCCTCGATGACTGGCCACCAGACCGACGTTTAAAGTCTTGATGGCCTGAAACATTCACTCCAGGTGTGAACCTCTACTGCTCACGACCTCAGAAACCACTAGTTGTTGAAGCCCCACGACTAGGCTCCACTACTGACTTCTCCTCTGTTATACTCTGCTCCACATGTAGGGCAGTCTCTACTAATGAGAAAAATCCGTCCACTTAGCAATAGCTGTAATCAAGGTATGTATCTCAAAACGTAGCCCTCTTTCAAACCTTTGACACCTATCACTCTCAGAGGCCACAATCACATCAGCATACCATGAAAGCTCGGTATACTTTCTCTCATACTCGGCCACTGAAAGTGACCCTTGCTCAACCCCAAGAACTCATCTCTCTTTGCCTCACAGTATGTGCTAGGATAATACTTGTCTTTGAATATGCCTCTGAAAGTCTGCCAGTCTAACGTACGTGCATCGCTGCGCCTGGCTAATATGGATTTCCACCATACCTCTGCCTTCTTCTGCAGCAGGAATGTGGCCAATCTAACTTTTTTCTCCTCAGGACAGCTCATCACATCGAAGCATTTCTCAAGCATATTTAACCAAACCTCAGCGTCAGCTGAATCTGTGGAAACCTCAAACACTGTGGCTCCTAATTTCTTCAGTCGTTCTATTCCATACATCTTTTTCGGATCACTAGGCCCTGCTCTCTCTGGCCTACCTACCTCATGTGCAGATCTAAAAAATTGCTCGTTTCCTGTTCTGGTTTGAACTCTCGGGGTAATGGGTCCCCTTTCAGATTGACCTTGGGTAGGATCCTGCGTTCTATCCTGATTCTGCCTGCGTCGTTTGCTGGTACGTGGTGGCATGATTCTTATAACATATCAACATATCAGACATGCTATAAATACTTAACTCAGATGCATGATACTAAACTTCTAACCACATTCTAGTCCTGACTGGACACATTCTAGTCCTGACTGGACTCATTCTTATCCATACTTGGACCATATTATGCTAGTTCTATCTGAACTGACTCAACGTCTAACTATTTACATCCTAAATTCTTCTAATCACTAACTGATCTGTCTCATTTCCCATGGAGCTAACCGCTTTGATACCAAGTTGTCACACCATCTCCCTGACTAAGCTAGCAGGTAGTCTGGGAGAGGGTGTGACAGAACAGATGTAGAATAAGAACTTCCATTGTATAAATATCAAGTTGAAATACAAAATAACAATGCAAGAAGAGAATAAAGAGCCTGGTAGCAATCTCTTGCTTCCCAGGCTTTTACACTGTCTTTTCTACTATTGTTCAAAAGATAGTCTCACTCTCGCGAGAGTCGGCCCGTTCTCTGCTTTCTATGCCTCCGACTTCTCTCTCGAGTTGCCTTGAGCAATCTTTCGACATCTCTTCCCTTCTCTTGCTTCGCCTTAAAATACAAAGGAAAACTATGGAAAAGGCTATTCTAACTATGGAGAAAATTATCTAAGTATTCGAACTCCTTTTTCGAAGGTTGCCTTTAGTATTTATAGAGCCTTCAGGGTGAAAGGCGGCTTCTCTCTTATGATTGTACAGATGGGATAGCTTTAATTCACTAACTGATGCACCAAATATTTGTCACCGAAAAGCTGAGTGTACTTGTTATCGTTAGCGGCTTGTCAACTTAATTCGGATTCGACCGTCATCAGCTTTCTGTCCCATCGTGATTAATTATGCCTTTCACCCAGATGCGCCCACCAAGTTGCGCCGGCTCTATGCGGCAATCCTTATTGAGCAGATGTTTGCGAGCACAAATCACCGCAAAGCCTTGCGGTAATGCTGCGCTCGACCGTTGATTTCTTGTGATCACGCTTTTTGCATTGCGTCAACGCATATTCTGCATAAAAATATAAAAATTAACTGTTTCTATGCGATGAACGCATGTGACCACAATGTTATGAACTTAATGGTTTTTGGATGCAATCTAACACATTTTATCAACGCAAGCCAACATTGTTTAAGAACATAGCACTGTAATAATGTGCATTTCTGCCCGTTATCAGCTGTTTGGCTTAGGAAGTTCCTCATAGATCTGCATGTTCTTCCAAATATGTCTTTGTCAATCACTCTTTATTGTGATAACAATGGGGCTATGGCAAATTCAAAGGAACCTCGAAGTCATCGTTGAGGTAAGCATATTGAACGAAAGTATCATTTGATTAGGGAGATTGTGCATCGCGTTGATGTGATAGTCACAAATATCGCATTGGAGCACAACGTTGCTGATCCGTTTACAAAGGCCCTCACGACTAAAGTGCTCGAGGGTCATCTGGAGAGTTTGGGTCCGCGGGACATGCGACATCTTGTATTGGGCAAGTTGGAGATGATATTGGGGTATAGAGTATGCCCTAGTTTATTGTATATTGTACTGGTTTTTCATATATTGTACATTGGTCACCGGAGGCATTAGGATAAGTGGGAGATAATTAGGATTGGTGTCCTAATTCTCCTAGAGTCTCGTATTTTGTAAACAAGTTGTACACATTGTTATTAATAAAATAAGAGTTATTTTATTTGCATTTACTCATATCCAATAAACCAAGATCCGTGGTTATTGTATGTAAACTTAAGCATGTATATGAGAAATACAAGTGAATCATGCCTTAAGTAATAACCTAAAAGGTCTGTAGTATAAGAATAAAGGAGGGGTACCTTATCTTGGTGACACTATGGATACGACCCGCTTTGTAAAGGTTTACAATTGTTGTAAACTACTACAGATGATCTGATTCTGACCATTCATGTGGAGACATGCGAGTGGAGGTGTCTTATACAAAGAGTTTGTATAAGACCGGACCACGATATGATTAGTCTCCTTATATAACACAATTGATAATTGAGGCTTACATCTCACTTAAATGACCATATGTGGCATTACCTTAATCCTGAGTGTTTTGGGAACTCCTGCTTATAAGGATGGTCCTTTGATTAGTATGGGTGAGAGTGGCCAGAATATCTACTCAACAAACCGACCTTTTTGGGGATTTGTCTTATTCGGGAGCTGGAAACTTAGTTACACAAAGACGGAATTCACTCCTTCCCCGAAGTAGGGGAAAGTAGATAGATTGCTCCCTTAAGGGTTGATTCTAGGTCTTGAACATAGTGGCCACACCCTCTTTTTGGAAGAGAGGATCCAGTCATAGTAGGACCATGACTTATTGTTCATTAGAGGAATCAGTGGTACTTAAGGAGTTGTATGTAACTATAGGGGGAAAATGGTAAACTAGCTCAACTGTACTTACGAGCGGTTTGTGAAGGGTTATCACATTGTTGATTGATTAATATGGACACAAAAACATATCTGTAGTGAGAAGAGTGCAGCTGTCGGTCTTTAATGGAGTGCTCGACAGTTAACGGATGGTGGATCAAAACACTAAAGAGTTTAGTCAGTTATTCACGTACTGTTGAAGCTTCAAACTACAGGTCCATAAGGTCCCCTCGGTAGCTCAATGGGTTCAAGTTGAGAATCAGATTTTTGGGTCAGTTTGAAGTGTTTAAATTAATAAGAGAAAATTCAATTATATGTGATATAATTGGTGTGATGTATGAGATACATCAAGTGGAGGAATTAATGTAAATATGATTTATATTAAGTACCATAAAATAGAAAAAGAGCTATGGTTTATATGTTTCATGAGATGAAATATTAAAACTATAGGTATGGTAAGTTGTTTATCATATTTATTTATAATATATTAATTATATGATAATTAAATCTTTTTCTCTAATAACCGATTGAGTTGGAGGTTATTAGTAATTTTATAGTAACCGTGAGATAAAAGGAAAATTGTTTTCCTAAAATTAGAAGTTGCTTCATTCAGAAAATACTCGCGGAGACAAGCTATCAAGTGAAATAGTTTCACTAAGCGATAGCGTTCACAGAGACTAAACGATCGTGTAGAGTTGACTATACGATAGTCATTCAACTGATCGTTGCTACACGGTCGAGTGGCTAAGTCTATACGATAAGTTGTCATTTACTAAATGATCGAGCACATCGTCTATGCAATAGACCAACTTCTTATCTCCCACTTGCTTGATCGTTTACTCGATCGTAGACCTCCAGTCTCTACCTCAAGACAAGATCAGACAAAGCTCACAACTTTTGGATTCTCACATCAAGAATACCAAGGTTACCATTGTGGTGGTGTCCTTACTCTGTTTGTGAATCGAGTTAGACTCAATTGGGTTCGAGGAGCTGTTAGTCGTTTGTTGTGTTCGAGCGTTACTGTTTTTAGATGCATTGGACTTCACTCGAGGGATTCTTGAAGATTGGTTCTTCAAGGTACGCATACTCTATCCCTAGAGTTCTTTATAGCATGTTGTAATTTCTATATAAGTATAACTTGTTAGTTTTTGTTTAAGGCTGTATTTTTTTGTGTTCAATTCGACTGGAATTTGGAACAATCCCTTCCACTGCTCATGGAAATCCTCGTGTTTGATTTACTTCATAAAGGAGTTTATGTCATTTATTTCTTTGATACAGGTTAGGTAAATCAACCTTCTATCGATGAGTTGGAAAATTTTCTCTCAAATCAAAAAACATCAATGAAACAAATGTTTGGCAATAATAAGCAATCTCATTTGGTGGAAGTTTGTTGTGTCGTAAAAGGATGCGTTATTCTTGAAGTTAATGAGAGTATGCCATAATGGCTGTGTGCAAACAATTTCAAGAGTCGTGCGTTGATCACAAGTTTTCTCATTGATAAGCCAAGTATAACCTAGCAACGAGTATCTTAGGATGACCTATGGTCGAACATGGGGATTTGATGCGATAGTGTTGTAAAGTGATGAATCATGCGATAATAATAAAGATGCATTGATTTTGGTAATACGATAATGAAAATGTGTTAATAGAAGGCGATGTATCAGAAAGCTTAATAAATGCAGGATGTGAATCGATGAGCAATGCAGAAAGTTTTTATGAAGATGAAGGGGTTAGGGGGAAGGCTATTTGGAAATCATTAATCCATACAGGAGATGCGATCGTGGTTCTTACTTCCCATTGGCTTACACCTTTTGGTTGTTACCACCCTAGTCATATCTTTATGATGTGAAAAAGAGAAGCGTTATAGAATGCAAGGTTATTTCTATCTCTAGAAGTACTTCTTGCTTTGCTTAACAAGTTTATCACCTTTCTCTTTCGAGAAGTTGATTACCATACTCAACTCTGCTTTCACAGGTGAGTATGCCTTTACGCTTGTGTTAAGCAAACTCGATAACATCTCACGGCATGGATTAAGTCATTCGATTAACCTTCCCCCATCCCTTGGGGGTTTAGTGACGCATGAGCAAGGAAATGAAAGATGGATGAACATGGATAAAGATGGAGATGAACATTATGATAATATTGAATTAGTAAATCGTTTAGATACAAATTTAACTAATATCTTAGTTAACGATGTTCTACAAAACGATAATATAGAGAGAACGGAATGGTTGTGAGATTAACGTTAATCTCTTGATAAAATGGATTGATGGTGAAATCTTGTCGGCATTATGTGACTAGTGGAGTGGATTGGGAACTTTCTTCTCAGGTAAATTCTTCGGTGACCATCTATATGAGGATTTGGAGTTTTGGAATAGAAGGTTCCCTATAAAAGTTAGGCTTTCCGATCTTGCTCGCTATATGTCACTTTACTGTGCTGAGGCTCTATTTATAGAGCCATGTGCTTGTCTGCCTGGATAATCTCGCGTTGATTGGTTGCTGAGAATGCCAACGCTGCATTATGGTCAACAATCAAGACATACGTTAGAGTATTTGCTATACGATTTCATAAATCCTGAGGCATCCGTTGTTTTTTTCCTTGAAGGATTATCGCAGACGATGATTCCTGTTTTTCTGCAAAACATAGACTTTGACATTCTTTTGCCCATAAAATGCAGCCAGCGGGTGTGTTTGCGATATATTTATAAAACTTTGCTTTTTTTATACCAATTTAGCCATGACCGGCGCATTTTCTTCCTATCTATTACCGCATATTCTAAGAATGTGGTACAAATAACTTGTATTTCTACAAGTTATCACACCGCCAAATTTAGAATTATGTTTGTCTTCATGCATATCCTATACTTAGGAAATTCAAACTCACCCTATATCGTTGTAATGCGCCGACTAGCTCCTCAGAATTCTTGTTTGTTACACAATCTTTTAAAATCATTTGTTCCTTCTTATCACTTTGAATGCTTCTTCAGAAGGATCTTTCTTAATCTTAGTTTTGACAAATTTCTGCTCAAAGTTCCCTTCTTATTTTGACAATTAAATTGTGTTGCTTTTCTTTTACCAAATAGGTTGTGTTATTTATATCATGGCACAATTTGCATTATGATTTAAAGAACGTTGATCTTGGTTACACTCTTCGTTTTGGCTTGCCTCCATGGGTGTCATGCGGACATCCAACTACAGTTCTGTTCCAAGCTCAACTCAAATCTTATCTTTTAGCTAAGCTTTCACTTTAGCTAGACAGTGGAGTTGTCTTTTCCTTTATTATTTAAATTACGTTGATCCTAGTAACTTACCTTCGTTTTGGCTTACCTACACGGGTGTCATGCGAAATATCTAATTACGAGTAGGATCCTTTCTCAACTTAAATCTTATCAGTTTAGGATTTTTCCTCTACGTTGATGGCAGATTTTTATTTTGTTAGAGTTATAAAATATGCAATGGAAGAAAAACAAATCATCAAGCATTATAATTCATTAATTTTGGCTTAAATTTAAGCATGCTCATAAAATACAAAGTGGGTTTCATGACATATCTTTTAAAGAACACTTTGAATCACGATTCTCAGCTGCAATCTTCTTGAATTCAGCTTGTGAACCAACACAAGGCCTTCCCTACTGTCTTCTTGGTGCCTTGGATTGAGTTGTGGGACTTAAAATAAGCTTGAATTAAGAGAAAAGAAGAGGAGAGCTTTCTGGTTTATAAACTTGTAAAGAATAGATCTTCAAGATAGATATTCAGCCAAAATCCACCCTTTTGCATGCTCAATTCCACTCAAATTCTTCAGTTTATATTGCATGACAATCATGCAAGAATTGTTGTTGCATGAATTGCATCTCCTGCTAGGATTAATGGCTGAATTTAGAAGTGGAAAATGTGTATGCTATTTGGAAATGGAAGTGGGAAAATCTCAACTTTTCCATTTCCAATTTTCTTCTCTTTTCCTTTTAATTTGATTTTTTTTTCAAATTAAAACTTAATGTCAGTTTTTAATTCAATAATTAAAACTGAAATTATATTTAATTTTACAAAAAAAAATTAAAATTAATTTTTCTAATAAAATTAATAATTAATAATTAATTAAACAATTTAATTAATTCAATTAATTTAATATCAAATATTAAATAAATTTAACACTAATTCCACCATCATGAACCCTATTGATGAATTTAATATTTGTCATATTTCAGTATTAATCGATTCTTCAATTTCGTTTAATTCCAAATTTAAATGAGTAATTATATCTCATATAATTACTAATTCCCTTAATTCTAATTTGAACGTTTCAAACCAACTTATCATGCTGCTCTAAGGCTAATCCATTTACGAGCTAGTAGGGGGACCTCGTAGACCTACAAATCATTGGCTCCAACGATCCGAGATTAATTGGCTAAACTCTTTACACCGAATTAACCCCCATTCGTTAACTAATGGGTCACTCCACTAAAGCACATAGTTGCACTCCCCTCACTGTAGATATATTATGTCCATATGATATAACAATGACTAGTAAGTTAACCCTTTATAGGTTATTCGTAATAACGGTTGGGTCAAATCTCTGTTTTACCCTCGAGATTACCTCTTGTTCCTTAAGTCCCATTGATCCTCTAGTGAACAACTGGTTTGTGATCCGATCAACAAACCGAATCCTTCTCCAGCCAACGAGAGGGTGGGGCCCCTTGTTCAAGACCCGGAGTCAGCACTTAAGGGAACAACCTCTCTACTATCCCTAAAAGCGGGTAGGAGTGAATTTGATCTTGCAGTCTATATTCCTAGCTATCTACCCGGTCTTACCCCTGAAATGGAGGTTCATTGAGCCGACGCTGTTGAGCCAACCCTCACCTATGAAAATCTAATGATAATCTGGAATAAACAGAAGTTCATGGTTAGCTCAAGATTAAGGTCCAGTTACCTAGAGCATCGCTTTGAAATAGTCAGTCTTAAACAGTAAACTGCATTATAAATTAAGAGTGACTGATTTCGTGGTCCAATCTTGTACAAACCCATTGCATAGAATGCCCCTACTTCTCATATCATAACATATAAGAATTAGGATCACATCGTATGTAGAACTCTACAACTTCTTGTAACAACTACAGAGTGGGCCACATCCAATAGTGTTACCAGAATAAGGCACCCAACCTCATTCATATACTATAGATCATATTGACTATTTACTCGAATCTAATCCACTTTTATGTCTCCACATAAAGTTCAAGTACTCATGTAATAGTCATGGGTCCTTTGTAGTTTATTGGATTTATTTCTAAAACGAAATAAGAAATACATATATTCAATAACAGCTTCTTAAATTTTTAGAATAAGTTTTATTAAACACAAACCACGAGTTTTAGGACATAAAACCCAACATACTTGTATATATATATATATATATATATATATATATCGCTTTGCAAATTCTTGATTGCATGCATCTGCTCAGGCCTTTCCCACCCCCAAATTTTGAGAGGTGCAAGGTCCTTATTGCATTGTTGAAAAGAAAGGAAAACACACTTTGTCAAAATTTTGAAAAGAAGGTTTGAGCAGAGCCTTGTGTAGAAGTAAGGTAAAACTGATACATGATGAAGGCGTTTCTAAGGTTAAAAAGGAACATGTGATATGTCAAAAGATGCATTAAGTGTTTGCACATAGCTCATCATAGCTGCTAAACTAACAATACAAAATAACGAAAGGAAAGATGGAATTGCAAAATGATAGAATAAAGTATTAGGCCAATTATATACATTGAAGAAAAGTTCATAGGCATGAGTAAATTGATAATGATTACAAAGTGCTAAGATAACACAACACAAAATAAAATAAAATACAAGATAATTGTGGAAAAGAAAGAAAAGTCCAAGAAGCACACCCCTAAATTTTACACTTGTGGTGGGGGCTCATTGTTCGGAGGAGGTTGCGGTGTTGCTGGATGAAGTTATTAGTGATGGGAGATTAGAGTTTGGGATGAGGAGAAGATTTGTAAGAGTTCCAGGGAGAGGGGATAGAGGGGTAATGGGGCTAGGAGGGAGGATGACCAAAGGTGGAGGCTGGTCAATGAGCTCATTAGGTTGATTGCGTTCAAAGCAGCCCTGTAAACCTTCATTCCTTTTGTTATTTCTATGCTAGGCCAAGAAGGTTGCGACACATTCAAATCAATGATGGGTCATTTTGGTGAATGCTCTGGGCAGTGTGGTGAATTTTTCAACAAAATCCATAGAATCTTTATGTTAATCAGGCCGTGGACCTCTGACATGGGCTCGTCTTCAATACAATAGCCCACTGAAAGACATAGACTGGAGACTGTCCATGGACAGAAGTAATGTCCTCGAATCCTGCCAACATGGCCCCTTATCTGCCTTGTGATCAATCTTCCAACATCGATGGGAATGTCGCGCGCAATACAATATGCGGCCATGACTCTATCCCTTGAAATGGTTTTATCGTGCTTTGTTGGAAGGAGTCCCTTCTTCACTAAATAGACCCAAAGGCGTGCTTCAGGCAGCAAACGGTTAGAGGCAAGTGTTCGAATGCCGATCAGGAGACGGTTCATGTGGTGCCCGGATGCACCAATATTCTCAAAGCATCTTCCAAATGCTTGTCTTCAGGATTATCAAACAACCTATTGCATGGTGCCTCTGGAAAGTCTTTTAACTTGTAAAGTTGGTTGATATCATGGTGTTGAACGACACGACCCTCCCGTCGACGGTTATCACATCCTCTGTTTCGTGCAGGTTGCCTCGGTGTTGGGAATGTCCTAGAACTCGCAGTTCGTGTTAAACATTCTATTTTATCAATAATAATGACTTGTTGATTTTGCATCTTATTATGAAAATCCAATAAACGCATCCTTGGCTATAGTCTGAATGCTGTAACTTTATGTAGTGACATAAAAAGGATCAAGTTGACAATATATGGCCTAAATGGTCTAATAAGTATATGGATGAAATTGGATATCTCATCCTGGTAACACTATTGGATGCAGCTCACTATGTAGTTGTTACAAGAAGTTGTAAGGTGCTACAAATGATGTGATCCACAAATTGTTCATGTTGAGATATGAGAGTGGGGGCATCCTATGCAATGAGTTTGCATATAGACTAGACCACGAAAGTAGTCACTTTTCTTTATAACGACCATTTACTGTTAAAACTGACTATTTCATTTATTATATAACCTAGGTTACTCGATCTTAATCCTCAACTAGCTATGAACTCCTATTTGTTCGGGATTATCCTTTGATCTGCAAACAGTGAGAGTAGTCTAACAGAACTACTCAATAAGCTTACCATTTTGGGGATAAGTCCGGATGAATAGCTGGGGACATAGCCTTGCAAGATGGAATACACTCCTACCCTATTTAAGGTTAGCAGATAGGTTATTCTCTTAAGTACTGACTCTAGGTCTTGAACAATTGAGGCCCCGCCTTCTCATGGTAGAGAAAGGATTTGATTCGTAGAGATTATGAATCAGAATTGTTCATTAGAGGATCAGTAGGAACTTAAGGAACAAGATGTATTCATAAGGGTAAAACGGTATTTTTGACCTAGCTATGATTACGAACAACCTGTGAAGGATTGACTTACTAATTATGGTTATTAAGTGGACATAATATATCTATAGTGAGGGGAGTTCAACTATGGGCTATAGTGGAGTGTCCCATTATTTAACGAACGAGGGTTAAATCGGACTAATGAATTTAGTCGATTAAACTCGATATCATTAATAGTTTTACAATTTTTCTATATTTTGTAAATATTTTGATTTATTTTTTATTTTTAAAAACAACCCTTGATATAATGTATTTGATACATTATTTGGAGGAATGAATATTTGAATGAGATTCAAATAGTTGTTAATTTAATATAAATATGATTTATATTAAATGTCATAAAATAGAGAAAAGCCATGGATTCTGATGAAGGTTGGGGGAAGAAGAAAGGTTGGGTTTGATTGACTGATGAGTAGAATGCAGGAGGCTTGAGAGTTCTAGAAAGCTTGAGTATTGGAAGTGCGGATGAATGGAAATGAGGTTGGATGGGGGGTTGTATAGGCTGAGATTTCAGGAAACCCTACAATCGCTATGATTAGAAATGGCAGGTTTCTGGAATTCCCAAAAAAAAAAAAACTCTCTTTTCATTAAATGCCTGATAGATGAAAGGACACCTCGTCTGTCGGTGCATTAATGATGCTTATAAACCCTGAACGTTTCGACCGTCCACATTCCTGTGTAAACATTCAAATGACTCTCATGTGGGTTAGGAAGCAGATGGGCGCAATGAGCGCCCCACACATCGCAATAATTATCGCAAAACCATTCAAAGATAAATTATCGCAATTGCAAACTCACATGCTCAAAACAAAGACTGAATCAAAACTAAGTAACGAAAGTAGTAAAGGATAGAAGAATGGATGCCTTTAAAAGAGTATAACATATTACCGCAAGGCACACCCATGCAGGTGATCATGCTTGCCCAGCTAGGTCAGTGGTTTCTTTTGTTGCGATCCACCAAGCCCCCATAGTAGGGCGTTATGTGTTGACCATTGACCTTGAAGATGTTGCTCCCATCCTCGCGAGCTAACTCCACCGCTCCGTGTGGAAAGATACTCCTAATTATAAATGGGCCAGACCATCGTGACTTCAGTTTCCATGGAAACAACCTAAGGCGAGCTTAAACAACAAAATTTGTTGTCCAACTACAAAGTTCTTCTTACTAATTCTTTCACCATGCCATCTCTTTGTTTTCTCTTTATAAATCTTAGAATTCTTGTAAGCAGTAGTGCACCATTCAGTGAGTTCGTTCAATTACAAGTTTTAGGCTTCCCCTGCACTGGTTAGATCAATGTTTAACTTCTTAAGTGCACATTGCACTTTGTGCTCCAGCTCCAGAGGCAGATGCGAGGCTTTTCCGAACTGCCTAATAATTCTTGTAGAATAACTCTAATACCAAAATATAAACTATATATAGCAGAATGTCTTTAGGCCAACAATTTATTAATTTAGAAACATAACATATTTAGAGTCATTACAACACTAGATTTACAAATCCCCAAAACCCAAAAACCCTAGTCCCTATATGAACAACAGTAACATGTGTACAAAATTAACAGTAACCACCTAAACCGACAGGTTACAAATCTCTTATTCCTTTAGTGGCAGAGAAGATGCAGAGCAATCTTCAGAGGATTTGGCCACTACCTGTGGGAGGAAAAGAAGAAAACATTTGAAAACGGGGTGAGCTTACGCCCAGTGAGTGACTTAAGAAAGATAATTGATTCTCATGCAAATCTCAATAAAGAGTTTAACTAAAATATAAGATTCTACAGTCTGCAGTATAAACATTTTCCAAGCATTAAACATATAAAGTTGTTTTAATCATAAAATATTAAAACTATTTCTCAGTTGAGAATAACCCTTACTGTGGATAAAAGAATTCCAACACCAACTGCTAGTCAAGAGAGAACCCTTTTGCTCAATCTCTAACTCTAACTACCTACGTGCACGTGGCCATATTAAGTACTGTTATACCTTACGTACTTCTGTTCAGATAATTTCTTAAACGTTCTTCAGTATCTGGTTGGTTTGGTACCTTCTCAAACGTCCTTTAGTACCAATAGATATCTTCTCAAATGTCCTTCAGTATCTAGTTGGGCGGATACCTTCTCAAATGTCCTTCGGTATCGCGTTTTAAATAAAACTAGTCATAAATGACTTTCTCTTTAAAGAATGTAAAGTATAACACGTATAAAAACATGGCTTTAAAGGTGCTAATGCATGCTGAGTATATCTTACACATATAAATCGCTTTTCAATAATTTCTCACACATGCATGCACTTAAAACATAACTCAAGGTTTGCTTGGAATTCACTTTGTAAAACTAGCTGGCATGAGAATAATCTTCTTTAAAACATGCTTTCTATAACACGTTGTAATAAAAAATTTTAAGAAAATGTTTTAGTCAAAACGTTTTAGCCACTCACCTTGATTACTTAGGAGCTTTTCACTCTAGTAGCGCCCTTTTCTACCTCGGGCTCCCTTTTCACCCCTAGAATCCAGATTCAATTTTCAGCTTAGATTGCTCATAGTTCTGTACCTTATTTTGAAATACTTCCTTCTACAAAAATATTATACAATGTCTCAGGAACCTTACCCTAAAATATGAGCTCAAAAATCCTCGTGATTTGGCCGGAATCACATAATCTTTAAGACTGGCTCAAGCTGACCCTACAGCCTGACCCTTCTGTCTTCTTCTAAGTTTCCAGCCCGATCCCTTCAAGCTTTTCTCCATGTTGCTAACGCATGAGCCTCCAATCTGATGCCACCACCTCAAATTCTTAAGGCTTAAGGCTTTCCTCCTAAGAAGACACATGGTTTTGATGACGTTTTCTATATGACCTCACCCTTATATGCGCCCAACTCATGGATGCTCAACGCCTAGTCCATAAACAATGCATAGCCTCTACTCAACGCATAGCAATCCAATTCACAATCATTACAATTCAACTTAGCCATCGCAAGGAGCTAACCATCACCAACGCATAGGGTGACCGTCCATCCTCGACGCATGGCTCACTCGCACGGCTTGCTTGGCATGGGCACATGGGGCTGGCCACCAACGCATAGGCGCACTGTATGGGCTGGCCGCTCGACGCATGGGTGTGCTTGGCTGCATGAGCTGTGCGCGGCACCTTGATGCTTTGTTGGGTGCTTATGCGCATGGGCGTGCTACTTTGACACAAGGGTGTGGCCGCTTGACAGGGCACTCAACGCATGGTCGCTCGACCCATGGCAGGGGCGTCTGTCCGAGGTTGCTCGACGCATTGTGTGGGCGCTGGCCGAGACTACTCAACGCATTGTGTGGGCTCTGGCCGAGGTTGCTCGATGCATGCCACCCTCCAATCCTCGCGCCATCCCAATGCCTCACTTCCATTTTCTTTCCTTCACCAATGCATCCAACGCATCCAACGCATCCATCATCCAACACATCCATCATCCAACATACCCTTCCAATTCATTGGTCCCTTCCAACGCATCCCACACAAAATTCTATACTTAGCCAAAATTTCCAAATTTTCCCCAAGAGTTAAACTTCCAAATCTCCTCTTTCCTTCAAATCTCCACTTTTTCCTCTACCATTCCACACTAGTTTCCACATCAACCTACTCATCACACTAGTCTTAGTAGGGAACATACTCAAGTAGAGAAATTAGGATTCGGGGTTCACAGGTTCCTCTTCAATACCTACGCCCACAGAGAGGTATAAGCTTGAAACCGTCCAAGGAAAGAAATACTAGCCTCTCACACGCCCTAAAAAACCTTGAATTTGCTTTGCAATCAGTTGGCCCACGTCAATCAGAATACCACGCGCTATGCAATATGCGACCATTACTCGATCCCTTGAAACTGTTTTGTCATGCGATATAGGGATAAGTCACCTTTTCACCAAGTAAACCCAAAGACGCGCTTCCGGAAGCAGTTTGTTGGATGCAAGGATCTTAATGCCTTTCAAAGATACCGACCACTGAGTGTCTGATAGCGTTAATGTTCTCAGCGCATCCTCCATTTGTTCTTCTTTAGGATCATCAATAATTTTGTTGCCTGGCGCATCCCGGATGTCCTTCATCTTATATAATTCGTTGATGTCCCTTGCGCTGAATGGCACTGTACACCCTTTCATGATCACCGCATCTTTGGTGCCATGAAGTCGTCCATTATAAAAAGCTCTTGCTACCATCGGAATTATTATGGATGGGCACTGGCAGAATGTCTCCCGCCCATGCTCTAGCACAACACTTGTAATTAAATTCGGTAGTGGCGTTGGCGTAGGAAAGAACCCCATCTCCATCATCATGTTGTCTTTTACCTTCTTCTTTGATGGGCGCCCTTTGGTTAACGCAGACTCGCTACTTCCAACTTTTGCTTTGCCCTTATCTTGTGCCAACGTAAGGCGGGACATTTGTCTTTATTTGCGTTCCCATTCCTTGTGTTGTTCTTCTTCTTCCCTTTCCAATCTACAACTTCTTTTCTTTTTCTTTTTCTTTGATGCGCTGCACATTTGCCTTGCGCCGTTTCTCCTTCTCTTCCTTCTTCTTTTCTTCCTCTTCTTCTTCTCTCATTTAATTTTCAAATTGCTCCGAGGCCAGCAATATGTTGTTCATCCTTGAGCCCTTTTCTCTCTTCTTCTGCCAAAATTGTGTTGTTACGATGCACTTCTACATCTTGGAGTTGTCTTTTCAAATTGCCTGTTGCGATGATTTGTTGCACTCGTAACATCTTTTCTTGTTTTTCCTCTTCTTCTCTTTTTCTCCTTTCCTTCTCTTCTGCTAGACTTTGCAAAAATTGTGGGTCACTTATCGACCCTTGCAGCGCATTCTCCTTGTGACGCCACATTATAGGGGTAATTTTTGGATCCTCTTGGTCTTTAGTCGCAATCGTCCTAATATGCGTTGATGCCTCTTGAGGTTGCACTGATTCTTTTTCTTGCCTTGACATCCCCTCTTCCACCCTTGCGGTGGTGGATTCTCCGTCGACATCTGGGCTTTCCGCCCTCTTCCTCTTTTCTTCCTTATTTAGGCGCTTATTTTCTCGCCTGCGCTCCCTCTTTTCACTCGACTTCTTTTCTTTCTTCTCCTTCTTTGGTCGAGCCTCTTCATCTTCTTCTGCCCTCTTCTCCTTTCTTTTTCTTTTCTTATTCCCTTCAGCTGCTTCAAATTGCTTCTTCGCTCCCACAACCTCCAAGGCAACCCTGGTGGGTCCCTCATAGGATTCTGTATGAACAGTTTCCTTAGGATCTGCAACGGCCAGGGCACTTCTTCGTAAAGCTTCTGCCATCTCCTCCTCCAAAGGTAAGTGCTGATTAACAACTCCGACTTCAGGTAGCCCTCCCTCCTTCTCCATGTTGCTCAGGATGCTCCCAAACACTTCTTTTTCATCTCTTATTTTCTTCTCACTTTACGATGACAGTGCTGGGAGTGGGGCACTCTCGTTGCTCAGCCCCTCTCAGATTTGGAGTGGTTTGGCTACAAAAGGTTTTCGCCGCGGTTTTTCGACGATTCTTTAGATAGGCTTCGACTGGGCGGTGAGGCGGCAGCTTGCTGTGAGGAATGCCTCCTCCCTTGCGGTGATTTGGGCTGGGGAAGGTGATGAAGGCAAGGAAGATGAATGTGAGGATTTCTCAGCCATGGTTTTGGTGAAAGAAAGATTTGAAAAAAAATCTTTGGGACTTAGGAGGAAATTTCAATGGTTGGGTATGCAGAGCGTGTGCTTAGGGTTTTCTTTTTCGCAAAAGATTCAAATAGACTTCCTCAGACGAAGGAGGAAGGAATTTATAGGTTGGGCCTTGATGGGCCCAACACAAATACTACGTGGCAGGCTTCGAGATACTCAAAAAGCCTGCCCGCCGCGCTCCTTACATTTATGAATTAGTAGAGAGGGACGTCCTTTCATCTGCTAAGTCATCATTTCCTTGGAAGCCTAAATAATTGGACTACTCTCTCGCAAAAATAATTTATCTTTTGTGTTTTATTCGGACGGGTGCAAGGTTAAAGATTCACGCAATGCATCTGTTACCGCAAATGCATATTTGCAGAGGACGGGCAACAACGCATGCATTAGCGCAACACACCCCTCAACTCAACGAATTTCTAGAGGATGGGTGCACGGTATTTCTATTGGCGCAACACTACCTCGACATAGTGCATTTTCGCTAAGGACGGGCGCAGAATAAATACGCGCGCAACACACCCCTCAGCGCAATGCATTTGTATAAGATGGACGCAAAGTGTATCTTATCAGCACAAGATGCACCCATCATCGCAATGCATACCAGATGTTAATTAAAGTTTATTATTTATTTATTTTATTTATTTATTTTTATTATTTTTTATTTTTTTTAAAAATTTTTATTTCATCAACAATGCAAGTTGATAAGACTTTGCGGTGTTCATTTTCTTTTTAGTCAGTCATTCACAGAGAATTAAGAACAACGCAAACTACAGCAGAAAAGTATGTAAATTGAACAAGGCATGGAAATAACGCAATTGAATTAAATTGAAAGTAAATTCATAAAGCAGTAAAGGCTAGTTTTAAGAAAGCAGTAAATAATGCAATGTAGAAAACAATAAAGGAAAGTTGTAAAGAAAGCGATTAAACATAGATTCTAGGGATGCTGATTGAAAGACAAATTTCTCACGATTACCGCAATCCACACCCCTGCAGGTGGTCAAGCTTGCCTGTGCAATGTCATCAAGGACATTGTTCCTTCCCATGAGATCCCGGGGCTTCTGAGTTACTTGGTAGCATTCTCGGTGTTCTGTTGCGAAGCTCGGCTGCCAATTGCCCGACTTGGATCTCCAAGTTCTTTATTGAAGACGCCTGCGACTGCATGACTGCGTCATTTTTCTCAATGTATTGTTTCAGGAGGGGCTCCAATGATGATGAATTTACAGAGGTGTTGGAAGTGGACGGTTGGTTATGCGGTTGGCTTTGATGACTGATTCTGATTCTGGTGAAAAGATGGAGGATTTCCTCGATTCCCCAAATTGTTGTTCTAATGATTACTTTGGCCCCCCTGGTTGTAATTCCCTCCCCAATTGAAGTTAGGGTGATTCCGCCAACCTGGATTGTAAGTGTTGCTATAAGGGTTGTTTTGGATAGCAAACACTGGTTGCGGGTTTGATGGGCACATCTCTGCAGCATGGCCCCCTCCACATTGGACACAACTTATTGCCGCCACTAGCGCTGACGTATTGGGTTACACTGAACTTTGAGAGAGGGCATCTTAATTAATTGCCATCGTTTGAAGGAGAGAGGTCACCGCGGCCATTTTTGCAGGTAAGGTTGTCATTGTATCCACTGGTACAATGGCGTTTTCAGTTCTTCTTCTTTCGGGGCCTCTTCCCCCATACCCGTCATCCACCCAATCATCCGTGTTTCAAAAAATACAATCAAGGATGACCTTGGCTTCCATGTAGGTCTTATTCATAAATCCTCCCACTGCATAGGCGTCAGCAACGGCTTGTGTTCATCGATTCAGGGCGTTATAAAAAGTTTCCATCAGAAGACAATCGGGAATCCCGATATGCGGATAATTTTCACCAATCTTCTGAAACACACACATGTGATGCTTAGAGTCTCGTTCTCCATCTGCTCGAAATTCAGCACAACCTTCCATCTCCTTGCATTGATGGCTGGAGGGAAGAATTTCTTCATGAACCGTTCCACCAACCGGTCCCATGACGTGATTTCATTTGGCTCCAACGAATGAGCCCACCTTATTTCCTCGTCCCTCAATGTGTACGAGAAAAGGTACAGTCTAATTCCTTCAGGGATGATGCCAGGGATGGAGAAAGTATTGCACATCTCCACAAAGTTGGTCAGATGGGCGTGCGGGTTTTCACCTTGTAGACCTCCAAATTGCCCTACGTTTTGAATCATCTAGAGCATGACTGACTTTATTTCAAAGCGTACGTTCTCCTCAACCATTGCTCGTGAAATACCGGGCAAGAAGTCGTAAAGATTCGGTGCCGCATAGTTCCTCATGGGGATGTTGAGGTCAGCAGCAAGAAAGACAAGATCTTGCGCTCGCCAATTTGCCCCCTGATTACCTTCGGGACTCTCGTTATTAGCCATATTTACTCTTCTTCGCCTGATTCTTTTCTGGCACGCCGTTGCGCAAAAAGTACGCTCGATCTCTGGGTCAGCATCGAATTCTAGATCAGTTCCAGTACTTATAAATCGTTAGCCTGCTCTTCGCGATAAACAAACAGTACAACAGAGATCTGTCCTACAAAATACCACAAAAGTATTCAACACTAACCGTTACCAATCCTCGACAACGACACCATAAACTTGTTGACTATTGGTTTTTTATTATCTTTATCTATTAATTATTATGCACTGTGATGATAGATATTATGCTACAAGCTCATATTGCCATAAACTTGTGAGGATAAAATTGGAATGTTATATATCTATTGCGTTGATGAATGGATGAATGATGATCTATATGCGCTCAAATGCTTTGCGATAAAGACATTTTATGCGATACTACGTTCTAAATGTATGCGTTGATAGTGATATGCTCGTAGTATGCGATGAAGTACTGTGTGTCACAAGTATCCTTATGTTGGAACCAAGTATAATTCCAACACATGTTTCTCAGAATGATCTGAGGTCAAACACGAGGATTGTTGTCGTTAAATGCGATACTAATGTGATACATGCAACCGGTTATAATAATGAATAAAGAATTTTGGTTTGTACAGAAATATAAATTGCGCTGAAAGTAAAAATGCGTTGATAAAGTAAATTTCTAAACTACTATGATATGGGTGTCGAGGACTGACTATAAAGTTGTACAAAAAGAATCTATGAATGCGATGGCAAGTCTTATGATTGAGGCAGAAAGAGAATGAGTAAAAAGTAAAAACATAGCAAGTTCATCAATCGTGTTAGGGACGCAACTAAGGTTCCATTTTCTCTTGGCATACACCTTTCAGTGATCGACCGCGTTCCCATACGTCTATGGTGTAACAGAGATGAACGCAAGGTTGTTTCCATCTCTGGAAATACTTCTCGCTTTAGTTAACGCATTCTTCGAACCTTCTCTCGATAGGCGGAATAACATCTTCACTTCTACTCTCACAGGTGAAGATGCCGTCGAGCATGCTTTAGCTAAACTTAATTGATTCCTTGACATAAATTGACTCACTCGCTTAATTCTCACTGTTTACCCTGGAGATTAAGAACACATCATGGAGAAAATGGATGATAAATGTATGGAAAGAGACAGAGAGATGATAATGATGACGATGATAACATTTAATTCTAAAATTAAGCGTTTGATACATGTTCATGAAAGAGGGATTAAAGAAGATGAACACAAGAGAATAGAAAAAAATACAAAAAGAGTGTCAACGTCTTGACACAGATCCCGATCGGAGACTTGTGCTTGCCGGCGTATGGATGTGGTGGAGAGGAAAGCTTCCCTATTAGGCTTGCTTTCCCAGTAGAATTCACCTTTTGCACAGAGCTTCAGCTTCAGGAATCAAAAGAATTCCTTGCTCGGAGACTCATTTTTCAGCCTTGTCTCGTACTTCTCCCAGATTTACTCTGTAAAGTCTCTTCAGACCAACCTCTCTCCCAGTATATCTTTCAGCGAATTTGAGGAAGCTATTTATAGACAAGACCTTGGCTCTTTGAATTTGTGGTCCCCACTGTATAATTATGGTAATTCTTGCCATGGCGTAATGGAAAATTTCTCTCTACTCCACGATCAATCCGTCAGAATTGCACAACAAAAAGCTGTACACTTGTCAGAATCATTCGCGAATGCGTTGCTCTTCACATCTTCGATCGATCGCTGCAGCGGTGTTGTTTTTTATTACCGCATGCAGTTGAAATACGTTGATTGCTAAAGCTCATGATTGATCGTCGCATGCGCCGTCATTGCTTTGATCATCTCTTCATTCTTGATCGATTGGCGCATGCGATGTAAATGCATTGTACATTTTATCTTCGAGCCATTAACGCATGTAGTGACCTATTTCTTGCAAAAATGAGACTGGAACATTCTATTCGCCATCGAAATGGGGTTAGTGGATGCGTTCAGGACATTTCATAATTTTCATATTTCTCAGCCAATTCTTATACTATCAACGCAACTTTCCTCTCTTTTTGCCGCAATATCTAAATAAAACAACATAAATAACTTGTATTTTTACAAGTTGTCAGTGTTCATGGATATACACTAATAACAGCAAGTTAGTTCTTCATGAGTGTTCGTAACACCAGCTGGGTCAAATTACCATTTTACCCTTGGGTTACCTCTGTATCCCTAAGTACTAGTGCTCCTCTAATGAACAACATGTTTATGGTCCAACCATTAAAAAGAATCCCCTCTCAGGCCAATGAGAGGGTAGGGCCCTTTGCTCAAGTCACGGAGACACCACTTAAGTGAACACCCATCTACCTACCCTAAAGTCGGAAAGGAGTCAACTCCATCTTGTATTATTATGTTCCTAGCTTCTCACTCGGTCTTATCCCCAAAATGGTAGGCTTATTGAGTCGACAAACTGGCTACTCTCACCCATACAAATCATAGGACAATTGCTCATGAACAGGAGTTCATAATATGTGCAGGATTAAGAATAAGTAGCCTAACTCATCGGATTGAAGTAGAAACCTAACTAGTCAACTGTGTTACATCAAGTGGTTACTATTTCACTGTTCAGTCATATACAAACTAATTACGTAGGATACCCCCACTCACATATTGGTGATGTAAATTTAGAAGCGCAATTTGTTTGATGCATGTCTTAGGTTATGCGTTTGTTCTCATGGGTTGGTGGTCATGTGTTGGAATGGAAAGTATGCGTTAATCTTATATGCAATGACCATGCGTTCATGTCACAAGTTTTCTTACGCTCTCGGCAAGTATAACCAGATCGTAAGTTTCTTGAGTGATCCGAGGTCGAACTCAGGGACTTGCAGCTAAATGTTATGCGGTAGTGTGTTTGCGACGAAGTATAAAAGAATTTGAGGTTAAAAGGCTACGCACTACTCCTACTCCTAACTAACAGATTAAGTGGTGGAAGTATGAATGAGAGGTAGAGACATGAAAACTGTTACGTGTAGTAAAATGCATGGAAAAATAGATGAAAAAGCGAGGATGTCTTTATTGCAGCACTAAGCTTGACCGTAAGGGCAACCCCAGCCAACACAAGCTATGCGATTATGCTATACACATTTGGCGTAGACGCATGCGATGTATATGCGACAGTGTCGATAAGCCTATTTCTAAGCCTCTACATTCCCGCTCACGTGCTCTCACACATAAGCAAGATGACCGCATACCACCATATTCTACTTAAAGGGTGGATACTCTGTGTAGTAGCAAACGGAGCTTATTCTTAAGATCCTCATTCTTGCTTATGAGATCCAATCCGCTCTCCTGAGTCTTAGATTTAGTTTTTAGACTACTCTCCCAAGTATGCCTAAATGATGAATGATGCACTCATAAGACAAGGTAATCACATAAACCTGGTTGACGTAAGATTATTCCTATCTCTAGTGAACACTTGCTTACATTGCTTAATGCGACCAACTACTTACCTTCTCGGCCAGTTAGTTGCTGTTGATTCTACTCATAGACAAGCATTGTGTCCACTTATAGACAAGCATTGCTACAGCTTTCCACTAAGAAAATAAGGTTTTCTCACAACACTCATGCAACGCACACCTCCCGGTGGTTTTCTACATGCTTCATATTCCTATGCCGTATAATAAAGTATGCGATACTCTAGCAATCTCACTAAGTGATGTGATGAATGTTAAAGATGCTCAGTAAATGAAGATGGAAATGGAATCGAAGGAAGTATAGAAATGCAGTGATCACAAAATGTATTAATTCCTTAATCCAAAATGTAATACAATATAATATAAGGAAAGAAGAGAAAATGAAAGGGCCAGCTGGAAGCAATGTCTTGCTTCCAGCAAATGTGTGTCAAGGCTACAACTGGTGCCATGGAAGGGCGATGGAGCAGACTCTCTCGAGCTCTAACTTCGATAAAGGCTCCGGTCGTCACTCGGAATGGATGAAGAAGATGAAGAACTCTCAAGACTATCTCTTCATGCTTTGGTCTGGATCACAAGGATCCGCCCTAAGGCATGGAATCTCAGGCGGAAAGCCTTGAATGATTTGAAATTCTGCTCTACGGCTTCTATTTATAGAGCTTGATTGCCGACAACATTTATGGACCTGCTCATAATCTGACACTCACGGCGCAATGGTTCTTTTCTGAATCTCTGCTTCTAACGGCGTGGTAGGTGAAATGTCAACATCACTTTTTGATACTCCCGAGGTATGCGTTCATACTTGTTTTCTTGAGTATTAATGTATTCCACCACCCTTGTGGTCATCCTTCTATTATGGTTATTATTTTGTAACCGCAATCTCTCTACAATGACCGCATTCGCTTGACAGCTGCAACTTCTATGCGATGGACGCATGCGGTTAATGATCGCAACATCCATGAGTCAAACGTATGTGTTCGCCTCTGCAATGGAGAGATTCCCCGCATGCAGTCATCTTTGCGATAGCCTGGCTTCTGCCTATGCAACTGCTTCCTGCATTAGCTACAAAGATAGATAATTGAACGCATAATCACGTAAAAGTGGGTTAGCCGAGATTCTAAATGCCAATCGACGCAAACTCTTTTTCTCATGAATTCTTAGTATAATTGCCGCATCTTATTCTTAATAGCCCTCATAATTCTAAATAAAAGCCCTATAATGATGTGCATTTCTACCCGACATCACACCCCCAAACTTAGAATCATGTTTGTCCTCGAGCATGCTTTATACTTGGGAAATTTGTAGTACACCCTCCGACTTTCCTTTGCGATGACCAGCCTCTCAAAATAAATTTACTCATACTCTAACCATGGCAGCAATGCTCTCCTCCACATCGACTACTTCTTCAAAGAGAACTTTTCTAAGCTTAAATATGGAAAGCCTCTGCTTAAAAACTTTCGACTCGTTCCCCGCAACTTTGCATTTAGCTTTTAAGAATGCGTTCGTTGATACAATTTAAAGCTTTGCGATTTTATTATTAGAATGCGGCGTTGAACCCAGCTATGTCTTCCTTTTGGCTTGCCCCCACATTTATCATGCGGACAACCAACTTCGGTTGCGTGCCATATTCAACTCAACTCTTGTCTTGGCTTAATTTGGTTTGCACCAGACAGAGGAGTTGCGCTTATGCATTGATCCTGAAGACTCACTTTCATTTTGGCCTGCCCCCACGGGTATCATGCGGACATCCAACTATGGGTAAGTGCCTTTCACAACTTGACACTTATCAGCATGGGTTTCCCATTGCACTGACAGTGGAGTTGTTATTCTCAATTTTTTTTTAATAGTATTGCAATGCAGTGAACGCATTTCTCCAGGATCGCTGCCACCCCCAGACTTAGAGATTTACAGCGCTTTCACTGCAAAGCTAAAGACAAACTCAATAGGAATGCGGTAATAAATGTTTGAATAGAGGTTTACACATGATAAAACTTAGACTGTCAAATTTTGAAGAAGCTATTAAAAGTAAGGTGAGCTTTGCGATACTTAGTTGGCGGATGTAGTGAATTATATGTACTATCATAGATGCATCGCAAAGGAAGGAAATCAAACAAAGAGAATTTCAAAAGGATGATGCATAAAAGATAACAAGAAAGGAACCTTGAGTAGAATAACACTTGCGACCATGCTTTAGAATTCATGCAGTCGAAGCCATACTTTAATGATGAAGAGGATCCAGCCGTTGCAACTGTGCACCGAGGAGAATTATTGTCGCACCTACAAAGAGCAAACACACCACATCCAAGAAAGGAGCCGCATATCCAAAATAGCAATAAAAATAAACTAACTAGGAAAGCAAGGTAAAGATGGAGTAGAAGACATCCCTAGAGAAAT
The DNA here is from genome assembly GCF_027475165.1 of Benincasa hispida. NCBI lineage: Eukaryota > Viridiplantae > Streptophyta > Magnoliopsida > Cucurbitales > Cucurbitaceae > Benincasa > Benincasa hispida. Next base: position 53,792,995 of record NC_143482.1, read on the forward strand.
TGGAGTGAGGTCACCGCAAGGAATCTCTCATGCAAGAGATTGCTCTCAACTGCTTAGGTCAAGAGGCTCGCCTTGACCATTGGAACTTCCGGCAATTGTTGGGCACATGTTGGCCACCATGTGCTTAAAACTACCTTCAGCTCATGCGACTGATTGCCCTTCTATCTTGGGGTCAATACTGGCTTTCGACGTATCGCCTACACTTCAATATTGTTTGCAACTTGGTCGCACAAGCTACAATACCCCCAAGGTAAAAAGGTTGCCTGTAAAAACACAAAAGTCAACAAACTATTAGCTGCCAAGTCCCCGGTAACGACGTCAAAAACTTGGTGATGTAAATTTCGAAGCGCAATGTGTGCGATGCATGTCTTAGGTTATGTGTTTGTTCTCATGCGTTGGAATGGAAAGTATGCGTTAATCTTATATGCAATGACCATGCGTTCCTGACAAAATCTTGGTGATGTAAATTTGGCAGCGCAATGTGTGTGATGCATGTCTTAGGTTATGCGTTTGTACTCATGTGTCGATGATCATGCGTTGGAATGGAAAGTATGCGTTAATCTTATATGCAATGACCATGCGTTCCTGTCAAAAGTTTTCTTGCGCTCTCGCTAAGTATAACGAGATTGCAAGTTTCTTGGGTGATTCGAGGTCGAACTCAGGGACTTGTAGCTAAATGTTATGTAGTAGTGTGTTTGCGGCAAAGAATAAAAGAATTTGAGGTTGAAAGGCTACGCACTACTCCTATTCCTAACTAACAGATTAAGTGGTGGAAGTATGACTGAGAGGGAGAGAAACGAAAACTGTTAATGCGTAGTAAAATGCATGGAAAAATAGATGAAAAGGCGAGGATGTCTTCACTACAACACTAAGCTTGACCGCAAGGGTAACCCGAGCCAATGCAAGCTATAAGATCATGCTATGCACACTTGACATAGACGCATGTGATGTATATGCGATAGTGTCGAGAAGCCTATTTCTAAGCCTCTACATTCCTGCTCACGTGCTCTCACACATAAGCAAGATGACCGCATACCACCATATCCTTCTTAAAGGGTGCATACGTTGTGTAGTAGCAAATGGAGCTTATTTCTAAGTTCCCAATTCTTGCTTATGCGATTCAATCCACTCTCCCGAGTCTTAGATTTGGTTTTTAGAATACTCTCCCAAGTATGCCTAAATGATGAATGATATTCTCATTAGACAAGGTAATCACATAAACCTAGTTAACTGTAACGTGATTTGTATGTATGATATTCAAAGCCCATGATGATGCGATACTACTATTATTTATGCGTTAATTAGAGATGCTCAAGTAGTATGCACTGCGTTGTCACAAGTTTCCTTTCATTGGAATCAAGTGTAATTCCACCGCAAGTTTTTCGGTGTGATCCGAGGTTGAACATGGGGAAGTGGTGCCGGTTATTGCGGTATGTTCATGGTATATGCGACCAGATTTTTCAATTCTTTATAAAAGTGTGTACAGTATGTAAATTACAGTAAAATAAAGGAAAGCAGTAAGATGCGATAAAACATGAAAATACAATAAACCTAAACTAGATGTTACAAGATACAGGGTTTATGTGCAAGATACTAGGATTAAGGCTGACTGTGAATGTTGTGCAACAACGTGGAATGCGACGACATGTCTTGTGAACAAATTAGAAAGAGAAAGATAAGTATTACAAACAATGCAAGTTCTTAATCGAATTGAAGGTACAAATACTATTCTGCTCTTCTCTTGGCGTACACCTTTCAGTGATCGGCTGCGTTTCCCACATGTCTGTGGTGAAACAGAGTCTAACGTAATGAACGCAAGGTTGCTTCCATGTCTGGAAGTATTACTTGCTTTAGTTAATGCACTCTTCTGACCTTCTCTCAATAGATCAAAATGACATCTTCACTTCTGCTCTCACAAGTGAAGATGTGCCATCTAGCATGCTTTAGCTAAACGTGTTTGATAACTTTAATACATATTAAGTTCTTGGTGATTCATATTGCTCATCAAGTGATTAAGAAAACATCATGGAGAAAGTGACTAAGGGGTGAATGGAAATAGACAGAAAATGGTAAATGAAATCTATCGAAACATTTAATATTTATACTAAGTGTTTGATACATGATGTGTGAATGTAGAGATAAAGAAAACGTGGAATACAGTGAAAGAGAGATAGAACACATACAATCAGGTGCCAATGTCTTGGCACAGATTCAATGGAGATCTGCTTGCTGGATAGGATGGTTTTGATGGCAGGAAGAGCTTCCCTCTTCCACCGGTAGCAAGGGTCTCTACACAGAGGTCGGGTATACAGTTGGTCGGATTTGAGATTTACCTTTCGGCCTTACCTCTTTCTTTTCCCGAATTTCTTCTTTTCAGCACTCAGCTCATCCTTTTTCTCTCTAAAATCTTTCAACACTTAGCCCAATATCAAATAGCATAATTTTCTCTGAATTCGCTGGGGTATTTATAGGAGCAGATCCTTTAACTTCGATCATGTGGTCCCCACTTGATGGTTATGGTAATTCCACAGATGGAGGGATATTATTCCTTCTGTTATGCCATCAGACCATCAATTCTGCACAACCGTTAGTTTTACACGTTTCCCAATCCTCCGATTTCGCATTGCTCGATTGCATCTTTCAATCATAGGTTCGCATGCGGTGTTTGTTTTTATTACTGCATGCAATCGTAGCATTGCTCTGGACCGACGATCGCATTGCACCATTACTTCGGTAATTATCTCTTCAAGGTTGATCGACGGGCGCAATGTGATAGACATGCGTTGATTAGTTTCTCGTGATCCTTGAGTGCAAGCAGTGACTTGGTCTCCTGCAAAATAGAGTAAAGTTTGGCTTGTCCTCCATATTTTTGGCGTTAGTGGGTGTAATTCCAAACATTTATAATTATTGTCATACTAAGTTAATTTTCATACAATTGGCGCATAATTACTAACTTTTGGCCGCAATATCTAGATAAGATGGCATAAATAACTTGTATTTCTACAAGTTATCATTAACGTAAGATTATTCCTATCTCTAGTGAACACTTGCTTACATTGCTTAATGCAACCAACTACTTACTCTCCAGGGCAGTTAGTTGCTGCTAATTCTACTCATAGACAAGCATTGCGTTCACTTATAGCCAAGCGTTGCTACATCTTCACAGTAAGCAAATAAGGATTTCTCACAACACTCACGCAACGTACACCTCCCGATCGTTTGCTACATGCTTCATATTCTTATGCCGCATGATTAAGTATGTGATACTCTAAAAATTTTACTTAGTGATGCAATGAAATTAAAGAATGCTAAGTAAATGAAGATGGAGATGGAATGGAAGGAAAGTATAGAAATGCATTGATCACAAAATGTATTAATCTCTTAAGCCAAAATGTAATACAGTACAAGGATAGAAGAAATATGGAAGGGCGGATGGAAGCAATGTCTTGCTTCCATCAGATGTGTGTCAAGGCTGTCGGTGGTGCCATGGATGGGTGGTGGAGTAGACTCTCTCGAGCTCTAACTCTGGCGAAGACTTCGGTCGTCATTTGGAATGATTGAAGAGATGAAGAACTCTCAAGACTATATTCTCATGCTTTGGTCTAGATCACAAGGATCCACCCTAAGGCAGGGAACCTCAGGCAGAAAGCCTTGGATGATTTGAAATTCTGCTCTACGGCTTCTATTTATAAAGCTTGATCGCCGACAACATTTATGGACCTGCTCTGAATCTGACACTCGTGGTGGGATGCTCCTTTTCTGAATCTCTGCTGCTAACAGCGTGGTAGGTGAAATGTCAATATCACCTTTTGATACTCTCGAGGTATGCGTTCATGCTTGCTTTCTGGAGTATCAACGCATTCCATCACCCTTGTGGTCATCCTTCTATTATGGTTATTATTCTATAGCCGTAATCTCTTTGTGATTACCGCATTCACTTGACGGTTGCAACTTTTATGCGATGGACGCATGCGGTTCATGGCCGCAACATCCATGCGTCGAATGTATGTGTTTGCCTCTGCGATGGAGAGATTCCCCACATGAGTTCGTCTTTGCGATAGCCTGGCTTCCGCATATGTGACCGCTTCCTGCGTTAGCTACAAATATAGACAATTGAATGCATAATAACACATAAAAGTGGGTTAGCCAAGATTCTTAATGCCTATTGACTCAAGCTCGTTTTCTCATGAATTCTTAGTATAATCGCCACATATTCTACTTAACAACCCTCATAATTCTAAATAAAAGGCCTATCATGACGTGCATTTCTGCCCATCATCACATATCTAAACGAACACATTGGATCATTAGGTTTGTATCAAATACAAAGTGAGTCGTATCCATAGTGTCACCAGGATATAGTACCCAACCTTATCCTTATACTATAGACCTTTTAGATTGTATCTTGAGCACTGATCCCTGTATGTCTCCACATTCTGTTCAAGACTCATAAGACAGCCTTGGATGTTAGTTTATTAGATTTAGGGTTATTAAAACAAAATAGAATACAACACAATCAATAATATTTATTGAAATGACATCGCTAACTCTTTATTGATGACAGTCAATCAATTACATTTACTATCTACGAGTTTTAAGGCATAAAACCAAACATATTTGACACTGAGCCCTACTATGGGAAGCTGTCCCTTTCTTGGCCATGAAGTTTGAGCATCCCCTATTAATTCAAACACAAGGTCCCTAAAAGATGGGCATTGTTAAGTCACATTCTCTAGAACAAAAATTGTGAAGAAATTGATTGATAATTGCAGGAGATATAACAAAAGAATGACGTTTGATATAGACCTTAAAAAAATTAGGGTTGTTTGGATCAGCAAAAGCAGAGGTCAAGTTCACAATATATTCTCGAACTAGTTGAGGATAATAGGGCCCAAACTCAACACGGTCCTTTCAAGCTCGACATCACGTAACAATTCCTTAAAGTCTATACACTTCTGAAGATGCTCAAACAATCATTTTTCATCGATAATCTTTCTTTTCACAACATATTTCCTCAAACTAACACTCTCATCAGTATAGAAGGATACTCTATCCAAAGGAATAAAATAACTCATAATCAAATCTCGGTAACGAAATATTCATTCCTATTATGTCAATTTCCAAACAATATTATTGTTTGGATGAAAACGGGGGAATTTCGAATTCCGATCCATGCAGTAACATCGTTTTGAATACATTCAATTTGAATTGGCATTTTCTCCATCATAATTATCATCATAGTTATTGTGATGAAAGACCCACAAGAATTAGCCTAGGTACATCATACCTGTAATCTATTTTCCATTGCCTTTAGCTACTGCATGAGTGACATTCACATTACTATAGCCCTCATTATCATATCTACTCTATAGACCCCAGATAGAATTCTCTTCAGAAGGAGAGTTTTCATAATCATTTTCGGAAGACTCATGTGAAGCATCAACACCTGATCCAACAACAGCTCCATCATCAGCAACAACACTCGTACCCACACCAGCCCCAACATCCTTAATTCTCTTTGAATGTAGCACAGTAAGAGGTGTATTAACATTGATGTCTTCATTAGATGCATAGGCTTCAAATGAAATTTTAGGTGTATGTTCACTTGGATCAAGGTCAACATCAGCCAATACAACATCCTTTAAATTCTCATGAATCTTTGTAGCTAAGGGCAACAAACTCATCATTTACATTTCCTTGGATAGACATGGTGTTCGTTTCAAGAGGAGCATTGGAAATTTCCTCACTAGGTTGCACAGTTTTAGGAGAAATAACAAGATTAACATTCTCAGTAGAATTTTCAGAAGGATAATTACAGGCATGTGGATAAAGAAGCAATCGTTTCAGAAACTACTTTGTCAACAAAATCATGAACAACATTCTCATCACAAGTAGACTCTCTTTTTCCAACTCAGAAGCACAAGGAATAACAACCTTTTCTTCATTAATCGTACTATAACCAGGTAAAGCAAACTCAACATTGTCAGAAACACATGCAAGATTATCATCACCCACTATGCTACCCTCAAGAACCCTAACTTCTTTTTGTGCACCATCAGACGAAACAACATTATCTCCATGGTTTATAAGTAAAGCGATAAACTCATGCAAGTTACTCGAAGAATCATTAGAGGTGGATTTTTTCTTTACTTATCTTTTGTTTTCCTTTTATTTCAATAAACTGACTAGCTCTAGAAGATCTTCTTTTTGTCGAATGAGGAGGGACTCCAATTTCTTTCTTTGTATCAGGAAGTCCATGCACACGGACTCTATATTTGTTTGTTATAGTCGGAGGAACATCTTCTTCATCATGCATCTTTCTTTTAGTCTTTTCTTTGTATCTGACCATTTTGCTATCGAAAGTGTGTATTCCTTGTCTAGTGCTAACCATTTAAGGGGAAATCACAAAGATTGTAGGCAAGGGACTACAATGGAATAGTTGAGAGCAAGAAGCACCCATGATTTTAAGCAAAAACTTGTCACACTTCAATTCAAAGAAATTCAAACTCAAAGAAAAATTTGGAACTAAACACCAATTAAACTTCCTCATGCCTTCACCAATCGTAATTGATACGGTTTCACCATTAATTAATCATTTAGGCTTCAAGGCTAAATATGCCAAGTGACATCTCAAACCAGCCCATTGAAATAATTGTTGTGCCTTTAGAACAAAAAGGCCCAAAGCTACTCTCAAGACTTGAAAATGAACTGCATTTAAAGCCTTGGTAAAAATGTCAGGTATTTGATTCTTTGTGCCAATATGCTCCAACATAATTTGTTTGCTCTCCACCAAGTCGCGAAGAAAGTGATGTTTGATGTCTATATGCTTAGTATGGCTGTGCTAAAAAGGATTTTTGGATATATTAATCGCACTCATATTGTCACAGTAAAGAGTCATGACATCTTGTGTGACATCATACTCCTGTAACATTTGTTTCATCTATATTAACTAGGTGCAACTACCTCCTATAGCAATGTATTCAGCTTCAGTTGTTGACAAAGAAACACAGTTTTGTTTCTTGCTTAACCAAGAATCAAGTTATTCCTAATAAAGAAACAACCTTTAGATGTACTTTTCCTATCTTCATAACTTTCAACCCAATCGGCATCACAATCGCCAACCAGAGAGCTAATTATCAAACGTGTATAATAAACTATAACAACTCGTGTCATTGATATATTTGATTATTCTTTTAGCACTAAGCAAGTGACTTATCTTGGGAAAGGACTAGTATCTGGTACAAACACCAACAACAAATGCAATGTCAGGTTTGTTGGTTGTTAAATACAACAAGCTTCCAATTATACTTTTGTATAAACTCTCATTAACTTGAGTTCCATTTGTATCTTTTTACATTTTCACATGAGTGGGAGTAGGGGTTCTTTTAATACTGGCCTTCTCAAGGCCAAACTTCTTCATAATGTTCTTGGTATTTACTTTGAGAGATAAAAATTCCCTCATTAAATTGTTTAGTCTGAAACCCCAAAGAAAAAAAGTTCTCCAACCATGCTTGATAACTGGCAGAAATGCAGGTTATTACAGTGTTAAGTTCTTCAACAATGTTAGCTTGCGCTGATAAAATATGTAAGATTGCATCCAAAAAATATTAAATTCATAACATTGTGATCGCATGCGTTCATCGCATAGAAACAGTGGATTTTTGTATTTTTTATGCAGAATATGTGTTGACGCAAGACGAAAAGAGCAATCACAAGAAATAAATGGATGAGCGCAACATTACCGCAAGTTTTGCGGTGATTTTTGTTCGCAAACATCTACTCAAGAAGGATTGCCGCATAGAGTCGGCGCAACATGGTGGGCGCATCTAGATGAAAGGCATAATTAATCACGATGGGACAGAAAGCTGATGACGGTCGAATCCGAATTAAATTGACAGCTGCTAACGATAAAAAGTACACTCAAGTTTTCAGTGAAAATTATTCGGCGCATCAGTCAGAGAATTAAAGCCATCTCATCTGTGCAATAATAAGAGAGAAGCCGCCTTTCACCTCGGAAGCTCTATAAATACCGAAGGCAACCTTCAGAAAATGAGTTCGGAGAGAATTTTTCCTTAAATAGTTTAGCCTTGTTCTTAGATTTTCTTTTATTTTAAGGCGGAAGCGAGATGAGGAAGTTGTGCCGATAGATCGTTCCGATATGCTAGGGAGAGTGCCGTAAGCTTCAAGACCAGAGAGAGGACCAACTCCTACAGAAGCAGGAATATCTTTTGAATTGAATAGAGTTGCTAATGTAAAAGCCTTGGGCAGCAAGGGATTTCTACCAGGCTCTCTACCTTTATCTTTCATTGTTATTGTGTATTCACACTCTTTTATAGAAATGGAATTTACTTCTCTATATCTGTTCACTCTCTGTTTATCATGCATGAGTAGCTAAATCTGTTGAATGGGTTGAGAAGCATTTAGCTAGCACAAATGGGGATCTTTATTCTATGTGATTATCTTGTATAATGTATGCTTCATTCGTTCATTAGAGATACTCGGGAGGGTAGTCTAAGAATAGGATCTAGGCTTGGAAAAATCAGGTTAGAATCTAGGCTCAGGAGAGTCAGATTAGAACGCATAATCAAGAGATAGGATCTTAGGAATAAGCATTGTTTGCTATAAACGCATCGCATGCATCCTAGCGATAGGATATGATTATGTGTGGTCACCTTGCCTTTGTGCATCTTGCATCATCACATAGGAAAAGAGTAGAGACTTAGGAATAAGCTCTATGGACACTTTAGTATTCAACACATGTGTCCTAGACTTAGGAGCACCACATTTGCATTGGAAAATGACTTGTTGTACATGAGTGTAGCATTTGGATTTGGACTTACCAGGAACTCAGTGGGGTTTACATTTGGATTCCAATATGAAAACTTGATTGCTAAATGCAATTCCATCACCACATTTCCTCCATAATTTCACATCATAAAATAACGCTTCATGTTTTTGGCATCGTTGCCGGGGACTTCGGCAAAATAGTGTGCTAACGGTAATTTTTCTGATTTCTTTGCAGACTCTCAATCTGTGGCGAATTACGACCCAGAGATTGAGAGGATGTTCAGACGAAGACTGAGAGACAACCGCCAAAAACAAGACAGAACTCCAAGAATGCCAGAACAACCGGCAGAAAGGGCCGCAAACGCGAACAACATAATTGCCAACCCCATCCTTCTGGCGAATGACCGCAACAAACCCATTCAGGACTATGCATTGCCCGACCTCTATGATTTCTCTCCAGGAATCATGAGGCCAACGTTAGATGGATCAAGATTTGAAATGAAGCTGGTAATGTTGCAAATGGTCCAAGCTGCTGGCCAGTTTGGAGGAAGGCTTGGCGAGGACCCATACACTCTCTTCTGGAGCTTCATAGAAATCTGCTACACTTTTGTGTTCCTGAACATCTCTACCAAAAAAGTTCGACTAACTTTGTTTCTATTTTCTCTATGTGATCAGGCAAGAAAAGGGCATATTCTCTTGAACCGAGAGAGATAACTTCGTGGGAACAAGTGGTGGAAAAGTCTATGAATAAGTATTTCCCACCAACTGAGAATGCTAGGAGAAGGAAATTAATAACAAATTTTGAACAAGAAGATGACGAATCGCTCAACGATGCCTAGGCGAGGTTTAAGCAGCTAGTAAGAGACTGTCCATATAATGGTTTACCAGACTGCCTATAGATGGAGATTTTTTTACCAAGGACTAAATTCCTCTTCGCAGACTGCTGCCAATGCAACAACAGCTGGTGGTCTGCTTGACAAAACATATGAGGAGGCAAAAAGTATACTTGATCGCATTTCAAAAAATCACGAGGATTGGTGGGAAAGCAATCAGAGGATAAGAATTAAAGATAATGATACAAACAACGAGGCCATTTCCTCCCTACAAAATCAAATGACTGCGATGATGAGTTTGATACAAGGCATCGCAATTAATATCCGGGAGAAAAGAAAGGGCAGGTCAAGGCAATTGTGCAAATGACCGCAAGTTGTGTCATTTGCAGAGACGCTCATTCGATGGTAGAATGCCAAGAAAATATGCAGTCGGTATGCTTCCTGAAAACTAATCCCTACTCTGATACATACAACCTCGGGTGGAGAAACCACCCAAATTTTGCGTCAAAAAGTCAGCAACAAAGCTTTCATTCTATGGCACAAAAAGGATGGCCACCTAGATTTTTCCCGCAAAATGACGGTTAAACGAGCAATCATTCCAGTAGTTCGCAAGCACCACAATCTTCGTCCTTAGAGAGCTTGCTGAAGCAATACGTTGAGAAAAACGAATCAGTGCTTTAGAATCAAGCAATATCCATTTGAAACCTCGAAATTCAGATGGGACAAATTGTGGGCGAGCTGAAAAATAGACCGCAAGGAGCACTGCGAAGCTCAACTAAGTTTCCTCGCAACGCTGAGGGTACTAGGAAGGAACAATGCTTAGCAGTCTCTATGCTAAGAGACAAAATGATTGCAGAAGAAAGGGAAGAAACCATCGTGACCAATTTGAATACGGTGACAATCGAGGACCCGTTGACCTATAGTTCGAAAAAGCCCTAGAAAATGAACCTTGAAGTTGTGTTCACCCTCAAGCCTCTAGATCTTGAGACAGAAGAAGTCCAACCACCAGAAACTCCGCAAAGATTGAAAGAGAAACAAAATGATGAAGACAAGATTGCAATAGTGGCCACAGCACAAAATGCTATGATCCCACCAAGAATGTGCAACTTAGGAACCTTCACGATACCGTGCTCCATTGGAGGGGTCTACAGTGGCCAAGCACTATTTGATCTTGGGGCAAGTATAAACATAATGCCGCTATCAATATTCAAACAATTGAATGCTGGTACACTCATGCCCACAAAGGAAACTCTCCTACTCGTGGACAGATCTCGAATACACCCTGAAGGAGAGTTGAAAAATGTCATAATCTCAATTGGGACGACCATTCCTTTCGACCGGTCGTGCTTAAATTGATGTGCACAAGGGGGAGATCGTAATGAACATTCATGTGGAAAAGCTCCAGATTAAGGCAGTTAAGATCCCTGAGGACAAAGAAAAGAAGGAAAAGCCACCGTGGACATGAAAAGACCAGCTTGGAATAAGCGGTCCCTGAGTTAATATATGACTCAACCTCATTAAGGACGCAACTCTTTTGAATATCCTTTGTTCTGCATCAATACTTTTATCATCTTATTATTATCTATTATCACATATCTACTTTACTTATTATTCTACAAAAAAAAAATGGAGATTGAGGTAAAAGAATTTTGTGTTGTTTAAAATTATTTGACCCTCTCACTATTTTTCTTGCAACAATCGAGGCACAGGTTGTGGAGGTGTTATACGAAGAAGCAACTTATCTTACTCCGTCACCGCAATCCAAAGAAGATAGATCGCCGTAAAGAGGGATACATCAATACATAATGCGGGCGACAACGTAAATTTGGGGGGTTGTATTCTTCCTTCACTTTATTTCAAATTTTGCACTATCGCATCGCATTTTAGTTTTAAAAGTTTTTTCACTGCATCCTCTTTGATTACCGCAATTATTTGACATGGATAAATTAAGTTATCACATGTTGTCTCTTTGCCAATTATGATTTCAATGATGAAAAAAATACTTCTATTCCTTTCGTATAGACTAGAGTCAACTTAATTTTAAGATGGTCACCTTATGAAATATTTCTAGAAGTTAGGGGTCTACTAGCTTTCTTTCAAACTCTCTTTACGAAGCTTTTTAAGAACATCGCATGACTTCTTTCAATCTTTTGGCAATGAGGACATTGCCGCATTTTAAATTTGGGGGTGAGGTATTTATTTTCGACCTTGCTATTTTGAAAATAAAAAATTTGAGAATAAAAACTCCACTGTCAATGCAATAGGAAAACCCATGTTGGTAAGGGTTAAGTTGTGAAAGGCACTTACCCCTAGTTGGATGTCCGCATGACACATGTGGGGACAAGCCAAAACAAAAGTAAGTTGCCAGGATCAATGCATAAATATAATGACTGCAACTCCACCGCCAAGTAGGTATGAGTTTAGTCAGAAAAAGAGCACATTGCTCGAAGTTGGATGTCTGCATGACACACGTGAGGGCAAGCCAAAATGAAGGCAAGGCACTTGGATCAACACAAGGTAAGAAAAATAATAATGTCAAGAAATATGCAAGGATAAAATCATTTGACACCTCAGTTGAAAAGTCTTCTTTTTGAAATAAATCATGCGATGTCCCGAAATTTAGTAAAGTCCTTTTGAAGGTTGAGCTTGCGATCCCCAGGTTTTAGAAATATTTTAAGAGGAGACTTAAATAAGACTTAAGGAAATATGGGTATATAGGATTTGAATGAAGTACCCTTGAGATATCTAGGAAAAGAGAACCGCGGTCGACTCTCTAAAGGAAACCTTTAGCTTATGCTTGAGGACAAGCATTGCTTAAATTTTGGGGTGTGATAACGCACAGAAATGCACGTTATTACAATGCTAAGTTCTTAAACAATGTTGGCTTGCACTGATAAAATATGTTAGATTGCGTCCAAAAAGCATTAAATTCATAATATTGCAGTCGCATGCGTTCATTGCATAGAAACAATGGATTTTTGTATTTTTATGTAGAATATGCTTTGACGCAAGGTGGAAAGAGCAATCACAAGAAATCAATGGATGAACGCAGCATTACCGCAAGGCTTTGCAGTTATTTGTGTTCGCAAACATCTGCTCAATAAAGATTACCACATAGAGTCTACGCAACTTGGTGGGCGCATCTGGGTGAAAGGCATAATTAATCACGATGGGACAGGAAGATGATGATAGTCGAATCTAAATTAAGTTGACAGCTGCAAACGATAACAAGTACACTCAACTTTTCGGTGACAAATATTTGGCACATCAGTCAGAGAATTAAAGTCATCCCATCTGTCCAATCATAAGAAAGAAGCGGCCTTTCACCCCAAAAGTTTTATATATACTAAAGGAAACCTTCAGAACAGGAGTTCGGAGAGTTAGAGAATTTTTCCTTATATAGTTTAGCCTTATTCTTAGATTTTCTTTTATTTTAAAGCGGAAGTGAGAGGAGGAAGTTTTGCCGATAGATCGTTCGGGTAAGCTTAGGAGAGTTTCGGAAGCTTCAAGACCAGAGAGAGGGCCAACTCCTTCAGAAGCAAGAATATCTTTTGAACCGAATAGAGTTGCCAGTAGGGATTGCTACCAGGCTCTCTACCTTTATCTTCCATTGTTATTTTGTATTCAAACTCTTTTATAGAAATGGAATTTACTTCTCTATATCTGTTCACTCTCTGTTTATCATGCATGAGTAGCTAAATCTGTTGAATGGGTTGAAAAGCATTTAGCTAGTACAAATGGGGATCTTCATTCTATGCGACTATCTTGTATTATGTATGCTTCATTCATCCATTAGAGATACTCGGGAGGGTAGTTTAAGGACAGGATCTAGGCTTGGAAAAATCAGGTTAGAATCTAGGCTCAGAAGAGTCAGATTAGAACGCATAATCAAGAGATAGGAGCTTAGGAATAAGCCCTGTTTCTATTAATGCATCGCATGCATCCTAGCGATAGGGTATGATTGTGTGCGGTCACCTTGCCTTTGTGCATCTTGCATCATCGCATAGAAAAAGAGTAGAGACTTAGGAATAAGCTATATGGACACTTTTACATTCAACATATCCGTCCTAAACTTAGGAGCACCGCTTTTGCATTGGAAAATGACTTGATGTACATGAGTGTAGCATGATCGCATAGTCTGATGCATTCCTAAGTAACGCTAGCTAAAGACCTTCTTAACCCGTTCATCCGCATACTCAGTGCATCTATCACACAATCAAACTTTTCTCAAATCCACCGCATTTTTTTTATTTTTCATTACCGCAATCAACACAACCAAACAACTATTTGAGTTACCGGTTACTGCAAAGTTTTCTAAAAAATACCACCGCAACCTGTTTTCCCAAGTCCCTGAGTTCGACTCTGGACTTACCAGGAAGTTAGTGGGGTTTACACTTGGATTCCAGTGAGAAAACTTGATTGCTCAACGCAATTCCATCACCGCATTTCCTCCATAATTTCACATCATAAAATAACGCATCAATGCTTATCTCAAATTCTTGCTAAATTTGTTTCACAAAGAGCTTAACCATCTTCTATGACATCCCACATAAGACAATGTCATCAACATAAATCTAGACAATCACAAAGTTCCTTTGAGATTTTTTAACAAAGAGAGTTTTATCAACACCTCCTCGACTGTACCCACTGTTGACAAGAAATTTGGTCAAGAAGTGATAGCTGATAGAAATAAAAGCTATTGTAGCTTTTTATTTAGAATTATGAGGGCTAACAAGTAGAATAGGCAGTGATTATACTAAGAATTCATGTGAAAAGTGATCTTGCGTCGATCAGCATGAGAAATCTCTGCTAACCCAACATTCTGCATTATTCTGCGTCAAAATGTCTATTTTTGTAGCTATCGCAGCAATCAATCGCATGCGGTGAATCCCAGACCATCACAAGGGTGATAGCATACGTTCATCGCATGGATGTTGCAGCTATTAATCACATGCATTCATCGCATGGAGGTTGCGACTACAGAGTAATAACCATGATAGAAGGGTGATCGTAAGGTTGGTGGAATGCGTTGGTACTTCGGAAACCAAGCATGAACGCATACCTTGGGAATATAAAAAAGATGATGTTTGCATTCCACCTACCGCGTCGTTAGTGGCAGAGATTCAGAACAGGACCATTGCATCATTAGTGTCAGAGACTCAGAGTGGGACCATCAATGTTGTCGGTGATTGAGCTTTATAAATAGAACCTTAGAGGCCAAATTCAAGGTATCCGAGCTTCTACTTGAAGGCAAATCCTTGTGATCACAGATGAGACCATGAGAAGATATTATTTGAGAGTTCTTCATTCCTTCACCCATTCCGAGTTATGACAGGAGCCTTGTCGGAGATAGATCTCGAAAGAGACTACTCCACAGCCCATCCATGGCACCACCGGCATCCTTGACACGCATCTGATGGAAGCAAGAGATTGTCTACATCTAGCCCTCCATCTCTCTTCTTATCTCTATATTGTATTACATTTTGGCTTAAGACATTAATACATTTTGTAATCAATGCATCTCTTTATTTTCCTTGGCTCCATCTTCGTTAACTTTTTCTTTATCATCCCTTACTTTCATTGCAACGAACTAAGTAAGATTGCAAGAGTATCGCATACTTAATCATGTGACATAGACATACAAAACATGTAGCAAACTACCGAGAGGTGTGCGTTGCGTGAGTGTAGTGAGTAAATCCTCTTTGTTTAGTGTGAGGCTATAGAAATGCTTGGCTATGAACTTATCAGCGGCGACTAACTGCCCGAGAGGGTAAGTAGTGGAACGCACTAAGCAAAGTAAGTAGTGTTCCTAGAGATAGGAATAATCTTATGTTCAACACAGCAATGCTTTATGTGATCATCTTGTCTTATGAGTGCATCATTCATCATTTGGACATACTTGGGAGAGTAGTCTAGAATCTAGGCTTGGGAGAGTCATATTAGATCACATAAGTAAGAGTAGAAACTTAGGAATAAGTTCTATCTCACACATTACATGCGCTGTAGAAATAGGAAATGGTGGTATGCGGTCATCTTGTCTTATGTGCACATAAGCAAGAATAGAAACTTAGAAATAAGTTCTCTCGACTATTTCGCATTGCATCGCATGCGTATATGTGTATAGCATGATCGCATAACTTGTGCTGGCTGGGATTACCCTTGTGATCAAGCTTAATGATGTGGTGAAGTTATCCCCTCCACCATTTTTTCTATTTTTCCATGCATCTTATTACGCGTTAACTGTTGTCGTATCTCTACCAATTCTCATAGTCACACTTCCATTGCTCAAACTTTTTAGTTAGGAGTAGGAGTAGCGCATAGTCCTTTAACTTCATTATTCTTTTATTCATCGCCGCAAACACATTACTTTGCAACATTTAGTTACAAGTCCCTGAGTTCGACCTTAGATCATCCTGAGAAACTTGCATTCCCGTTATACTTGGCGAGAGAGCAAGAAAACTGTGGCAGGAACGCATGGTCATCGCATATATTCTTAAACTTATCTTGCATATTTCTTAGTCCTACGCATGACCATCGACGCATGGAGATCAACACATATCATAAGATGCATGCATATTTACGCTCCATTTTCCACGCATCAAGAAGTCATGGCACTGGTAGCTTACTTTGATTTAGAGATACACCAAATGGATGTAAAAACTACATTTCTCAATGGGAACGTTGATGAGACGATTTATATGGTGCAATAAGAAAAAAAATTGTGTCTGGTAATTCAAAGCTATGTTGTGTAAATTGAAGAAATCTATTTATGCTCTCAAGGAAGCCTCTCGTCAATAGTATTACAAATTCCATAAAGTAATTACCTCTTTTAGTTTTAAGGTGAATATAGTGAAAGGTTGTGTATATCACAAGTTCAGTGGGAGTAAATCTATCTTTCTGGTGTTATATGTCAATGACATACTCATAGCAAGTATTGATGTAGGTTTATTGCATGACACTGAGAGGTTTCTTAAAAAGAATTTTGAGATGAAAGATCTTGGTGATGCTTCTTTTGTAGTATGAATTGAAATACTGCAAGATTGTTCTCAAGGTGTATTGTGATTTTCACAAAAGAACTACATTGAAAAGATTTTGAGTAGATTTCACACGAAAGATTATGCAGCAGGAGATACCCTAGCCGCTAAAGTTGATAAATTTCATTTAGGTCAATGCCCCAAGAGTGTACTCGAATCTAAGGAGATGCAGAAGGTTCCATATGCATCGGTTGTTGGAAGCCTAATGTATGCCCAAGTATGTACGCATCTAGATATTGATGGATAATAAAGAACACATGCACAGCGGAAGAGATGAAATCGACAACGTTCTAATTGCAATAAAACAGGAATAAGCATGCAAAAGGGATAGAAAATACAACATTTGAAGGCTCCACCGCAAACTTTCTCTCTCGTGCACGAACGACACCACCAATGGTAAATTCTCGATATTCTTCAATTTAAGAACATGATTGTGGGACTGTTTTGTTAGTGAAAATAAGGGAATTTCACAATAGAAAAAAGGAGAGTAAAAGAGAGTTTAGGTGGAAGAGTTTAGGGCAAAATTTATGGAAGCATTAGTCTTTGAAATTTGAAAAAAAAAAAGCCATTTATAGAGAAAACACATGCAAATCTCATATTGCATGTCTTCCACCTCAAACTCTACTAGAATATAATCTCTGGGTATCAAGCATGGGAAGTACCACTTCAAAGTCCACTAAGTGGGAAAATACAACAATTAGATTTTATCTTTCCACTAGCTAAAAATAATTTTAAAAAATCAAGTTTTTTTTTTCATAATTTAGATAATATTTAAAAAAATAAATTTAATATCACATATTAAATTGTTTATGAGACTTAGCTTTGATTAATCACATTAATCAAGTTTAAAAAACACTTACATGCTAATAAACAAGAATATTCTCAAACACAATTAATTAATCAATTAATTATATAATTGTAAATTATATCTCATATAAAATACAAATTTTTCTTAAGACCGAATTTGAACATTTCAAATTCTCACTTTACCTAGTTTTTCAATTTTGTCCACGGTGACCTAGCAAGAGACCCGATGAACCTACAGATAATGGGCTCCAACGATCCGAGACTAACCGGTCAAACTCTTTAACCTAGTTAATCAACATTCGTTAACTAACAGGATTGTCCACTATAGCTTGTAGTTGCACTCTATTCACTATAGATATATTATGTGTCCATTTGATATAACTGTCATCAATAAGTTGATCCTTCACAGATTGTTCGTAACCTCATCTAGGTAAAATATCGAAATAATCCTGAGTTACATCTTTTCTCCTGAAGTATCACATTCCATCTAATGAAAAATTGATTTAGGATCTTAATCACTAAATCCATTCCCTCTCAGGTTAACGAGAGGATAAAGCCCCTTGTTCAAGACTCAGGATCAACCCTTAAGGAAACAACCTTTCTACAATCCCTAAAATGGGTAGGAGTGAATTCCATTTTACAAATTCTACGTCTCCAACCATCTACCCAGTCTTATCCCTGAAATGGGAGGCATATTGAGCAGTGATGTTGGGCTTACCCTCATCTATGTAGATCAACGGACATTCACGAATAAAAAGGAGTTCATCGACAACATAGGATCAAGATCAAGTTACTTAGGTCATCAAGGAGTGAAATTAACCAGTGTTAACAGTAAACGGTGTTAATACGTAAGAGTGATTATTTTGTAATCTATTTTACACAATTTCATCATGTAGAACACCCCTGCTCACATGTCTCTACATGAACGAACTGATCACATTGTTTATGAAACTTTATAATATTTTTAACAATCATAAAGCGGGCCATATTCAATAGTATCTCCAAGAATAGGTACCCAAACTAATCCAAGTATTATAGATGGTTTAGGCTATTTTACTCGAACTTGATCAAGTTTATGTCTCCACATAAAGTCCAAGTATTCATGACAATAGCCAAGGGTTCGTAGTTTATTGGATTTAGAGTTATTAAACAATCAACAACAGTTGTCTGAATAAACTTCATATATGTTTACTGTTTACAAAACTACGTGTTTTAAGACATACAACCCAATAGGTATTGCGTTCATAGTTGAAGTGTTAAGCAGATACTTGAGCAACCTGAGAATGGATCATTGGAAAGCAACCAAACAGGTTATGAGGTATTTACAGAAAATAAAAGATTATATGTTTACTTATCAAAGTTCAGAAGTTTTGAGATCATTGGGTATTCTAATTCTGATTATGCTGGATACCAAGACACTTTACGATCCACATCAGGCTATATCTTCATGTTGGCTAGAGGAGTTGTATCTTGGAAAAGTATTGAACAAATACTTATGGCATCTTCTACTATGGCTGCAGAGTTTATAGCATATTATGAGGCATCCAATCATGGAATATGGTTGTGAAATTTTGTCACTAGACTACGAATAGTGGTTGGCATAGAAAGATTACTCAAATTATTTTGTAACAATAAGTCGGCAGTTATGTATTCTAACAACAACAAAAGCAATACGAAGTCAAAGCATGTACACGTGAAGTTTCTAGTTGTTAAAGAAAGAGTTCAAAATGGTCAAATTTCGATAGAATAAATAGGAACAAACTCTATGGTGGCAGATCCATTAACTAAAGGTCTATCACCTAAAGTTTTTCATGGGCATGTTGCTCACAATGGTGTTAGTTACTTTTCTTATTCCATGGTTTAGTGTGAGTTTGTTATTGAGGATGTTCTTTGACCTTATATTGTTTATTTTCTATATAGAATAAAGTTGATAGTTTATGTTTTATTATCTAAAGTTGTTTATCATGCATGTAGTTTAGAAAATGCAGTTTAGCATAAAGTTTTTAATAATGATCTTACCAAGGAATTTTGACCAGTTAGAAATAGGCATGATCTAGATCATTTTGTAAGTAGTTTCCATGCTATCCACCAATACATGATCTATGTCATTGAATGTATTGAAATTGGTGATCAAGGAAGGTTTAGTTACAAGGGTAGTGACGAAAACTGCCTTGATTTCGTGCTAATACAGGAGATGGATTAGATTAAACTAAAGGGGAATTCTATTATTGAAATAAATCGTTTATGCGCGCTTAAAGTTTAAGTGATTTAATTATATCAAGTACACAGACATAGCCCAAATGGGAGATTGTTAGACATATTTAAATAATAATATGTTTAATTAAAGTATGACCTATGTATGTGGATTAGTAATTTATCACATTAGGTTATTTTATTATATTGGGTCATATTATGTGATCTAATTAATTAAGGCCCTAGATTCCTATTTGATTATAAACGTAATGGGTAGAATCTAATTCCTAGTTAATTAGGGTTTATTGGGAATCCTAATTGAACTAGTTATAAAAAGATCTTAGGGCTATAGTCCCTTATATACTAAAACAATAAGCACTCAATCTTTCTTGAATCCCATCTAGAGGGAGATCCCATTAAGGGCATTCTGAGTTTTGGTTGAAGGAAGACAATAGCCACTTTAGAGCCATCATCATTTCGTCAATGGAATCCAGTATGTATACATTCTTGAAATTTTGGCATATATGATCATATGGTTTATCTATTCAACATAGATATAAAGTAGTTATGCTAACATTTCTATCACTGATCGACGTTGATAGACTTCTATCAGCTTCTATCTGTGATAGACTCTAATAATAATGTTTATCACAACTATCTAAAAGCAAAAGAATTAACGATGTCTAGTGCATGTATCATAAATTATCCAAAAGAAAAAGATTAAAAAAAAAACTACCAACAACTAGCAATAATAAAATGATTATTTATTGATAGGCAAGTGATAGTAGTCTATCATAGTCTATCACCAGTGTGTATTTTTATTGATAGTGATGACAATATCTATCACAACTATCTAAAAGCAACAAAATTTTCATATTTAATAACAATGTCTAATGTATAGTTGATGGCAACAAAATTATGAACAAATACATTATCTCTTGATAAACTACTAATAGTAGTCTATTACATGTTATCACTGATAGATAGTGATAGAAAACTTTCATTGTCTATCACAGATAGACAGTGATAGACAACTATTAGTATCTACTTGTAATAGTTGATGATAGTATTCTATCACTTGATCTATCACTTGGCCTTCCATTATCAATCATTGTCATTCTAATTAATATTTTTGAACTAACAACAAAACTATAAATGGAGGAGGAGGAGGAGTTTCCGATGAGTTTTTTACGAGTGGGTGAATTCTGGGCTTAAGTTTCACACATGTGTTTGGTGTTTGAAGGGCTTTTTTGTCCTTTTATTTGGGCTGTAATGGTAATCCAATTTGGTTATAAAGTTTTTTTATTCGTGTAAATATTTTTTTCTTATTTTTTTTTATTTTTGAAAATCTCCTATAATTAATATATTTACACAAATTAGGTTTAACCAAAGTATTTAAATCTCAAGTGATACTTGAACATAAATAAATTGGTTAAGCCAAATATCATCAACTAAGAGATCAAAATTACAACATTGCTCCACCTACCTTTTTGGTACAACAAACATGAGCGGTAAAGAGTTAAATTCCTAACTTAGAAGGAGTACATGTTAATTATGGTTAAATTAGGTTCATATTTAAAATAAATTTTATGTAACTAATTATGAATAGGATGACATTAAGTATAAGTTGCTAGTTCTAATCAATCAATTTGCATCCTGCTAAAAAAACATAATAAATTGTTTCGAGGTAATTGTAACTAATAAATTAATTCTAAATAGTATGGCCCAATTAAAACAAATTAATTGCTTTAAACGTTTAGATAATTTATTTTTATTTCTCCTTCAATCCTATATGCTCTCATTCAAGATTATTCTAAATAACTCATATTTCTATTATGATGAAAGTTTTGAAACATCTATGAAATGTCAGTAAAAATATATTGGTGTTGGCATTATCTTAATGCATTGGGTAATCTGCTCTAATAACATAGTAAAAAAACAAAATCAAATACAATTTTAAAAAAAAAGAAAAAGAAAGCTTCCCCAGTAATTAACTGTGGTTGGACACAAGTATTTTTCTTATAAACTTTTCCCCAGGTTCTTTTCCCCCAAACTAATACATATTCATAACAAATTCCCATATTATAATACAAACTAGGTTCACAAATACTTCATTCATAGAAATAGTTTATTTAAATTCACCCCGAGACATTGTATATATGTGCCATTGATTAAAAGAGATTATTATGGGTAAATCTCTATAATAGACCTTAAGCCCATAATTGGGATAATGTTGTAGCCACCAAATCCAGCTTCTTTGATCAATTGAGCCCACTCCTCTTCTTCTCTCTCTTTTCCACCAGCAAGAATCATCATCAACATGTCGAAGAAAAGTTGAGTTTTGATCGAGTTCTCATCTCTTTTATTGTCGACCACCATATCAATTACAATCACTTTTCCTTTGTGACCATTGCTCGTTATGGCTGTTTTGCAATTCTTCAGAATCTTCACACATTCTTCATCACTCCAACCATGTAACATCCACTATTTTGTCACACCACAAATATCTTATTATTTAGCAATACAAATAAAAAAAAATTAGACAAGATGGAAGAAAATGATGCATGCAATCATAATAATAAGAGTTGCATGTATATATATATATATATATATATTTTTTTTTTGAAAAGTCGAAGCAGTGGATTTAGTAGATGCATCAAGATATCTGAACTAAATTTACACATTTTTAATATATAATTATACCTCGACAATCATGGACTTCATTGATAAAAAAAGAATAGGTACAAGATCGAGTTGCATTTGTACATATAAAATAATCAGGGTATTATTTGAGGATACGTGGACTTGCTTCAACTTCAACTTAAGTGAAAAAAATAAAAAGCTAACTCAAAATTGGGCTTCAAAATTCTAATACTTTGGCGGTTATCTTAGGTTTAATCGTTTTTTGGTAGTTCAACCCAACGACATGATTCCAAATGACGAATTTTTTAAATATTATTATTTTAATTTCTTTTCTTGTTTTGGCTATTCTAGATTAAAAAAAGGAAAGAAAGAAAGAAAAAAAATAGTTATAGCCAAGCTAACACCAAATAGTTATGTGTTGCCCTTTTTAACAACATGCATCTAATCATATTCAACCATTTCATCAAAAGTTTTTACTCTACAATGGTATAATATTGTCCACTTTGAGAATAAAGTTCATAGCTTTGCTTTTGGTTTCACCCCAAAAGATCTCATACCAATAGAGATAATCATTATCACTTGTATACTCATGATCCTTCTCTTATCTAACCAATGTGGAACTTTGGTCGCATTCCCAATAGAGACAACCAAACTAAGTACTTTTTATTAAGAAAAATACATGAATATATCTAGGTTCCACCCATTTTATCCCTATTAAACTCAATTCTCAAATTATAATTTTTCACATGATAAAATCTTTTTCTTATGAAAAAATAAATATTTTTTACGGTTGTGTATGGTTAAGTGGATAATAAAAAGATAGGTGTAGTCGAGAATGCACTCAAGTATTTTTCTTTGTTAGTAATATATCAATCCTTCAAACGATTGTAGATAACAATAGAACTTAAATTTTACCTTCAAGAGAAGAGCATCAGCGGGAGGTATCACCTTAAACATATCACCTTCAACGTATGTCAAATTTGGTTGATCTGCTTTCAAGTTAACCACAACATGAGGAAGATCAAGCACAGTGCATTCAATTTGTGGAAAAGCCATTGCAATAACTTTGGCCATAGTTCCAGTCCCACCACCAACATCAACCAACGACCCAATTCCCTCAAAAACACATTTATATTTCTCCAATAACACACTCACCACCAACCTCGCATCATTCGCCATGCTTGTGTTAAAAGCCTCCCGATCTCTTGGCTTACTCTTCATGTACTCCCAAAACGGTATTCCGTGAGTCGCCTCAAATGGCGTGTGGTCATTAGTTTGGAACCAGGCTGAAAGGAACTGCCATGTTTCCGTGAGGGTTGGTTTGAGCATGGTAAGTAGGAAAGGAGTTACACTACAAGGGTTGTCTTTAAGAAGAAGACGAGATAAATTGGTAAGCATATATCCTTCTTTTTTTAGAGCAAAGAAGCCGGAATGAGTCAACAAACGCATCAAGCGATATATGAATTGGGTTTTATTAGGATGAAGTTTGAGGGATGAAACAAGAAGAGAAAGGGCCATAGGGCTGGGGCCATGACGATGGATGGCGTCTGGAATCCCAAGTTGAATGGCGCATTTGAGAGACATTGAATTTATGAAGTTGAAGATGTGATTCCATATGTGACCTTCAGCTTCCAGCAACTCGTCGCCGGCAACTACCGGCCACATCTTTGCACCTTCAGAATCCATATTCACACAACCAAAGAAAGACAGAATAATTATGTGTACTAAGTTAAGGTGGTCAGGTCCTCCTATTTATATTACCAACACCAAATAAAATTGAATGCTAAGGTTCTATTAAGATGCATTTTAAAGTCCAATAAATCAATGAACATAGCATTGAAAGTTGAAAAATATTTGATGCCCTTTTTAAAGTTTATGAATATCTAATAGCGCACCATTCAAGAGTTTAGGCATCTATTCATATTAAATAATTTTGAAAATTTACAAGCTAAATAAACATAAAACTAAAATTTTAGACCCGTCGATAATCATTTGATTTTTATTTTTAAAAATTAAATCTATAGAAATTATTTCTATCTCTAAATCTCTTTGTTTGTTATCTGTTTGTTCTTTTTTTTTTAATTAATGGTGTATAAAACTAAGTAAAATTTTGAAAACTAAAATAATAGTTTTTAAAAATTTGTTTCTATTTTTAAAATTTAGCTAAAATTCAACTATTTTCATTAAGAAATATTTAAATAATTTTCAAAAAAAAATGGAGAGAAAATACGTGTAATTTTTAAAAATAAAAAATAATATAATTACGAAATGGGATCTTAGGACTGAAATTGTAATTAGTCCCAAAAATAAATTGGGACGTAGATGAATGTAACAAAGTAGATTATGATTGGGGCGTGGTTGATAAAACCTTAAATCTGCCGTACTTGAATATCCACATAATAATTCCTCCGTTGACATTGAAAAAAGAAAAAAGAAGAAGAAGAAGAAAAAAAGCTGAAAATTTACTTTTAAACATTGGTCAGAATAATTTTAAAGCCGTTTTGAGAGTGCAATTGAATTTAATATGGAATTATTTAAGGGTTCTTTTTTTTGGGATACTTATTTATCCAGACAGTTGAAGACCTCATTCATTTCAACCAAATAAATTGGGGTGGTCAACTATTTGGTAAAACCTTGAAAAATCTACAAAGCGCGTTGGTTGGAAAATTTGAATATTATAAAAAAAATATGCTGTCACGAAGGAGTATAGAGTCAAATACATTGTAACCGGTTTCGTGCCTACTCTCTTTGTACGCATGTTACCCTCTATCGAATCTATTTCACTCGTCGAGTTGGCCAAGCTCAAGCCAGCTTAGACCAAGCTCAGTAACCTGTTAATGGGGTAAGAGATGAGCTTAAGACAACAAAGTTGAGTTCACATATTGCAATTAATAATTTCGAAGCGCAACTTATAATGGCTCAAGACATATCACTATGGGTGTTTAATTTTCCCATATATTCTCCTTCAGGGCAATTTTATTTAGCGATGTTGTATACGAATTTGACTAAATCAATCTAATCTTTTTGAGTTTAGTCTCACCATATATACATCATCAAAATTTTATAGAAAGTAAGTTCATCTTCTCTTCCTATAAAAAATGGTAGTCACCTTTTGTTGAAAAGTAAAAACTTATTTAAGCACAAGCAGTCTGTGTATTATTATTCTGATTATTTTGCTGGTGGCACGTGGAGGTTAGGTGTGTCTCTTTTACTAGATTTTCCCATCAACAACATTCATGTTATTGGTTTTTTATATTATATCATAAAAAAGTAGTTAGGCTAGCTCATACCATTAAAGGAAGTTCCCATCGTTTGTATACAGTACAATGAATTTTTTTTTTTGTCCACATAAATATTTGACATTATTCGTATTCTCAAACTTTCGGTTTCCGTAAACAGTTTAACCATGAAAATATTAAAAGAAATTCAGATGAATTTGGTCATCACATACATATATATCCATCTAATCATTGCCATTTTTGCTCATTTGTATTAAAAATAAACTTACTTAAATCTGATATGATGCATTAATAGATAGATGTAATATCTCTATGTGAGTATTTATGAGCATCAACTTCCTATGGGTTCAACTACTTAGGTAAGAAAATAGTCAACAAATTAGTTGTTTTTAAACAAAAATTTAACCAACTTAAACAGCTTATGTACAACAGAATAATTTTTCTTAAGCATATAACAGTAAATGTCTCTAGAATATGTTTATTTCAAAACTATTTTTTCTCATTTATCTTTCTCTTTCTAATACATATCTTTCTCACTTTCCTCACTCATTTAAACGCATATATTGTTTATTTCATATAACATTAAACATAAAAGATTTCAAAATATGAAATTTGAATGTAATTAATGTATGTGTTTAGATTTGTAGGATAATAATTAATATCATAAAGTGTTTGCATTACGAATTTTTGTATATAGAAACAAAAATAAGAGAATACTTAATTAAATGGAAGAAAACAAATAATGTATTTATAAATTAAATTGAGTATTACTTAATAGGTTTAAATTCTATTTTGGTCTGTGTACTTTGAATTTTATTCTATTTTCATCACTAAACTTTCAAAAATATTTATTTTAGTCTCTGAGTTTTTTAAAAAATGTTTATTTTGGATCCTGTCGTTTTGATTCCATTAACATTTAACAGGAAATTGAGGTGGCTTATATTTTTTGATGGCTTATATTTATTTTCTAGCTATAGATCGTTTATGTCAACAAAAAAAAAAAAGTATACTTCTTATATATATATATATATATATATAAAAGTGATTTAAGTCCTACTGTTTTTTATATCAACAAAAAAAATGCTACATCAATTGGAATCTCCAAGTAAATTAGAAAAAAAAAATAGAGTTGAATCAAATATAACAAAATGGGCATATTAGTGTAGAAGACATTTTGTAGACATCTGTCTATTTTTCATATAAAAGTTTTTTTTCTCAATCATCAATATTTTATTTTCTATGTACTCTTCTCCACTTTATTTATTATGAGAACTTTTTAACCCAAGAACAAAACATCCCAGATCAAGGTAAAATAAACTAAGAAACTGCAAATAAATGCTACCCGTATAAGAAACAAAATATATAAATCACCTCAACCTTCTATTAAAAAGTTAAATGAATCCTAACGACATGGACAAAAAATAAGCACTTTTTTTTAAAGTTCAAGAAATATAAAATAGATGTTTTTAAGGTTTAGAGACTAAAATAGAATAAGATTCAAAGTTCATGACCAAAATAGGATTTATACCTATTTAACATATTGTTATATAAATTTTAACTCTTAACTTGTCAAGTTCATTTATTTTTACTCTAAACTTTAAATTTTATTAAATTGTGTCTCAAACCTATCTATTTGTATTATCTAAAAGTGGCTTAAGAGTAGAAACTTTTGATTTTGTGTTTTGTCCCTTTGGACATATGAGTAATTTTAATTATAGTGATTAAACAATTTGTAACCGAAAGGAATCGAATTCCTATTGTGGAAGTGAGCGATCGCTTATGTCAGTGAATCTTTTTTTTTTTTTTGGAATAACTTAAATTAGAGAAAAACAAAACAGAGAGGATAAACAATATATAAAGCATACTACACAAAACTTAGAGGAAGGGGAAGATTAGAAAACTTACCTTTGAAGATACTCAATCTTCTCGTCTTCCCCTCTGGTAGTCACGATCTCTTGTTCTCTGCTCAAACACTTCAAGCACGAATGCAGCAACCTCTCTAAGAAGAACACAACCAAAAAAGTTACCTTGCTATTCTCAAGGTGAGAATCACAATAGAGTTCTGAGCTTGCCTTGATTTTCGTTAAAGGGAGAGAGTGTTCTTGAGAGGAAATTTGACAAAGAAAGGAGATGATTCAAAATTGCAGAACGAAAAGAAAAATTCCTCTTCACAGTTTCACATTAACCACACCCTACCTTCTCCACTTCCATATGAGAGATGAAGGAATTATCTCATAATTCCCTCTCTACAACGAGAAATAACTCTTAAGGAGATATTTTTCAAACTTTAATTATATTGCAATTAATATAATTACAATCCAACTATATATTATATCATATATAATATATAACCTATAGTTTATATTATATCACATATAATATAACCTAATATAACCTATAGTTTATAGTCTCTCATATAACGTAGTTTTAATATGAATCATATTCATATTAACATTAACCTATAGTTTTTATATAGATCACATTCATATAATTAATGTTTGAATCATATTCAAATAACAACATCTCACATCAAACTATATAGTTTTAATATGATCATATTCATATTAATTTTTAACATATAATTTCTATATAAATCTTATTCATATAATAAATATTTGAATCATATTCAAATATTTATCTCTCTCATTAAACTTTATAGAATAATGTATTAGCATACATTATATTAATTGTATCTCATACAATTAATTCCCTTTAATTAATTTGAACCATTCAAATTAATCCAAAATTATTTTATTCTAATTAATCTTTATTGAGCTAACAAAGGGACCTTATGGACCATCATTTTAGAAACTCCAATAATACGAGATTAATTTATTAAACTCTTTAATTAAATTAATGAACATTCATAAACTATTGGTCACTCAACTAAAGACCGACAACTGCATTCTTTGCGTTGTAGGTATATTTCTGTGTCCATTGGATATAACCAATCAACGATGCGTTGACACTTCACAAATTGCTCATATGTACAGCTAGGTCAAAATTACCGTTTTACCTCTATAGTTACATCTAACTCTTTAAGTACTATAGATTCTTCTAATGAACAATTAACATAATCTCACTATGACTAGACCCCTCTCTAGCCAATGAGATGGTAGGGGCCCTCATTGTTCAAGGCTCAAAATTAGCTTTCAAGAGAGAAATTCATCGACTTACCCTAAAAACGGGAATGGGTGAATTCCATCTTGTGCAGTTCAGTTCCTAGCTCCCCACTCAGATGAATTCCCAAAATGGTAGGCATATTGAGTTAGTGACTACTTTCACCCATGTAGATTAGAGGACCACCCTCATAAGCAAGAGTGTATAGCATACCCCCACTCACATGTCTCCACATGAACGATTAGGATCAAATCGTTTCTAGCAGTTTACAACAATTGTAACAGTTACAAGGTGGATTAAGGAACTCTAATTATAGAGGACCTTTGAGTAGAAGCGGATCGTCCAAACTCCATTGTGAAAGAACTCATACATTTATAGTCATATAGAACAGATTATGCATTATAAACTAAGTTAAAGCATGCTTTCGAAATGAAAAACAAAGGATAAGGGATTATACCTTCGAAGAACACTTCTTCAAGTAAATCCCTCGATCAAACACAGATGCAACGAGCAAGACGATCTCCCTCGAACAACAACGAACAAAAACTCATCCTCAAACAAACTAGACACTACCACTAGATTACCTTGGTATTCTCGGTGTGAGAATCTAGGAGTGGTGGGCTATGGCTTATTTTGGTTTGTTAGGATTTTAAGTGGAGAAGGAAGACGATCGAGTAAACGAAATAACACTATCGCATAGAAGATGAAGTCTATCGCACATACTAGATACTCGATCGTC
The DNA here is from genome assembly GCF_027475165.1 of Benincasa hispida. NCBI lineage: Eukaryota > Viridiplantae > Streptophyta > Magnoliopsida > Cucurbitales > Cucurbitaceae > Benincasa > Benincasa hispida. The sequence continues at coordinate 53,822,390 of NC_143482.1, forward strand.
TAGGCTCTTTGAAGCTATCATGTAGTAACTCGATTGCTAATAATATGAGATATGAGATTTTGAAATCAAATTTCATTTTATCCAAAAATTGTCATAAAACTGTGCAACTACCCACTAAGGGTGGTTATTGTGAAAAATATTTTTAATTATCAAATAATTAATAAATATAAATAAATATGATAACTAACTTATCATATTATATTTATAACCTATAGTTTTAATATTGCATCATATACAATATATAAACCATAGTTCTTTTTCTTTATTTTATGGCATTTAATATAAATCATATTTACATTAAATTTAATAACTATGAATCTAATTCATAGAAGTTATATTTGAATCATATTCAAATATTAGTTCCTCCAATCAAATAATAATATATCAAATACATTATATCAATTATATCATATATATAATTTAATTAATTTAATTATATCATATATAATCAAACTCCCTCTTATTAATTTTAACATTTCAAATTAACCCAAAAACTGATTCTCAACTTGAATTCATTGAGCTACCAAGGGGACCTTATGGACTAATAGCTTGAAGCTCCAATGGTACGTGAATAATTGACTAAATTTTTTAATCACGTTATCGACGGTCCGTTAACTGTCGAGTACTTCACTAAAGATCGACAACTGCACTCTTCGCACTACAGATATATTTTTGTGTCCATTGGATATAATCAATCAACAATACGATGATCCTTCACAAATCGCTCATAAATACAACTAGGGCAAATTACCGTTTTGCCCCTGTAGTTATATCTAACTCATTAAGTACCACTGATCCCTCTAATGAACTATAGATCATAGTCCTATTATGACTAAACCCCTCTTGGGCCAAGAGAGGGTGTGGCGCCACATTGTTCAAGACACAAAATCAACCCTTAAGGGAGAAATTTATCTACTTACCCCTACTTCGGGGAAGGAGTGATTTCATCTTGTGTAGTTGAGTTCCCAGCTGCCCAATCAGACGAATCCCCAAAGGACCGCCCTCATGGGCAGGAGTTCACAACTCACTCAGGATTAAAGTCATGTTACCTATGGTCATCCTAATGAAATGAAAGTCTCAATTATGAATGGCGTTATATTACAAGAATAAACATTTCATGGTCTAGTCTTATACAAACTTCTTTGTATAGAATATCCTCGCTCGCATGTCTAATACATGAATAATCAGGATCAGATTATTTGTAGCATTTTACAACATTTGTAACACTTACAAAGCGGGCCATACTCGTAGTGTCACCAAGATAAGGTATCCAGCCTTATTCATATACTACAGACCATTTAGGTTATCACTTAAAACACGATCCACTTGTATGTCTCCATATACGTGTTTAAGTTACAGCGATAACCATGGATCGTAGTTTATTGGTTTATGGTTAATGCAACTAAAATATCAAATATTTCATAGACTGAAGTGAATAAAATATCATATATTATAAATAACAAAATGTTTATTCATATAAGCGTTTACAAACTATAGAACCCTACGAGATTTAGGGCATCAACCCCAACAATGGGTCGTACCTATAGTGTCACCAAGATAAGGCACCCAACCTGTTGGAATACCTTGAATTTGTTGGTGCTTCGAACAACCCCCAAAACCTATTTAGAATTCGTATTTAACATATTTAATATTTGTAGTTATTTACGATTATGATCCTAGGGTTTAGAGTAGTGTGCTATATAAACTCTCTAACCCTAGAGGTATCGTTTGATATAATTTTTCTGAAAACATTCTCCCTAATAATATTATTCTCCCTTTGCCCGTGGACGTAGCTAACACACCGTTAGTGAACCACGTATATCTGTGTGCTGATGTTTTCTATCTCTACGTTCCTTTTTGTGTTATTTAATTGTCGATTTCGTAATACAACCTTATCCATTTACATAGATCATTTAGGTTATTACTTATACATGATTTATTTGTATGTCACCACATACATGTTTTATCTACATAAAATAACCTTCGATTTTTCTTTAATAGATTATTGCATATATAAAATAGTCAACCATTGATTCAAATAACATATAGCTATGAGACTTTAGGGCATACATTCCAACAATCTTTCACTTGCACTAAAATTGGTGAGACATAAGCCAATGAGACATGTAATCCTAGGGCATACTCTATACCCAACATGCTCTCCCACTTGCTCTAACACACTAGAGACATGTCTTGTAGTCCTAGACAGTCTAGAAGATCCTCTCACACTTTAGCCTAGAGAATCGTTTTATATAATTCAAATTGTCATGTCAATAAGAACTATCTGGTCACCACCAAAATGTTTATCTCATTTTGTTGTACTCCTATAACTTAGTGTTTACATATGTCCTCACACTTAGTCCTTGCACCACAATATCTCATAAAGTTGATAGACTAAGTTATATCTGAAACAACTTGCAGATATTTAAGGATATACTTGACTATGCAAATTATTGCTTCACAAGCAAAATTATTGCCTCATAGTCCAATTGACACCACTTAGAATAAAACATGGACTTCTCTAAATCCAGTATGAAATAGTGTATCCCGTAAAGGATCAAATATTAAACTTTATATACTAACTTCTCATTATACGAAAGTTTTAATATTTTAAATTCAATTTTCATACCATCGATTCATCTGAATTAACATACCAATTGTATATTAAATGTCAATTAAGGTCTCATGTAAGATTTATATTCCCTCAACATTTTAGGTATCTTAGGAAACTTTTCCCTTAGACATATCAACTTCATTGTACAATGGTACATTACCATTCCATCTGAAGTTGTTGTATCGAACATTAAATAACAATTTTGTAAATATAAGATGCACGAGACAAATTTAAGATCATGTACTAAACATCTTCATGTGGACTTTTAATATAAAAAATAAAAATAAATAAAAAAATAAAAACTTTAAATCAACTATTTGAAACTGGTTAAACAGTCAAACCTTCATATTGATTTCTACTCATTCATAATGAGTAAATATCAAAATAAAACATATAAATACCTACCCTTCATTTTATTGTATGTACAAGAACATCGTCATTATTCAAAGTCATGGGTTGTGATACTATATCAAACCCTTATTCTCAAATTTCCTAATTGTGAAATTCATTTCTCAAATGCACATCCCAATTTTGCAACCCTACTTCAATTTATGTAGATACATTGAACTTATTTTCATAAAATATTTTTACATATCTCAGATGAAACAATGAATCAAATAATGCATAAAGACTCTATCATAGAAACTAGTTAAGAAATTGACATGCAATCTATTTTTACCAAACAGTTCTAGCGTCGACTTTCACTTAACACCAAGAGTCTTACCTTGAAGATCTCGATCTCCAAGTGATACACTTTCAAGTCTTCATTTTGTAACACCATTTATATCCTTTGAATTTGACCCCATCAATGAAAATCTACCAAAACTTACTCAAATTAAGTACACTACTTCATTTCAAATTTTATGACTTTGACATAATGTCTCTTTGTCAAATTCCTTCAATTTTTGTTATCCATTATGAAAATTTTGACTTCCAATAAGCCATAGTAGAGATTGAGTATAGCATAATTCTCCCACTACTTTAAGGTTTATAATTTTTCATCTTGTCATCTCATATGACAATGGAGACTTCAAGTAAGCCTTTGCAAATGTTGAGTTATCTCATAACTCTCCCACTACGATGAAAACTTATATGTTTGACAATTAGAAATTGACGTTCAAATGAAAATAAAAGATTAACAACATTTGTTAATTATTACGTGGTTTTACTTGGAACTAATTCATCAACACAACTTGATCATTTTACACGTCTGCAACCCTTCATTTTGACTTTCCAAATGAAACTAGTATTTCTCACATAAATATATCATTTTATTTTGGATTGTCCAAAAAGCCATTTGTAAACTCCTCAATGACTACTCACATTTAGGTGTATTTTGGAACATTTATTTTATCAAATGTTTGTTTTGACACAATTGTCTCAACTTACCCAAAAACTCAAGTGTCATAAACTAGTTTTACAATACTTTCATAATCCAATATTGTTTCTCAAACATTTTTTAGGAAATAATGTCTAAAAATGCAATCTCCATTGCATATCTATAGTGAAGTAAGACATCAATGTTGTTTTAAAGATTAGGATTATGTTTAACAAAGTACTTAAAACGTACCAAGTTTAACAAGGCCACATTTCCCCTATTGCTTCATAATTTCATCCAAATTGTACTCAATGCTCGAAGTTCAGATACCATCTTACTGTATCAATTAGGCTTAGAACAATAAAATTCTTGTACTAATCATTATAATCTGTGAAGGAAATCTAAACATAGAGATCCAGTCAGCGAAAGCAGATTGTTCCAAATCCTATTGAGAAAGAACATAAACACATTACAGCTTACAAGAACAGATTATACATAATTCAGTAAATTACAAGCATGCTTCTTTAAAAGAATGAACAAGGGATAAAGTATGCAAACCTTTGAAGAACTCTTTCTTCAAGCATCCCTCGATCAATCTCCAATGCGTCCAACGAAGTACTCGAACGCAACAATCAAAACAGCCATCAACATGAACTGAAGAATCCTCGATCACTATCGAGTCCAACTCGATCCTCAAACCTCGAAGGGAATTAGAATACCACCACAAGAGTTACCTTGGTATTCTCAGTGTGAGAATCCAAGAGTTGTGGACTCTGTGTGACTTTGGATAAAGGAATGAAGGAGGAAGACGATCGAGTAAGTGGGAGATGGATGGAGTCTATCGTATAGACTAGATACTCGATCGTTTAGTAAGAAGAAGCCTATTGTACAAACTTTGCTACTCGATCGTCGAGCAACGAGTATCGAGTAACTATCGTATAGTAAACTCGGAACTCGATCGTTTAGACTCTCTATGTTATCGTTTAGTATAACGCTTTTACTCGATAGACTTTTATGTGAGATCTACTTCCAAATGAATCAACTACTAAATTTTGGGAAACGATTTTCCTTTTATCTCACAGTTACCATAACTTCCAATAACCTCTCACTCTATTGGTTATTAAAGAAAAAGAATTAATTATCATATAATTATTATATTATAAATAAATATGATAACCAACTTATCATATTATATTTATAACCTATTTTTTTTAATATTTCATCATATGAAACATACAAACCATAGTTCTTTGTCTATGTTATTGTATTTTATATAAATCATATTATATTAATTCCTCCAATTAATGTATCTAATACATCATATCAATTATATCATATATAATTTAATTAATATATGATATAATTGATATGATATGAGGATAATGAATTAATGTTTTTCATTTAATGAAATAAATTATTAAGTGTAGTAAAATTTAATCTTCTTTGATAGAGACTGATTGAAGTCTATAAGGGTCTATTAGCTGTAGAAATTGATAGTCGTCTATCATTAATACTATCAGTGATAGAAACTGATACAAGTTTATCACTAATAGATACTGATAGAATTTTATCAGTGTCTATCATTGATAGATGCTGATAGAATTCTAACAATTCTATCACTATTGATAGATGTTGATAGAATACTAATAGTGATTGAAACTGATAGAAATCTACTATTAATAGAGATTGATAGAAGTCTATCATTGTCTACCAATGATAAAAACTGATAGAAGTCTATCATTGATAGTATAATGATATAAGTCTATCACTGATAAACGTTAATAAAAGTTTATCAAAATTTCCCAAACAATTATAGGTTATGAGAGAATATATATAGAATGTGATTCATATATACCTTAAATAAGATTTAATTAATACATAAGATAATTAATGATTAATTAATTAATTAATTTTGATCTAATTAAATACCTCTATTGTTGCAGTTGCAAGGGAGTGGAGTAGGGAAAGGAGATATTGGGATGAGATCTGAATGGGTGGTACTCTGCATTTTTATAGAAACAAAAGAAACCTCTCACCTTCCTCTCAATGGCATTCCCTTTTCTTTCTCAAGGTTCTCACAAACCTCTTTGTCCAAGAGAATAGTAAAGAAGATTCTATTGGTGGTGTCTTGTTCGCATCAGTTCGTGTTGTGAAATTCATTAAGACCAAGAGAAGTTCAGAAGACTGTTCTTCAAAGGTTAATTTCTTGTCTCTATACTTTGTTTTTCCACAACATGCTTAATCTATTTTTTTAATTCTGGAAAAAAATATTTTCTCCCAAATTCAAAAATAAAACCGATAAAACGCTTCTGCATTGGGATTCAGTTCTTTCATAAACATATTGATGTAAAATATCATTTTATTGTACTAAAAAGTTTATCATAGAATAAATCGAAAATGGTAAGATTGAAGTCTTAAAGGTTCATACCTCAGATAATGCTACAAACATGTTGATAAAGTCTATTCTTCATCTCAAATTGTTTAAATTTCTAGAACTAATCGGCTTTGACTTACCTAAAAAAGGATGAACAAGACTTTAGCATGGGAGTCATAAAATTCTAGTTGCTTTCAAGGTGGAGATTGTTGAAACCGGTTACTCTTAACCTTTGTGAAACCTGTTGCAACATATAATTTCTTTTATTATTTTAAACCTCTCACTCATTATAAAAGCTAGATGAAAGAGTAGAAATAGTGTTATTACAAGCTATGAAAAACAACTCAAACGGTTGTTAGAAAATTAGTTACAAGCTGTCTTTAAATACATCTGTAAACTTCTTGTACATACATGAGTGGAAAAAAGATTGAGAGATCGAGATAGCTAAAAATACTCATCTTGTAATTCTTGTTGTAGCTCCCCGATCAAGAAATCATCAGCTTCTTCGTGGATGTAGGCTCCCTTTGGCCAGACCATGTAAAAATTATTGGTGTGTTTCCTCTTCCTTTATCTTCTTTATCTTCTGATCGTTTACCTTAGCACCTCCATTGTCTAGATGAAAATCGGCAGCACCTCCATTGTCTAAACGAATCTCGGCAGCATCTCCCTCTGGTTTTTTCCTCTTTTCTCTCTCGTTTTCTTCTACAAGAAAGAAAAGAATAGGGTTGGTCATTAAAATGTTTTCAATTCCCTGAGTGCTTGAGGTGAATCGTAACCATCAAAGTGTATGGTAAAGATCAATCTTCACGAAGATTGTGCTTTTAGCACACGGTTTTGTTTTAGATCAAATTTCATTAGTGATTTTGGTTTTAATTAGGGCCAGGCTGTCAACTAAAGCCCAAATAACTTTGTTTCAATTAGCAATTGTTCTTTCAAGCCCATCAAGCCCAACAAGTGGTATTAGAGCCTACATGAAAACTTCAAGATTAGTCAAAGATTCTAAAGAAACAAAATCTTGGAGCTTTCAGACAGAGAAATGGTAGTAGCAAGATATGATATTGAAAAGTTTGATGAGAAAGAAGACATTAGCTTGTGGAAAGCCAAGTTCAAACCCATTTTAGGGCAACAAAGGGTTCATAAAGCCCTTGAAGATCCAGCCAAGCTACCTACTATTGCAACAAAAGAAGAAAAGGAAAACATTGAGTTAATTACTCATGGCACACTTGTTCTTAATTTGTCAGACAGGTTTTTAAGACAAGTGATCGACCAAGAAACAACATTCAAGATGTGGAGTAAGCTGAATGAGCTCTATGAGACAAAGAATCTTCCCAACAAGATTTTCCTAAGGGAAAGGTTTTTCACCCTCAAAATGAGTTCTTTGAAATCCTTGACAGGAAACTTAGATGACTTTAAAAGAATTACTACTAAATTCAAGACTCAAGGAGAAGAGATTGGGGTAGATAATGAAGTCTTTGTATTTCTAAACTCACTTCCGAATTCCTATAAGGATGTCAAGGCTGCCCTAAAGTATGATAGAGACTCTCTAACTACTGATATTATCATTTCAGCCCCTAAAATCAGAGAGATGGAGCTTCTAACCAGCAAGGAAGATAAGCCCAGTGCTGAGGGTTTATTTGTCAAGGGAAAGTCTAAAAAAAAAATAAGAAAAAGGGGAAGCAAAACTCAACAAAAGAGGGCAAAGAAAAAACCAAGATTAGATGTAAATATTGCAAAAAGTTAGAACATCTAATCAAGAATTGTAGAACATTGAAATGGAAAAATGAGCAGAAGAACAAGCAATCACAGCCTCAACAGAAAGTCCAACAAAATCAATCAGGTGAAGCTTCAGTTTGTGAGGATTCTTACTTCTATTCAGATGCCCTAGTTACATCAAATTTAAAGGCATATGAAGAATCTAATAAGAACCTAGATTGGGTTCTAGACTCAAGGTGTTCTTTTCACATGACACCCCACAAAGACTGGTCAGCACTTATAGAGAATTGGATGGAGGCTCAGTTTACATAGATAATAATAACTCATGTTCAGTGGTTCGTATTGGTTCTGTATCACTCGAACTTGAAGATGTATCACTCAAACTTGAAGATTTCACTAGGCATGCTTGATTCGATTGGTTGTGAATACAGAGGAAAGGAAGGCTACTGTAAATTTTTGAAGAACAACAAGCCTATTCTCAGAGGGGTTAAGATAAATGGTGTCTATATTGTTCAAGGAGTTCAGAAAATGCATTCAGCTTTGGTTATAATTCAGAAGCAGCCTACTGAAGGAGATCTTTGGCACAAAAAACTCTCACACATTAGTGCCAAAGGTCTACAAGCTCTTGCTAAACAAGGAATTCTATTAAGGGAATTCATCAAAGCCTATCCTTCTGTGAACACTGTGTGATAGGCAAGGCTACAAGGCAGAGTTTTGTAATGGCTCAGCATACAACCAAGGCCATCCTTGATTATGTGCATTCGGACCTATGGGGTCCCTCACCTTTCCAATTCTTGAGTGGAGCCATGTACTTCTTAACCTTTGTGGATGATTATTCTAGAAAATGTTGGATACATTTCCTTAAATCTAAAGACTTAGTGTTTGATAAGTTCAAAGAATGGAAGACTATGGTTGAAAAAATATCTAACAATCAAATTAAATGTCTAAGAACTGACAATGGGCTTGAGTTCTGTGCAGAAGATTTTAATATTTTTTGTAGACAACAGGGTATTACTAGACACAAGATTGTTAGGTATACACTTCAGTAAAATGGGGTGGCAAAGAGATTGAATAAAACTATTATGGAAAGAGTAAGAAGCCTACTGTCAGATATAATTCTCCCTGAGAAATTTTGGGTTGAGGCAGCATCTTATATTGTCTATACCCTAAACAGATTCCCTCATGCATCTCTTAATCTTTTAACTCTTGAAGAAAGGTGGACCAAATAACCTCCAAGCCTAAATAATCTAAGGGTGTTTGGTTGCATTGGATTTGTCCATCAGAACAAGGGAAAATTAGATGCCCGAGATATAAAATGTATGTTGTTAGGTTTCACAGAAGGAGTAAAGGGATTTAGAATGTGGCAGAGAAGAGATGTATTACAAGTAGAGATGTTATTTTCAGGGAGGCTGAGATGTTTATGCAAGGATCTACATCTAATGTTACAGTACCTCAAAGGAATAATGATACAATTGAGGTGGAGCAAGTTCTCAACCCTAGCTCTGATCCTTCAAGCTCAGAATCACTTTTTGATCAACTACCTCATCTTGAAGAAGAAGTAGAAGATGTTATTTCTGATCCAGAGTAAGAAGAACCAGATTTTAGGGGGTACAACCTAGCTAGAGATAGACAAAGAAGAATTATTGTGCCACCTTCAAGATATGATGACTACTTAGCTCTAAATACTTCAGATCTATATAATGAAGCAGAACCCTCAACTTTTGAAGAAGCAGTGAGTTGTCCTAAAGCTAAAGCTAAGTTGTGGATAGAAGAAATGAATGAAGAAGTTGATTCACTAGTAAAAAATAACACTTGGGAGTTGACACTTTTGCCCAAAGGTTACAAACCAATTGCATCCAAATGGGTGTACAAATTGAAGGAGGGATTCCCTAATAATCAAGGACCTAGATATAAAGCTAGGTTGGTAGCTAAGGGATTTACTCAAAGACTAGGTGTTGATTTCAATGAGTCTCCAGTGGTCAAGAAAACTTCTATCAGACTCTTACTGTCTATTGTGGCTCAAAATGATCTAGAGCTAGAGCAACTTGATGTTAAAACAACTTTTCTACATGGTTTTCTAGAAGAAGTTATCTACATGAGCCAACCTAAGGGGTATGAGGTCAGAGGGAAAGAAGACCATGTTTGCCTACTTAAAAGGTCTATCTATGGCCTTAAACAGTCACCTAGGTGCTGGAACAGAAGATTCAGTGACTTTATGCAAAAGAATGGCTTTAATAAGAGTTCCTATGATAGCTGAAACACTGACACCTACATTCATCCTATCTATTTGTTACACTATGTGGATGATATGCTATTATCAGGAACAACTATGCAAGAATTAAATAAAGTCAAAGATCTACTCAAGTCAGAATTTGAAATGAAAGACATGGGCCATGCAAAAAGAATACTAGGCATTAATATAATCAGAAACAGAAAATAAAACATTCTCAGCATTGATCAGTCACAATATTTTCAGAAATTGCTTAAGAAATATCATATGACAGAGGCTAAATCAGTTTGTACTCCTATTGCTAATCATTTCAAACTTTCAGCAAAGAATTCACCTAAAGAATCTGACATTGAACATCTGAAGGTAATGTCAACTATTCCCTATTCCCAAGTTATGGGAAGCCTAATGTATCTAATGGTGTCTACAAGGCCGGATATTGCTTATGCTACTAGTTTGGTAAGTAGATATATGGCTAATTCAGGTAAGAGGCACTGGGAGGCAACTAAGTGGATAATGAGGTACCTTAAAGGCACTACAAGTGCTAAACTAATGTATCAACAACTATCAGACAGAGAACCACTAATTGGGTATGTTGACTCTGACTATGTTGGAGACCTAGACGAAGATCTTTATCAGGTTATATCTTCCTATATGGAAGGTGTGTTCTAAGCTGAAAGGCTACATTGCAATAAGTAATAGCCCTTTCTACTACTGAGGCAGAGTTTATTGCTCTCTCAGATGCAGTAAAAAAGGGTTTATGGCTAAAGGGTCTCCTAAGTGATTTTAAGATCAAACAGAATACAGTAAAAATATTTTGCGATAATTAGAGTACCATACATTTATCAAAGCATCTACAGTATTATAACAGAACAAAGCATATAGATGTAAAATACCATTTCATTCGAGAACAGATTGAAGGACAGCAAATAGAAGTGTTGAAAGTTCATACCTCAGAGAATGCCTCCGACATGTTGACAAAGACTGTCACTCAGTTCAAACTTCAAAAATGGCTTGATATTATAGGGTTTGAGCTGAGAGACAAAGGTTAAAAGAAGAAGAGATTCAGTACAAAGAAGCTGAAGAAACAACTTGAAGTTTTCTTTCAAGGTGGAGTTTTTTATTACAAGCTATGAAAAACAACTTCAAAGGTTGTTAAAAAATTAGTTACAAGTTGTCTTTAAATACATCTGTAAACTTCTTGTACATACATGAGTGGAAAGAAGATTGAGAGATTGATATAGCTAAAAATACTCAACTTGTAATTCTTGTTGTAGCTCCACGATCAAGAAATCATCAGCTTCTCCATGGATGTAGACTCCCTTTGGCCGAACCACGTAAAAATTCTTGGTGTTCTTCCTCTTCCTTTATCTTCTTTATCTTCTGATCGTTTACCTCAGCACCTCCATCGTCTAGACAAAACTCGGCAGCACCTTCATCGTCTAGACGAATCTCTGCAGCATCTCCCTCTTGTTTTTCCCTTTTTCTCTCTCGTTTTCTTCTGCAAGAAAGAAAAGAATAGGGTTAGTCATTAAAGTGTCTTCAATTCCCTGAGTGCTTGAGGTGAATCGTAACCATCAAAGTGTAGGGTGAAGAACAATCTTCACGAGGATTGTGCTTTTAGCACACGGTTTTGTTTTAGATCAAATTCCATCAGTGGTTTTGTTTTAATTCGGGCCAGGCTTTCAACTAAAGCCCAAATAACTTTGTTTCAATAAGAAATTATTCTTTCTAGCCCATCAAGCCCAACAAATAGCTAAAAGAGTGATTGTGAAAAACTCATCTAGAGTGAGAAATAGCGTCTTCAAGTTTTCGCTTTTCAAAACTACCATCTTTTTCTAAAACTTGTTAGAATAGTTTTTCTTGATCTATCTAAATTGAGATTGACCATCAAGATTTACTTTAAAAAAATTAATTTTTTTTAACTTATCGATTAATTTGGGCTTTCTCAGTACATCCCGACCATTACACATCGAGATTCGGTTAATTTTTTCAAATATAATATAATCTTCCAAAATCTTATACCAAATCTTATATATTTTAAGATTTTCTACAAATTCAGCCAAATATTATATAAAAAATTTACGTAACTTTTCAAATCTTTAGCTCAATTTATGTTTCACGGTTATTGAATGTTCAAATATCCAAATGGTTTTTAATTGATCAACTTGTGATTTTTAAAATTTGAGAAAAATCAATCTTGCAAAAGATTAAGTAAAATGTGAGAGATTATATAGAATCTCGGTGTTAATTTGTTCGAGAATGTACCGAGAAAGCTCAAATATATAAAATCACGATGTTAATCTACTCGAGATTAGTATTGAGATTTTATATATTTTTCATATCTTAGCTTTTTAATTTTGCAAAATTTAATCTTTCCCAAAAATTTTAAAATAAAAATGTAATCACTTGAGATTCATTTGTATAATTGGTAAATTCATTTGAAATTTTGAAAATTCATATAATTGTGGAAACATAAAATGAACTAAATATTTTTAAAAAATTACATTATAATATTTGGTAAAGATAAGTTAACTACTAGAATATTTGAAAATGTATAAGATCATTTGGTATAAGATTTAGAAAGATTACATAATATTTTAAAAAAATTAGATGAATGTAGATGGATAATGACCGAGATGTACCAAGAAGGTCTAAATCAATCGATAAGTTAGAAAAAAATTGATTTTTTAACTGAATTTCAATGACCGATCTTGCTTGAGATGGACAGAAAAAACTAGTTGAACAAAAAACATGCTAGTTTAACATGAAAATTTGAAGAGATTACTTCGGACAATTTTCCTTTCTAGTTTTCAATCCAAGAAGTTGATCGGAATAAAATGGAGGCTCCCTTTACTAAAGTGGACGTAGCATCAACTTGCTTTGCACCATTGAAGAACTAAAACAAAAGTTTTTTGGAAAATTATAAGAAATAACATATTCTAAGTTTCACTTTTCAAAACTACCATACTTTTTGAAAACTCAACTAGTTTTTTTTTTAAAAGTCAACTAGTTTTTCTCATTCAATCTCGATTGAGATTCATCATTGAGATTCAGTTAAAAAATTAGCTATTTTTCCTCCTATTAATTGTTTTGGGTTTTCTCTTGTGAAATCTCAAGTAGTATTTAAAGTGAAATTCCACTAATTTTTTCAAATATTATTTAATCTTTTCAAATCTTATACCAAATCTTATATCTTTTCAAATTTTCTCTAATTTGATCAAATCTTACGTAATTTTTCAAAATTTTCACACAATTTATGTTTCCATAATTATCTGAATTTTCAAATTTCAAAATAGAGTTATCGGAAAAAATCTAGTACTAACATAGTACATACTATCCATATTCATCATTTGACACGTCAGTAAATGATTTATTAATTTATTATTTATTTTGTGGATCCCACATTATTTTTAAATGCCACTCTTGTGGCAAGCAATAAATGGGGGTAGTATGAAAAATTTTCTATACTACCATAGTACTAGAAATTCCTCCGGATTTATCAATTATCAAAATGATTTTTTTCAATGGACTTTAGATGATTGCATTGTGATTTTTAAATTTTAGAAAAGATCAAATTTTGTGAAAATTGAGTAAGATTTGGAAAATATAAAGAATTTCGGTGTTATTGTATCTAAGATTTTACCCAGAAAATCCAAATATATAGAATATCAATGTTAATCTTGCCCGAGATAGCACTGAGATTCTTTATATTTTCCAAATCTTAGTTAATGTTTTTACAAAATTTGATATTTGGGCAAAAGATTTGAAAAATTAGATAAACTTTGATATCAAATTTGTAAATATTACATAATAGTGCACAACACCGAGAAAATTCAAAACAATTGATAAGAGGAAAAAAGATTAATTTTCTAACTAAATCTGAAAAAACTATTTTAATGAATTTAAAAAAAGTTCTTAGTTTTGAAAAATAAAAAAACGTGAGGATTCTATTTCTGACAATATTTCAATCTTTTCATCTCCTCCTTTGTATTATGCATTTCACATTTTATGAAGTCAATTAGGGGTGTTCGTGGGTGGGGTTGGGTTGAGTTTAGGGATATTTTAGATTCAACCCTATGCTTCGGTTTGTGTATTTTTCTAACCCAAACTAATTCAATTATGAACCCAAACCAAACCAATCCAAAAAAAATGGGTTGGGTTGATTTGGTTCCATTGGTTCCCTTAAACAAAGAGGAGATTGAAGAAATATTTCAGATATTTGATAGGCCTCCAATTTAGTAGGCGAATCATATAGCATTTGGTAGTTCCAGGCAAGCGATCGCGGGGTCTTCGTGGGCGATCGTCTAGTGTTACTCAGCGATCGTGTAGCCGAGCTTAGTGACCATATAACATTTGGTAGGCGATCGTATAACACTGGGTAGGCGATCGTATAGCATTTTGTTACTCAGCGATCGTGTAGCCGAGCACCGATCATGTAGCATTTGGTAGGCAATCGTATAACATTGGGTAGGTGATCGTATAACATTTTGTTACTCAGCGATCGTGTAGCCAAGCTCAGCGATCGCATAGCATTTGGTAGGTGATCGTATAGCATTGGGTAGGCAATCGTATAGCATTGGGTAGGTGATCGTATAACATTTTGTTACTCAGCGTTCGTGTAGCAGAGCTAAGCGATCGTTTAGCTGAGCTCAACGTTCGTGTAGCCGAGCCCAGTGATCGTGTAGCATTTGGTAGGCGATTGTCTAGAATTGGGTAGGCGATCGTATAGCATTTTGTTACTTAGCGATCGTGTAGTGGAGCTCAGCGATCGCGCTCAACGATCGTATAGTATTTTGTAAATGATCGTTTGGACTTGTTAAGCGATCGTCTAGTCTCTAGGTCGGTGAAAATTCGAACCGAACGGTTTTCCTATGAACCAACCTATTCGGGTTCATTAAAAAAAAACCCAAACCAAACCAATTTTTTTTAACCAACCTAAATTAGCTGGGTTGGATTGGGTTGCTCGATTTTTCGGGTCTTTGATTTTTTTGAATACCCCTAAAGTCAATAAACAACTTTTTCAATTTCTCTTCTGTTCGTTCGTGAGTGAAAAGTAAGGTAGTGTGTAGTTTTTCTTTTAGGTATACACGTGTAATGTTTGGTGAAAAAAATGTGTAAAACACTACAGTAATTTTTTTAGGGAATTTGGACCCTTCATTTAGATCATGTTCATTAAAAACGGATAAAAAAAAAAGTAGATCCCATTTGATTATTTTTTATATTGTTTACTTGTGTTATATATTTGTATTGACATATGAGTCCCACATCTAAATCTGTAGTGAAATAAGACAATTTGATTGATGAATAAAGAGTACTCGATCCGATTGTATCTGAGAATTTCTTATCATTACCGTTATCGTTATAGTTACCATTATGGCTATCATTGTTATTACAATTATAGTTGAAAATACCATTACTACTACCATTACTGTTACCATTTGAAAAAATTCATAATTTTAAGTAAATACGATCAAAATCAATCTAATTATATTTGCGATTCAAACTCATTATAATTGATCAATCAATAAAAATTTATTATAATTATACCGATTTTCATTACGATTTGATGAATGTGACCTTAGTATAATATTTTTCATAATTATGGCACCTCACGCCATCTTCACGTCTAAGGTTTTAGGAGTATACCCAAAATGCCATTTGAGAGATAATCTCTAGCTTCTAAAATACAGTATAACAAAATATAGCTTCTATTTTAGATAAAATCTTTAAAATTATATTAATTTTGTTTTTTTTAAAGAATTGCATATCTAATTTTTCTTTTAAAAAAATAACTTTTAAATATCATAATCATTTTTGTCGTATCTCCAAAATAATGGTGGAAACTGAGGTGGAAGAAAGTCGTGGGTCACTCGTTTGCTATGAAAAAGGAGGTTGGTCGTTTGGTTTGCAATCGTCAAATGGTTTATGACATAAATATGCCCAGTTTATGTATGTTGTTCATTAATTGGCAAAATATTTAATACATAAGAAGAAAAGACAAAATAACTATGTTATGTTATCATCCTAGGGTTGTACAATTTTGTCTTTAAACATTCTAGGGTGCCATCTCCTGTAAATAGCTATGTTATCATTAAATTTATTGTGAAAAATATATATATATAAAAAAAACCGTAGCCGCTTAGTACTGTTCTTTATTTTGTTAATATTAAGCGATCGTTTAGGTTTTATTAAGCGATTGTTTAGAGAATACTAAACGATCATTTAGCTAATTGTTCCATGATCGTTTAGGTTTATGCTAAATTTATAGAATACAATTGGTGTTGTACGTTTAACTAAGCAAATAAATAACCAAGCGATCGTTTAGATAAATTTGTGTTAAAATTACTAAGCGATCGTGTATAATTTACTAAGCGATCATGTATAATTTACTAAGCGATCAAGGATAATTTACTAAGCGATTATGTGCGATCGTGTATAATTTACTAAACGATCGTATAGTAATTTACTAAATGATTACTAAACGTTTGTGTTCAACAGACGCATTAATGCGGCGTACGGGGAAAAAAATTAAATAAAATATTCCCAAATACCGGTTTATTTATTTTAAATACGACGTACGAGACTAAAAAAATAATAAAATATTCCAGAATGCATCTCTTCAAGAGGCGTACTCGGATGAGGACAAAAAAAACCATTTATTTTTCTTAAATAAGTTAGAAACTACCCATTTTCTCCAATTAACTTTCAAAATACCCCTATTTAAATAATCCAAAAAATGGATCATGCCCAATACAAAAGTCAGAGATGATAAATTGATTTAATTTCCTCACAGCTTGCCACAATGATTAATTTGGACAGTGAACTAGTGCAAAAAAATAAAATATATTTTGTGAGTGTGGAGAATGAACTTGTTGTCTTGAGCTATAACCATATATTTATAGGAGTAGTTGACTTATATTCAAAATGTTTAAAATGTCGATATCGACTGAAATATCGAGGTTTTAGTTCTATGAAAATTTCGATGGAAATATCAATAAATTTTGACTTTGATGGATATTTCTAGAAAAATTATAAAAACAAAAAATTCAAAAATAAAGTTAAATTAACAAATAAACATTTTATGATTTTTAAATAAATTAACATCTCTATAATTTACATTAGTGATATTTTGTTGCTTAATTATTATGTTTCGTAGATTTTTCTGGATATAATGTACATATAGATTCACCCTCATGTTGATGTCGATGGAAATATTGATATGCGATGGAAATTTAATATTATGCTTATATTGTCTCAATAAGTTTTAGAGTTACTCTGAGATAATTCTTCTTCCCACCCGATCAGAGGTCGTGATCTATTGTGCATCTGGCTAGGACGATCTCAAGCACCTTTTCCCTTAGGTGCATTTTGATTTATAGGATGATACTTTGGATCGGGACATACACGAGATATGCCCTATTAGTTATTTTGCCACCATCAGCCTTGACCTTGGATGAGGCTGAGAGGACATTAATTTGCACCTTAACTCGAGCTAACCCTCTCATCTAGGCCTGAAAAATCATTTTATTTTCTTGGCCTTATTACTTCATCCTTATTTTATGTAAATTATATCCTCCAGTGTAAAATCACCCATAACAAATTAAATTTATTCACGATGTATTAATTAAAATATACCAATAATTTAATATAAAACTAATTTTTTTTATAAAAAAAATACACTTTTAATAATCAATCCAATCAGTTAACATCACTAAATAAAATAGAGAAGAAATTCACATCCTTAATATAAATGTAAAGATAATATTTGGATGCATCTCGAGATGTACTCATTTTTGTGCATCTCACTCTATTTAAAAGTTAAAATAAATAAAAAGAAAAAAAAAAAGAAAAAAAGAAGCAACAGATATTTTCTATTTGTCAAACTATAATTGATCAATTGGATAAAATATACAAAAATAGATATTATTGTAAGATGCAACTAAATATTTTTCATAATAAAATTTTTAAAAAAAAAGTACCTACAGCATATACTCGTGATGTATGCATGATGGAGCCGTTGATTCTAATTTGTAATAGTATTTTATTAAGAGAGAAAAAAGAACACAGGAACGAATAAAATTTAAAAATTATTATGTCACGAGATACTAATAAAGAAAATTAATAAGGATAATGTGTAAAAAGAAGAGAAGAAATTTGAAGAAATTTGCTGAAAACACAAAACAAAAATACTAAAAGAACCATATTAAAATAATGATGGTTTCTTTAATTATAAATAATGAATAGTGGTAGTATGAAATATTTATAAAAAAACAAAAATACTTTTTTGGTTCTTAGGTTTTGGGTTTAGTTTCTATTTAGTTATAAAATTTCAAAATGTTATACTTTTAGTAACTGTATTTTGAATTTAGTCATTTGGTTTTAAAATATTACAATTTTACGTTTGAAATTTGATTTTTTGTTTTTTAATATGGTCTTCTAAGTTTCAATGTAGTACAACTTCTAACTTCTATTTTTGCTAAATGCTCACTTTCAATCTTAAATGTTAAGGTCTATTAATATATTTAAAAGAATTAAAATTGGTTGAGTTTTTCACTATTTTTCTTCCCTTCATAATTATTTATATTAATTAATAGACTGAAATGTCAAACATCAAAATAAGTTAGTGAAAAATCAAAGTTAATAATGTAAATCTTGAAATCTAGGGATCGTCATATTGAAATAAATCTCAAATGTCGAACGTAAAATTGTGGGCTATTTTTAAATATAAAAAAATAAATCAAAATATTTATAAGATATAACGAAATTTTATAACTATCAATGATAGATTCTATCAGTGTCTATCAATATCACTGATAGACACTGATGAAGCATCTATCATTGATAGTTCTAAAATTTTGCTATATTTTGCAAATATTTTCAATAGTTTTACCATTTGAAATAATTTTTCTAAAATTTTCATATTTTAAAACTCTAAAAATAAATCAAATTCAAAACTTAATAATTAAAAATATAATATTTTGAAATTTTGTAACCAAATGAAAGATAGATTAAAAAAACAATATCTTTTCCAAATAATTTTCGTACGGCCTAGATGTAGCCCAGTTGGTGGGGACTACAACAATAAATGTTGTGTCTAATCTAACAAGACTTCGGAAAAGGAAAGGGTGGTCGAGGGGCATCATCCATCACATTTTAGGGGCTTTTCTTTTCTTTTTTCTTTTTTATGTGCATCATCCATTGATAGGAGAAACCCAAATCACATTTGGACACATCACACAACGTGTTTGGACAATTTCTCTCTTTTTGTTGTGAAAAATGAATTTGGATGGTGGAAAGATTTTAACAATGGGAGGAGATGAGTTGTTGGAAGCTCAATCTCACATATGGAATCATATCTTCAACTTCATCAACTCAATGTCTCTCAGATGCGCCATTTAACTTGGGATTCCAGACGCCATCCACAGCCATGGCCCCAACCCTATGCCTCTTTCTCTTCTTGTTTCATCTCTCAAACTTCATCCCAATAATACTCAATTCATATACCGTTTGATGCGTTTATTAACTCATTCCGGCTTCTTTGTTCTACAAGAAGAAGGATATGTGCTGACCAATTCTTCTCGCCTTCTTCTTAAAGACAATCCTTACGCTGTATCTCCTTTCCTACTTTCCATGTTGGAACCAATCCTCGTGGAGCCATGGCAATTTCTCTCAACTTGGTTCCAAACTAATGACCCGACGCCATTTGACACGGCTCATGAAATACTGTTTTGGGAGTACATGGGCAATAAGCCAAAAGATGGAGATGTTTTCAATGCAGGAATGGCGAGTGATGCGAGGTTGGTGATGAGTGTGTTATTGGGGAAACATAAAGGTTTTTTTTAAAGGAGTTAGGTCACTGGTTGATGTTTGTAGTGGCACTGGAACTATGGCCAAAGCCATTGCAAAGGCTTTTCCACAAATTGAATGCACTGCATTTGATCTCCCCCAAGTTATGACTGACTTGAAAGAAGATCAACCAAACTTCAAATATGTTGAAGGTGATATGTTTAAAGCTATTCCTCCCGCTGATGTGTTTCTTTTGAAGGTAAGCTAATCTAACTACTATGTCACATATTACAAAGAGTAATGATTGGGTATAGTCTAGGTTGTATCTAACTCTATACTTCCTTTTCTTTTACAAAAAAAAAAAAAAAAAAAAAAAAAAAAAAAAAAAAAAAAAAAAAAAAAATTATCATATGACAATCTTTTATTGGACAACTATCTCCCCAAAGATAGGTGCACTAAAAAACACAACCTTGGTATTTTCCTATTAGCAATATTTGAGGTCATTCTTGACTGCACTAATTTTTTTGCATCTCACTTTGACCGCACAATTAAAAAAACGATTTGATCACTCAATGCAAAAACAATTATAAAAAGAAATTATGAACACTTGTCTAGACTTTCCCTTGGTGATTTATCAAGATTTTTTTTTTTTGTATGGATGACTCATTCTCATGTGCCTTTATGATTAATATTGGAGTTTTGGTTTGTTGGTTTTATAATTTTCTCTAAGCCAGTGATTCTACAGATATATCAAATAAAGAATTAATATCTAGTTATGACATTAGAGTATTTTCCTATAGAATATTTTTCATATTTGGAAATATCCGACTGTGATATTTAGTCCGATAAGTTCCTTTTTGAAGCGCGACTTTTTATTCCAAATGAGGACTTATTTTCTTTATTGGATTTGTTTCTTTAATGTGAGTGTTGCAGACCATTTGAGGTTGCCACATTTGTGTAATTGGGCAGAACATTTTTCTGTATTCCGACCGAACTATTCTATATCGTGTTCTTGCTTGTTTGCTCACTATTCTATTGTGCATGTTCTTCATTCATTGAATGCAACATGTTGAAGAGTTTTAAGGTCTTAGGGGGAGCCTAAGCTATTGCTGCCAGAGAAGGGATTCTCAGTCTTATGAGGAGCCTAAGACTCAGCTTCAGAGAAGGAGTTCTCTGTCTTAGGGGGACTTAAGAGTTGTCGATAAAGGGAGTTCACTGATCGAAGAGGTAGATAATCAAGTTGAGAGAAGTCTCACACACTGTTGGGTGTTGAAGTGTTAGACGCTAATATTAACATACTTAGAAGGAGCCTAAGTTTAGTTGAGAGGGAGTCTCACATCTAAGGGAGCCTAGGTGCAGCGTGGATTAAGCTCTATGTGAGCAACTGTAGTAGTTGGTGTGTTACAGATAAGTACTACGTTATAATTTACTTAGCTCTTTAATATTAGTGGATTGTCTTTCCTAGGCTTTCTGCCCCCCAGACGTAGGTGTTTATCACCGAACTGGGTTACCAACTTTTGTGTGCTTTTACATGTTTACTTGTTATTGGTATTTTTGTTGTGATAGTTATTGTCAGTGCTTTCAGTTTAATATCCATATATCGAGTGGTGAGTCACCATAGCGCTTTTCCAATTGGTATCAGAGCGAGTCACCTTTATCCCCGGTGCTTCGATCATCGAATGAATCAAGGAAGGAGGCTCTACCACTCGTCCATCCGTTCTTGTGAAACAAACTATTCTTATTGGAATGCTTAAATGACTGCCTTTCTAAAGTCGATTGATAGCAAAACATGGAAGGCTATTGTATCCGAATGGACTTATCCTACCATTAAAACTGATGATGCAAAGGAAATATTGAAGTCAGAATCTCAATGCTCTGGAGAAGAAGATGGAGCATCTTTGGGAAATTCTCGTGCCTTGAATACCATATTCAATGGTGTAGATCGCAATATATTTAGATTAATTAACACTTGTATCTTAGTTTAGGAGGCATGAGACATATTGTTTGTTACTTATAAAGGAACATCTAAAGTAAAGATGTCTAGGTTGCAGTTGATGACATCAAAGTTTGAGCATCTTCGAATGCATGAAGAAGAATCCCTTGTTGAATTCAATGTACGTTTGCTAGATATTGCAAATGTGTCATTTGCTCTTGGAGAGAATATTTCAGAAGAAAAACTTGTCAGGATGGTACTTCGATCTCTACCCAAGAGATTTGACATAAAAATCATGACCATTAAGGGAGCTCAAGATATAACAAAGTTGAAAGTAGACGAATTATTTGGCTCCTTACTCACCCTTGAAATGACCTTGGATGGGAAATTTGACAAGAAAAATAAGAGAATTTTCCTTCAATCCACAGTTAAAGAAGAGTTGTTAAGTGACAATAGAGAATAAGAAGATCCTCTTGTTGAATCAATTTCTTTGCTTTGAAAACAGTTTAACCGTGTGCTAAAACGTTTCGATAAGAGGTCTGGTTCTTATAATAATAAAACCATGACCTTGGATGGGAAATTAAAAAAGAACTGACTTATGAATCAATCACAAACTTATGTCTTCTATTGCAAATTTGAAGCATGAACTCTCTCAAGTTAAAGAAGGATTCAATAACCAAGAATATCAGAATGTTGAATACTGGAACTGAGTCTTTGGAAAAAAATTTTATAGAAGAAAAATCTACTGGTGATAACTATGGGTTTGAATTTTCTAAAAGAGGAAGTCAGCATTACAACCAGTCAAATCTAAAAGGGAAGCAAAATATTGAGAGAGTTGAAGATCCCGAGCGTTACTGCTTTCAGGTACATCCACCAACAATATTGTACTGAAAGATAATCCCTTGACTAGATCAATGTGGGTTTGTCTTTATTGTGGAAAGGTGAGGCACAAACATCCTTTTCGCTATCAATTATTGAAGATTCTCTATAGAACCACCTATTCCAGAAGTGCTCTCTATTTCTCACAGAACCATTATAAAAATCAGACAAGAGTCAAACAGGTGTGGAGAGTGAAAAATGTTAAAAAAATGTAATGTGGTTCTAACTTCGCTCAGATTCTCTATTAAAGGTGACTGGTATTTCTATAGTGGAAGCTCTAGGCATATGACTTGTGAAAAGAGTTATTTGTCCAATCTCAAAACTGTCAGTTCCAAAAAGGTGACTTTTGGTGATGGTGCTTGTGGAAATATTATTGGGAAAGAAAAACTCAATTATCCGGGTCTTCCTCCATTGAAAGATGTAATGTTGGTTGAATGACTCACTACCAATCTAATTAACATTAGTTAGTTGTGCGACCAAGTACAAAATGTGAGCTTTACCAAAGACAAATATGTTGTCACAGACGATGTCTTTGCGTCACCTGAAATATATATTTCAGACAAATATATTACCAAAGACAAGTATTTTTAAAAATTTTGAAATATTTTTATGTCTTTGCGGAAGTGTTTGTTATATTCTTATTGATAGAGAGACTAGAAGAAAATGGGATTCCAAGTCTGATGAAGGCATATTTCTTGGATATTTCAGACATAATCAAGCTTACCATGTCTACAACAAACGAACTTATATTGTAATGGAGTCTATTAATTTTATAATTGATGATGATGCTGCTTCCCTTGGTTCTCCTCCTATTGAAGAATATCTCAATATCATTTCAGTTGTCAATATTAATGTGCCTAACATCTCGCCTAACATGCCTTCAGATGTGAATTCAGAAAATCGAGTGAAGATTAACCAGAATATCTCAGAGCAGGCAGAAGCTTGTAACAAACAACCTTCCAGCTGGGGTTCGTAATTCATCCTTCTAGTAATATTAGTGGGGACTTAGAAGAAGGAGTGATGACCAGAAGAAAGGATAAAATTAATTATCTTGACATGATCAGCAACATTTTCTTCACTTCTCCTGTTGAACCAAAGAATGTCAAAAAAGCTATTGCAGATGAAAGTTGGATAAATGCCATGCAAGAGGAGCTTGAGTAATTCATGAGGAATGACATCTGAACTTTGTCCCTAAGCCTGAATATGTGAATGTTATTGGCACAAAGTGAATTTTAAAAAACATGACTGATGAGAATGACGTTGATGTTCTGTTAACAACCAAAAAGGGGGAGTTGTTTGTGGTTTGGTTTGGTGGAGGTTTCTGACTATTTTTTGCTACTAATTATGATGTGTTTTTGCTCTAAAGACCGATATGTTTTAGCTTGTTTTGTTTTGTTCTGTTGATGTTATTGTTTTTATGAAGACTTTCTTTCAGACATCTATGCTTATTATTGAATGGTAGTTTGTTTTTGTTTTGCCTATAAAAAAAAATTATATGCCAAAGGGGGATTTTGTTGGAGATTTTGTTTGTTGGCTTTATAATTTTCTCAAAGGCAGTCGTTCTATAGATGTCTTAAATAAAGTATTAACATCCAGTTGTGACATTAAAGTATTTTCCTGCATAATATTTCCATATCAAAAAATATCCAACTATGATATTTAGTCTGATATGTTTCTTTTTGAAGCACAACTTTTTATTCCAAATGAGGACTTATTTCCTTTATTAGATTCGTTTATTTAAAGTGAGTGTTGCAAACCATTTGGGGTTGCCACATTTGTGTAACTGAGCAAGACGTTTTTCTATATTCTGGCTGAACTATTCTATATCGTGTTCTTGCTTATTTGCTCACTATTCCGTTGTGCGTGTTCTTCATCTGTTGAGTGCAACACGTTGAAAGGTTTCAAAGTTATGGAGTGCCTAAGTCATTACTGCTAGATAAGGGATTCTCGATCTTAGTAGGAGCCTAAGAGTCAGCTTCAAGGAAGGAGTTCTCAATCTTAGGGGGACTTAAGAGTTGTCCGTGAAGGGAGTTCACTGATCTAAGAGGAAAATAATCAAGTTGAGAGGAGTCTCACACACTGTCGGGTACTGAAGTGTCATATGTTAATATTAACATACTTATGGGGCGCCTAAGTTTAGTTGAGAGGGAATTTCACATCTAGGGGGAGCCTAGGTGCAGTGTGAGTTAAGCTCTACATGAGCCATTGTAGTAGTTGGCGTATTAGAGATAAGTATTACGTTATCAATTGCATAGCTCTTTAATATTAGTGGATTGTCCTTTTTGGGCTTTCTACCCCTAGATGTAGGTGTTCATCATCGAACTGGGTTACCAACTATTGTGTACTTTTACTTGTTTACTTGTTGTTGGTATTTTTGTTGTTACAGTTGTTATCAGTGCTTTCAATTTAACATCCATACATATCGAGTGGTGAGTCACCCTAGCTCTTTTTCAATTAATAATTTGCCTCTCACAAATGTATGAAATCTAACATTTTGCTTAAGTGCACCACCACATTATAACGTATCGTGTTAAGGATGGTTATATCTATCGTAGCACGCAGCAAACATCTTTATCGCGATAAAATTTTAAAACTTTGATCGCAATATTGATGACCATCACGTTAGCACTACAATAGATATGGTTATCCCTAACGGGATTCGTTATAAAATGCATAAGGGCTATGATAGACATGGTCATTCCTAACACGATATATTTATATGATTCGTTTGGTTTGAGGGTCTAAATCGAGCGAAACCGAACTGCTTATACCCCTAATCCTAACACATTAAATGATCGGAGTGACAAAGAATGTGTAAAGATTTTTTTTCCAATCTTTCCAAAATGATTATGAGCTTATAAAATGTATTCTTTGTGTATTGTGAAGAAATATGATATTTTGTATGTGACATAATAGTGGATATTACATGATTGGAGTGATGAAGAATGTGTGAAGATTCTGAAAAACTGCAAAGAAGCAATCACAAGCCATAGTAACGAAGGAAAGGTGATGGTGATTGATATTGTAGTTGGGAACAAAAATTTGGAGGAGGACTCAATCGAAACTCAGCTGTTCTTCGACATGTTGATGATGGTTTTAGTAGGTGGAAAAGAAAGAGAAGAAAAAGAATGGGCTCAATTGATTAAAGATGCTGGATTTGTCGGCTACAAAATTTTCCCAATTATGGGGGTAAGGTCTCTTATAGAGATTTATCCATAAGTATTTGTGTTGATCAAAGTTGGGATGTATTTGAGATCGAGTTTCTAAACTAATTTGCTTAGTATGTGGGAACTTTGTTACGAAAACTTATTTGAAATTATGTTTTATGTTTAACTCAAATTGGAATCTTACTTGTATGCCTTTCAAAATGTCGATGTATTCTATTTGTACATCTCATTTAACATTTAAAGAAAAAAACATTTCTTTCTAAAAATAGAAAATTTTGTTATATAACAAATTATGATTGGATAATTTTGTAGGATGCATAAAAATGAATGTAACCCAAGAAGCACCTATTTTTCTTTTCATTTCTATTTTTTTTTTATCAACACAAGAACAATACTTGAGTGCAACCCAAATGACATCTATCTTTTTCCATCCAACTATACTCACACAAAAAATGTAAGAAGAATTTATCATACGACAAATTGATTGTAAAATAACTGATAGCTGGATGCACAAAATCGAATGTGACATATAAGATACACGTAGTATTTCTTAGATTATAATGTTTTGTGTGGGTACGAGAAGAAGATAGTGAATAGATTAAGATGATGTGACAAATATTAATACCTGTACTGAGGAGCCAAAACAATTTGTTGTTGGATTTCATTTTGACATTCCTCTAATAGTTTTTTTAATTAAATTCCAACCCTACATGAAAATGACATGAAAGGTTAGAAACATACACGAAATATGCGGTACATGAAAAAGTATCAGGAACAAGACAATTTTTTCCGGTGGGAAAAGAATTTTAGCACCAAATTTGAATTTATATGGTTGTAGAACCCTTTATTTGAAAAAAGTATCAACCACTACGGCATGAAATTGACATAATTTTAGAGGGAAAAAATCAAAGCAAAATTTTTTGAATTTTTGAAATTTTATTCGATGGTCAAAGCTAATTTTGTGTATAACTTCATTTTATTGAATTTCATGAATTTATGAACATTTTTATTTTCTTTTTGTCAAAATTAGTGGCTGAATTAGAAAAAAACCTGACCAAAGTAAAAAATTCAATCCTCACTTTTAGGTTAAAAAATGATTAAATATCCTCTTGTATTTACCTATTTTAGACAATGAACTATATAAATACAGTAAATTTTGAACATAGTATTAGAGTCCAAAATTAGGGTTTGACATTGTTGTTCGTGCGACGTCAATAGTCTTCGTGTGTCGTATTGTCCGTATTCATTTGTTTCTCCATTTCGTCGGTACCCATTTCTCCATTCCGCCAGTAGCCGTGTCGCGAGCGTTTTTCGTCAGTCGGCGACTCTGGTCGTGTCTCCATTCGATTCGTACAAATCTCGTGGCTCCGTTCTCTATTCAAGTGTCAACCAGTTCGTGCGTGTCTCGGTTAGTGAAGCATCACATCTATATCTCAGTGTCACGTCTCGGTTTGTGAAACACCATCTCCAAATCGCACGGCGTTTCAGCTCTCATCTCCAGATCTTAGCGTCTTGGTTCATGAAGCATCATTTTTGGTTTGTTTCGTTCGTGGTTGCTGTCACAAGCTTCAGCGCCGTCCCAGATTCAGATCCAGTAAAGCAGCCGAGCTAAGCCATATCTCCAACTGCGTCGAGTCGATCCTTGAGACGAGCTGAGCCGAACCAAGACAAGCCATATCTTCAACTGAGCTGAGCAGAGCTGAGCCACACCTTCAGTCGAGTCGAGCTGATCAGTTGGCCGTTTTGTTTAAACCGGTTTGGTTTAACTGATCTGGTTCAGTTTTTCTTGGTTCACCACCTTGACAGCATTGGTTCTCCCATTGTGGTTGCTTCAACTGGTCTCATTGAGAATGGCAAGGACGTATGAGTCGCTCCCTTGCATAAATTGTGTAGTACATATATTAAATGAGATAGAAGAAAACATATTTCACCGAAGCTATTCTACACTCATGATCTTGAAAAAGATGACGACATCACTGTACAATAAATTTGTTCGAAGGATAACCTGATAGACTTATTTACAAAGGCATTACCAATCGCAATTTTTAAAAAATTGGTGCACAACATTGGAATGCAGGGACTTAGAGATCTTAAGTGATGTTTTTATGAGGGGAGTAAATATATTGTATTCTCACTAGAAGAATTTCGGGCTTTATTGTCGGTTTTAAACCAATATTAAAGAGCTTTAATGTCGGTTGACAACTGACATTAAAGATAGTGTTATTAAAGTCCTTTAATGTCGGTTTTAAACGAACATTAAAGGACTTTAATAACACTGTCTTTAATGTCAGTTGCAACCGACATTAAAGCCCTTTAATAAAATTTGTAACCAACATTAAAGCCCAAAATTTGTCATTTTATCAATTATTGTCCGTTTTTTTAAATTTTGTTGCCGAATCCATTTTTTGGTCAACAAGTATAACATGACACATCATCATCGAACACTATGGCTATGACATATTATTTATATATGGATTGGAAATCTATTATATTTAATCTACAAATTCTGCTATAAAATTATAATTTAAAAGGTCGTACAATAATTCAACCCTTGAAAACACAAATTACAAGTAATACAAACATTATGATTTTACAAATATTATGAGTTTACTGTCCCTCTCCACTTGGTAAGTATGGATCCCTTCATAATTCTTCTTGAACAGACCCCCCAGCTTCAGCAATGTCTGGTTATAGGCATCTTTGTTTGACCACTGTTGTTCAAAGGATCACAAACAAAAAAGGTTTAAGACAAAAGATTGAAAGTAAAAATGTGATCAGAATTCATATTAACCGTGTTTACAGGGAATGTGTATAAATTGTGTACATTCAAGGAAAAATTCTTTACTAGATTTCCCCAAGAAAAAACATAAAAAGGTTGCAATGTCAAATCTTTACTCCTTTGTTGCACCTACAAAACAAGAAAACTCAATAGTTGAATAAATGAGAGAATCTTCTTTTTAAAACTGTGAGTCATCAACTAAAAGTTATTAAAACCGTGAGTCAAACATTCTTTTAGTGTATTTAATTAGCATAATGCACATGTTCTCAAACCAATCAATCGTTTAGTTCTTGCATCTATTGCTTAGCTCCAGCGACCCATCGTGTAGCTCAATCGTTTAGTAAACGATCTCGCGCATAGGCTATCGTTTAACTACCACGCCCATCGTCTAACGCATTCACCTATCGCTTAGCATTCCGCCTATCATGTAGCACGTCTGCTCATCGTCTAGCGCAGCACGGCTATCGTCTAACGCATTCACCTATCGCTTAGTGCTCGCACATTTGCTATACGATCGTCCAGCGCCTGCCTACACGATCTCCAGCACCCGCGCATATCTACACGATTGTCTAGTGCATCACTTAGCTCTGCGCATCTTCTATACGATCGTCTACCTCATTGTTTAGCTCTCCGCATTGCTACAAGATTGTCCAACGCCCGCCTACACGATCACATACCTCATCGTGTATTGCTACCCATTTGCTACACGATCATCTACCCAGCGCCTTGCGCTCAACATTTTTCCTTCACTGCTCTTGCTCATGCATACTCAACGAAGGAGCAACTCTTGGCAACGCCTCTTGCCAATACTTCAACAAATGTATCATATACAACAAAACCATTAATCAAATCGAATTTCAAAGAACATAGACACATAAAAAGGCCCAAATCTAAGAGTAGAGAGACATATTGAAGTAAAACCGTAGTTGGCTTTCATTGAGACATTTACACAAACAATTGAGAAGCGTAACATAAGAACAAAAATTGCTGATAGTTTAAGAGAGGAAAGAGAAGAAGAGCATATTGATCTGGACGAACGACGAACGACGAACGACAGCACACATCACGTGGGAATATGAACTTTAGATCTGGAGACACATGATTAACGTATCAAGTCTGGGTGCTTATTTATCAAACTGAGAGTATAAAACACAGAAAAATAACTGAAGAGGGAACAGTAGACCGGGCTGTGGCGCTTCAACAGAATGAGCTTCACCCACGATCAGATCCGGGTTGGCTGTGGCGCTTCGACAGAACGAGCAGCAGATCTGGGCGACTGGGTGTGGCGGCGTAGGTTGAACGACGAATAGACCTGCATGAAAGCCAGATCTACATCACAACAAACTCTTCACCCACGATCGACGGAAGAATGGCAAGGGTTTGGAAGAGAGAAGTGAGAAAGAAGAGGGTCTGAAGAAGGAAGTGTGAGAATGGGAGGAAAAAGAAAATAGGGGTAGAGTGAAGAGGGAAAAATGGAGAAAATGGGGGTGAAAATAGAAAATTGGGGGAGACTGAAGAGGGAAAAATTAAGCAGGTCTTTAATGTCGGTTTAAAATCGACATTAAAGGTACCCTTACAATGTCGGTTTAAAATCGACATTAAAAATCCGCTTTTAAAAAAAAAAACCGATATTATACATCCGATTTCACTTTTTTCAACCGACATTAAAGCCCAAAATTCTTGTAGTGTTTTGTAGGAGTATATATTTTATAAAATATGTACTCTTTTTCTTCACTAAGATTTTTTCCCATTGAGATTTTCCTAGTAAGGTTTTAATGGGACATATTTCATATATATATGAACATCTAAGGGGGAGTATTATGAATATTAAATAATAAATAGATACCCATTGCTTAGTGTCCCAAAAGCCCAAAAGCCATGTGTCATCCTTTATGTTTTCCATGTGAGTAGTAATTATCCATGCTTGGTGTCCATGTAAGTCCACATTCTACTAGCTACTTCGCTAAATAGTGGCATTTGGTGGATCTTCACACATACATTGGTGAGAATTCCACTTCAAAATTTCACTAATTTTCATATCATCCAATTTTATAATTTTAGTTATTTTATTTTATATTGTATTTTATATATCTAATATTATTATATAGATATATTATTATATTATATTTTCTCTATATCCGTGTTCCTGTCGTGCTCCTCAATTTTACAACAGAGTTAATTTCTTCCACGTTCTAAAAATCCTAAAGGTTGCTACATGCCATTTTCTATTTCTAACTAATTAGGCATCAATGTTTGTATGACAAGTACCATCATATAAGTTTTCAAGTCATCTCTCATCCCTACTTTAGAAATTTAACATTAAAGAAGGTGGGTGCACCCACCTTTTAATATCCCTATGGTACATTGTTTCACTAATACCTTTAAATTACTTTAAAAAGTTACTAATACTTTTGACCTTTTAAAAAAATAAAAATAAAATAAAAGAGAATAATAATTCGTTACATACTACGTGACAAATTTTAATTAGAAGACTAGGTGGATTGCAAAAACGAGGGACAGGTTCTAGTATTCTTATGGTACCTACTTCAGATGTGTTCACATACATGCTAGAATTTTTCAGTTCATAAAAAATATTTAATTTTTTTAAAGAGTAATTCTTATAATAGAAAAAAACAAAAGTATTTACAATCTATAACAAACAAATTGTCAAAGGAAGTGATTTTTTTTTTCAAAATTTCTAAAATATCCTTGCAATTTGAAATCCGTGCATCCTCACCTATGGCTTCTTCCTCATTGTTCTTCAACTTCTTCCTCGGCGTTCTTCGTCATTGACGTCTTCTTCCTTATTGACGATGTATTCTTCCTTGGTTTTTTTTTTTCGATTTTATGCGCGTGTAGGTCTATTGTTCTTCCTCGATTCTCTTCTTTGGTTTTTTGCACACGTCTGTCTATAGCTTATTCCTTGTCCATGGCGTCGTGATTCCTTGACCACGCTATTTGTCTCGTGAAGTGACTTTATGAAACGAACTTCACGAGACAAAATATAGAAATGACGTAAAGTTGAGTTTGTTGAGTTCATTTATCATGAAATCCGTCTCTTGAAGTTCATTTCATGAAGTAACTTCACGAGACGAA
This sequence comes from Benincasa hispida, assembly GCF_027475165.1. NCBI lineage: Eukaryota > Viridiplantae > Streptophyta > Magnoliopsida > Cucurbitales > Cucurbitaceae > Benincasa > Benincasa hispida. The sequence continues at coordinate 53,854,279 of NC_143482.1, forward strand.
CTTCATGAGATAAAAGATAGAAATGACGTGTAGTTGAGTTCATTTCTCGTGAAGTTCATCTCGTAAAATAACTTCACAAGACAAAAGACAGAAATGACGTGAAGTTGAGTTCATTAATGAGATGCATCTAATTGTCTTTTTATAGTTTGTATTACATCTAATGAGATACATATTATTATCCTCAAATGCTTATTCTGGTCTTGCATTATTGTTTGATGTTCATTTTCCCATTCCACTTGTTTAAACATATAACTAACGGTCTATATTCTTTCATTTACTATCACTCACTATTATCATTCAATGAACATTAGTAAACTTCTACCATTGTCTATCAGCGATATACACTGTCTATTGCAAAACATGAAATGTGATAGACAATGATAGTATCTATCACCATCTATCAAGTACTTCTTTATATACTAAAGCATGACATCAAGTGTAATTAGTCTATGAATGGTAAAAACACCAATTGTAAAAGAAATATCAAAACACCAACTGTAAGTAGCTCCCAACTAAACATATCTAAGAAAACATATGTATACATTAGTAGTGCTATAAATGATAGACTACATAGAACACTTACTGTCACAACATAACTAAACCATGGAGTGAATCCTATAATGTCACAACATTGTAGTGGTATGAATGATAGACAACACATAACACTGATATTAGTCTATTAGTGTCTATTTGCAATAGACATTGATAGACATATATCACTTTCTACGTACTTCTTTTCTTTACATCACAACATGACTAAACTACAAAGTGGATCCTATAAGCAAAATAAGTTGAAAACAATCCAAATATCAAAACATATACAAACTAATAAGTAGCCCCTAACCAAATAATCAAATATCAAAACATATACAATCAAGCCAAACATATAAGAGAGAATGTTCCATCACCTTATATCATTGATAGACAATGATACGCCACTATCAATGTCTATCATAGGTTTGTTTATACCTTCAGTTTTTGTTTTCCTTATTCTCTCTTTTGAGTTTTTATCTTCTTTTGTTTCTTTGATGATTTTTCTCCTTTAACTATCTTCCTTTTCATGTTGCTTACCATCTATACACAAAAATTTAGGGTTAATAAATATTACCATTAAACAAGAAACTAGAATTAGGCTTAATAACTATTATAACTCACAAATTGATAAGAAGAAAAAAAAAGAGTTATATCTTTTGAAGTTGAGTAATTACTGATGTAGTGGTGGAAGAAAGATGCGGCAAGAAGCAACAGTGGAAGAAAGATTAAGAAGAAGAAGAGGACCAAGAAGTAAAGGACGAGGATGAAAATGAAGCAGCAGATGTAAAAGGACGTAAATAGAAAAAAAAAAGGTGAAGTTGCATCAATGGAAGAAGAAGAAGAAAAACAATAAGAATAATAAATTGATTTTGAGAAAACAATGAAATTGAGAGGATTGGAGGAGATGATCTTTCATTGGAGGGAAAAATCTACAGAAAAATTGCATTAATTAATCGTGGTTGGTCAGGTTCTAGGTTGGGTTGCCATCTTTTTTTTTTTGCATTTGGGTTGGGTTTTTTCAGTATTTTACATTCTTTTTGGGTTTGGTTTGGGATTTAAACCGTTTCTTAATCTTTTTTTTACTATAAATTGTAAATACTTTGACTCACTTTTCTATATATCAAAATCTCCTGTTTTTAAACATGAGAAGGATGTTGACGTAACAATTAAGTTAACGGGAGTAGTATCATTTGTATAAATTTGTTTTTCTCTAAAAAGGATGACAGTTCAGGATGAAAATAATATTTTCAATAAAAGTTATGTGGTAGTGATGCCACATCGTGACAACACATATAGTTGCTATTTTTGTTAGGGAGAATTGCAATTTTGGCTAGTAAGGTTTGAAGTTGATGTCTTTTGATCCTTGAACTTTCAAATAAAAACTTTAGTCTCCAAGGTTAGGGAAATAGTTCTAAATGGTCTTTGAGACTACTTAGACTATCAGTTGTTACTAACAGTAAAATGATGTGGCTATGAAATGTTGGGTGCAAATTTATATTTAAAACGGTTCATTGATTATATTTAAAACGGTCTATTGGTTATTTTGAAAACGGTCCATTGATTAATTTTAAAACGGTTCGTTGATTAATTTTTAAAATGGTCCGTTGATTAATTTTTAAAATATCCGTTGATTAATTTTAAAACGGTCCATCTCGATGTTGAAGGCCTATAAAAGGCGAGGTCCTCAGTAGTTCGTAAGACACAGAATTCATTTTCTTAATTTCCAATATCTTTTTCCTCTCCTCCTCCATCTTAGCTTTCCGAGCAATGAGTTTAGAAAGGGTGTACGTTCCGATCGGTAACGGTGCATTTTCGATCGGTTTTCATTTGACTGTTTTATATTGGGGACGATGTGATAATTTTCAGACCTATTTGTATACTTGGGTAGAGCTGCGAAACGTCTTAAAGAGAGCGAGATCCGCGACTCAGCCTATAATGAGTTTATGTTTTGCAGGTTTTTCTCTTCACTTGACCGTCGTGCTTTGACGATTAACAATTTATTGTTCTGAGGGCCTTTCCGTTTTCAACATGAAAGGATGAATTAGCTAGCTAATTTGGTAAATTTTATTAATCTAATATTACTCTTTTAATGAAGTGAACTACCTATCCTTTTCTTTTTCTCCATTATTTTCTTCAACACCTCCCAACAAATCTCTGATTGTTGCTGTTGCGCCTTTCTTATTGCCTCAGTATCAATTGAAAAGCGGAGGTTGTCACTATCATGGGTAGTCAGGTGAAATACGTTCTTATTTTGAATGTGATTTACTTTGTGGAACCAGTGAAGAACATCTCCTTCGACTTTATCAAGAAAACCCACCCATTTATTGGGAGTGTAAAAACCAAAACTGAACCAATCGGGTTGGTTCAATTTGTGTCCATTTTCTTTCATAATTCAAACCAAATTGAGAAATTAATTAGAAAGGTTGATACCAAATTTTAGACAAGGAAAAACGCACATGACTTTCATGTGACAACAACGGTAAATTTATAATTTGGGGAAGAAAGGACCTACAAAACAAAGAAAAAAAGACTATGATACCTAGTCAGTAAGAGAATTGAAGAATAAGAGAAGAAGTCAGAAGTATAAATTACCCTATATATAGAGCCATTATGGTCTATATATAGAGGATTTGATCTAGGGTTTATCTTATTAATTCTACAATGATTAAGATATGAGATTAATCATCTAGGATTAGGATATGGTTTTTCCTAATCCCAGGCAAGTTAAATTAAATCTTCATATCATTTTATCTTTATTTTATCTTAATATTGACTCTACTTTATCATATCTTGATTCTGGCTTTTATTCTGTCTGACCAAAATTTAACATTAGGGGTTCATGGTTGACTATGTTTTTATAAGCTAATCTCGTGAGAAACCAACTTGGGAGTACATTTTCCCCTTCTATCCCCATGCTACATCGTCGCGAGATGTATTTCGAACTTTGCGGGTGTTGGGCCTTTCGAGCCAAGCTCTTTTGAGGTCCAATCGATTTCTCAATGTGCTTCTTCGCCTCATGGCGAAGTTATACGTCAAGTCGTGTCAGGCCCACCTTGAGGATAGACCTGACAACTGGTCATTACTCTTTTGACCTAAGGTGGGCCTCGGGTCATGAACGAACCTAGAATATTATTTGACCAAGCCTGTTACAGCTCAACCAGTTTCATGGTATCATTCATTGCCCTTTGGGCGGAGTTACGGCTACTTCACTCATCATTTCCCTCAATGGAATGTCATTTTTGCTTATCTTCAATAATTCTGTAGCTAGATCATTAGTCTTATAGCTTATTTGGTTATCTTCAATAATCTTGCAGCGTCATCATCAACCTTTGCGTATTGTCAATAATCTCGTAGCTTGATTATCAATTTCATACCTTTTTTACTTATCTTCACTTATAAGGTTAATTTTTCTATCTTCTGTGACGAACTTTAGTCCGACCTATAGTTGTCCTTAGGCTTTAGACATTGAATTTGGTTAGTTGACTATGGTGTGACTAGCTCCCCGTTTTTCACCAAATATTCTTACCTAGAACTTTACTTCAGTCCCAATTGGGTTCCTCATAACAATTTCCCTTTTAATGTATAATCGAGCTCCTAGTGGCTGAAGAATATTTTATAATCTCATGCATCTAGATAATTTATTATATATGAAGTTACATTGATTCAATACGTTTTTACAACAAATATTTTTTTTTATGTATTCTAGTTTATCAATAATCTTAGATATATATGCAAAGTGATTATCGTAAGTATAGCATCAAAATAAAACTTATCTTATGTTTTACAATTTTGTAGAGATATTTTAAGATTTTAAGATTTGCTCCAATGTTCATTGTCTCAGACTGGTTATGATCTTGAATTCTAAATGAATTATCATCTTCTCTCGTGCCGGAATCTTGTATCATATTTGTTATGGCTCCAACTTCATCGATATAGAGTTGAGAGTGGTACCAACTTTTTCTTTTGATTTTTTTACCCACGACGACAATTTTCTAGTAATCTTCACATTGTATTATCTTTGTTAACAAGAAATTCCAACCTAAATCTTCATAAATTGATTTTTTTTTTAGAATCATATGGTAGAATATTCGTTCAAACTTCAACTTGATTTAAATATATTTTCATTATTGGTGCAACATAAATTTCTTAAAAATTATCCATAAAAACTACTAAATGTTGACTTTTTTATGTTATCATGGTTATCCATATTATGTCTATGTCAAACCAATTGGGGTAGAATTTAATAGGTATAAAAACTTCAGAACCTCATCCCTTTTAACAAACTCTTTGCCCCTTGCCCTCCTTATATAAATATATATGTATGTAGGTAGGTATATATGTATGTATGTTTGTCTGTACATACATACATATACATATTAGGTATGTATGTACATATGTGTGTACGTATGTATGTATTGTAGGTCAGTAGGTACACTATTGTATCTCAATTAGGTTAACACCCTTTTTATATACCACTCCAAATTACTCCTTAATATAATAATATATACAAAGGGGAAGAAGAACTCTTTAGCTACTGTGCCGATAAATAGAATTTGAAAAGCAATTCATTGCTAGCAATAGTCATTATCTATGCACCGTATCATCAAGCCACACGCTAACGTCGTCGGATGAGTGTTTCACTGAACATCTTCCATGCGTTTGTGTGTGATTCTCTTGCAAGTTTGGATGAAAATCGCTGAAATACGCTGCTTTTTTTTTTTTTTCCATTGTTGTAATCATCTTAAAGTGGTGAGGAAAAGATCTATACGAACGATGAACCCACGAACTTACAAACTACTGATCGTCAAGCACTGGCTGGACCTGGGCGTGAATAGATATGATGTTTTAGGATAATGCGGCAATTGATTTATGCATTATGGTGTCAGTGAACCCATTGGTAAGAATAACGACGGACAGATCCCTCTTGAACAATTATGAATGGATCACGATAATCCTAAGCAGCAACGAAGTATCAGAGCAACAATGACAAGATTGAACTCGGATCATATCTAATCTGGTTAGCGGTAGACGATTGAGCACGATAGTGGCACGACCGGCGGTAGAACCCATACATATTCATGAATTAGACAGAGGCTGTGTACTTGAACATGAACACGATTCCTGTGACGATAACACACGAACCGGATAAATGGATCTGACAGCGACAATGCCACGAATGGATCAGCATGACAGATGACGATAGATCTGAACAAACGACGATGAACAATCGATAATAGATGACAACTGATGAAGGATGTGGATTGAGCAATGGACGATCGAGTAGAGACAGTGATCGATGATCGACAATAGATTTGCAATAGTAGTGAGCAACAGATCTGTAGTTCACGAATCTAAAAGGACGAGTTTGGCAACGTATCGCGATGATTTCTTTTTGGGATTGATGCCCTAAATCATGTAGGGTCCCGTAGTTTGTAATTGTATTGTACAAACTTTTTATTTATTCAATAAAATATGAGATGTTTTATTTGATAATTAGTAGCATTAAACCAACAAACCAATTGGGGTTGATGCCCTAAATCTTGTAGGGTCCCATAGTTTGTAATTGTAATGAATAAACATTTTATTTATGTAATAAAATATGTGATGATTTATTTCAAAATTAGTTGCATTAACCACATACTAATAAACTAACATCCAATATTATCTTTGTAGCCTAATCATGTATGTAGAGTGAATTATGTTTAAGTGATAACCTAAATGGTCTGTAGTAGATGGATAAGGTTGGATACCTTATCCTGGTGACACTATGAGTATGGCCCACTTTGTAGATATTACAATTATTGCAAACTACTATAAATTATCTGATCCTGATCATTCATGTGAAGACATGTGAGCAGAAATATTCTATACAAAGGAGTTTATATAAGACCAGACCATGAAATGTTTAGTCTCATTATATAACACCATGTTAGGTTTTATGTCCTAAAACATGTGGTATGTAAACAATGGAACTTATTCTGAAAATTCAATAAGGTGTTATTGTTGGATTGACACCATCATGTAGCGGAAGAAATCAGAATCCATAATCATTGTAATTCATTAATTTTGGTTGAAAAGAAACATGCTAAAACAGAGTATTATGGGTTTCATGAACATACCTTGGCCGAACCAACGAAATCTCCATTTTCAGCTGCTAAATCCTTCAAATCCTTGTGTAGACCACCACAAGATCTTCCTTACTATCCTCTTGGTGCACTAGATTGAGTTGTGGGACTCAAAATAAGTTGGAATCAAAGAGAATACGGAGAAAGCTCACTAAACAGAACCCATTGAAAAACACCTTCTTCATCCGAATTTTTCAGCAAAAATTCAGTCGGTTCTCATTCCTTTTTTCACTCCAATCTCTTCAATATATTGCAGACTATGATCAAGAGATGTGCTGCATGAGATGCAACTCATGCTTGGAGTAAAACAAAGGAGGAGGTGGGTTCCTTGTAAGCTAGTTGAAGATGACTTGAAAAACCCATTTTCAAGTTTTGTGTAATTTTTTAATTTTTCAAAAATCCATTTTGATTTTAAAATCATATTTTATTTCTAGAATCAAAATTTATTAATTTACAAATTAATTTCATAAATTAATTTTCTAATAAAATTAATAAATAATTATTTAAACAATTTAAATAATTCTAATTAATTTAATATCCAATATTAAATTAATTTTTACACAAATTCATTTTCATATATTTAAATCATATTTAAATATATTTTCTCCAAGTTGATTCTAATTTGAATGTTTCAAATTAAGTTATCATACTACTCTAGAGTTAATCCATTTCCGAGCTAGTAGGGGGACCTCATGAACCTACAGATCATGGGCTCCAACGATTCGAGATTAATCGGCTAAACTCATTAGACCGATCTAACCCCCATTTGTTAACTAATGGGTCCCTCCACTAAAGCACATAGTTGAACTCCCCTCATTGTAGATATATTATGTTCACTCGATATAACCATGATTAGTAAAAGTTGTTCGTAATAACAGCTGGGTCAAATTTTTGTTTTACCACTAAAATTACCTCTTGTTCCTTAAGTCCCCACTGATCCCCTAATGAATAATTTTTTTGTGATCCATCACAAAATCGAGTCCCTCTCATACTAAATGAGAGAGTGGGACCCCTTGTTCAAGCCCAAGAATCAGCACTTAAGGGAACAACCTCTCTACTATCCCTAAAGTGGGTAGGAGTGAACTCCCTCTTGCACTCTATGTTCCCAGCTATCTATCCAGTCTTACCCCTAAAATGGTAGTCATATTGACTCGGCTTTGTTGAACCAACCCTCACCTATACAAATCTAAGGGCAATCCCAGATAAACAGGAGTTCATAGTTAGCTCAAGATTAAGGTCAAGTTAACTAGGTCATCGCTTTGAAATAGTCAGTCTTAAACAGTAAACGACGTTATAAAGTAAGAGTGACTCATTTCGTGGTCCGATCTTGTACAAACTCTTTTGCACAAGGACACCTCCACTCCTCATGTCCAACATGAACGAATTAGGATCAGTTCGTTTGTAGCACTTTATAACTCATTGTAACAACTACAGAGCAGGCCGTATCCAATAATGTAACCAGAATAAGGTACCTAACCTTATCCATGTACTATAGATCATTTTAACTATTTACTCGAACTTGATCCACCTTGATGTCTCCACATAAAGTTCAAGTAGTCATCCAATAGTCAATGAACTTTTAGGTCTATTGGATTTTTATTCAAGAAATAGGCCTATTCAATAACACCTTTATTGAATTATCAGAATAAACTCCATTGTTTACATACCACGAGTTTTAGGACATAAAATCCAACAAACTCCCACTTGGATTAAAACTCCAGTGGTAACTTATACATCCGATATATAAGACTGAGTTTCTGAGTTTTATAGAGAAATACAATAAACTAGGGCATCCCATACCCGTCCTTTACCATTCGGTATCTTTATACCCGATATTTCTCCCACTTGCCCTAGGTTATTTGATATTCCTAGTCTTATTAGGTAATTCTCAAACACTTTAGCCGAGAGAATTATTGTAAACATTTTAGTATACAATAGGCTTTAGATAAAACTATAAGGGAATTGTATCTTAATCTCAATAATGGCCAGGAAACACACTTTCCTCCCACTACATTGAGGTACTCTCAACTCTTTGAGCAAGATGCATCTGACCTGTCTTAATAACTCTTTGTTAACAGTCAAATCTAGAAATCTTTAAACTTTCTATACTTTGATCTAGCCATTTAGATATCTGAATATCTACAAATGACATTTAACAATTTGATTCTCAACAGAGGTTGTTAAAACAAACATAATTTTTGAAAATGAACATTTCATTTATCACAAAAATATATACAATTTGTTCCTTACAAGTTTTAACAATTAAAAACAAGTAGCAACTTCTCCCATTGGATGAGATGAGCAAATGGTCCCAGGGTCAAGCTAGATTGGTTACCTTTTCTATGCTCTCTTCTTGACAAGATATTGAAGGCAGTATCTCCTCCAGTGCCCTTCTTCGTTGTAGTGGAAACATTTCCCTTTGCAGCTTTATCCTTGCCCTTCAATCCAGTAGGCTTCTTCTTCCCTTTCCCTTTCCCTTTCTTCACAAGAATACTCTTACTCTTTGAAGAGGAAGCAACTTCAGGCTTAGAGGACATTCCTCACTTCTCGGCAGTAGTAACATTTACTCATGGCATCAGACCCTTTGTTCTCAACATTGTCTGGTAAGCATGTAGCTCATTGAGTATAGTAGTCAAATTTTATTCATTAAATGAATTCAGAATTGCAAAAAACTCTTCAGAAGAGATTCTAGAATAAAACCAACTTAACTTCTCTCGTCCATGACAGCACCATTTACTTCTGCAATATTAAAGTAGACCATCATGTCCAGGACATATTCATAAACATTGGTCCCCACTTTGATGCGACTGTTGTAAACGTACTTAATGACATCCCTTAGATTCCATAATCTCTTTGGTAGTACTCATATCGTCATGCTTCTTTTGTCAACACATCAGATAAGCTGGCGAGAATATAAGCACAGGCTATATCATTAGCCTTGACCCATCTGTCATATACATCCCAAACATTTGGGTTTGTATTAGAGCTAGGAATGGGAGGACAATCCTCAGTTACGACAAACCACAAATTGTCTATTAAAAGTATCGTGTTCAAATTTGATTTCTAATTCACATAATTATCCCCAATAAATTTATCTGGCGCCAACACTTGTATTAATGAACTTGTCATTTTGAAATTTAATATCCAATCAAGTTTTAGCAATTTTAATAATTTACCCAAGATTATTCTTTTGCAACGATACTACATCAAGACATTCTTGACTAAATACTACCTCAAGAATAACTCATATTTTGATAGTCATTTAGGTATCGCTTTTGGTCAGACATTATTAACACTTAGTAATTCTGTAAGTGTAGACCCACCATTTTCAAATCTTATAGAATAGTATGAGTATTTCTCCGAAATGGAAAACAATACCCAAGACGGAACTATAAAACTTTATTCATTTACTGAAGCCTGGATTGTTCCGAATCCTATGTTACAACCTTCCGTAGGGATAGCCTTCGTTAAACGACTAGCAAAGGGCTGCTTAAAGCTAACCAGCAGGCACAACATAAGAATCTCACGGTTCAAACTAATGGAGGAGACCATAGGATATGTTGACACATTTCCTTCACCCACTTACTGTGAACTATTTCCTTCGTTCACTTTGGTATTGACGCATACATCCGCTCTCCGAAGGGAGGTCACTCTCAGGGTGACACGAAGCGTCATATGAATCTCACGATGTGAACTATGTGGAGACGTGGAAGTTGAAATCATACACTAGATTTCTGTTCGAACAACTTCCCCTTATTCAACCGAATCTAAATTTAAGCTAAAAAATACACTTCGAAGGGAGATCACTCCCAGGGTGACACGAAGTACCACTTAAATCTAGACTGTGAACTCTTAGGGATGCAAGAGCTAAGAATAATATATCGCGTATGTTATTAATCTCTCGCTGAAGTTTTCTAATAACTCTATCATATAGAAGTTATTCACTACCATTGAAGTGTTCTATTGTTTGGGTAACCTTGTACTTAGGTTCTTTTCCGGCTAATTAAAAATAACCCTAAGTCTATGTGGTTTATCAATGTATAACTTTTATAAATGAACTTAAACCTACAATGTCTAGGTGATAAACCCTTTTATTACCTCACATCGCTCACGGATACTCATAAAACTGGTTACCAACGCTCAATTATTCAGTCATAATCCCCAGGTAGGAGGTGTTTCGTAGACCGTCAACTTAAATAACCCTCAACCTTCGACAGGATTATATATCGGTTGAGTTTGTAACCCTAGTTTTACAAGTTTAACGACTTATTTTAACTAATCAAAACAAGTGGTTAACCTACGTGAGCATGCAACTGTTCTTCGTTATGGATTTTAAATGTCTAACCCAATTTTATAATAGCTTATAAAACTTTAAACATGCTAAACATCTACAACATACAGGCATTCAATATCTAATAAAACACTTATATTAAATACAAGAAACCTTAACAAGCATACTATATATTATAACAAATTATAACATACTTTCAATGCATGTTGCATGCTTCTTATGGTGGGATTTTAAATCTAAATGGCATACTATATGCACATACCAGATTTATTTAATTATAACATACATCCAATGCATAAATAATTAAACACGTACTAATATGGTTTTAGTTTTGGTAAAAACAAGCAAGCAAAAGCCAAACTATTACAAAAACAGCTTCAACACCGCTCGAACCGCTCCAAAACCGCTTGAATCAGACCCGAACCGTCTAAACTGGAACAACCACAAACCATTTGAAGCTGAACTGGACCAAACCTTAAGAGAACTTGCCGAACCGGCTTCTCTTGCTCTCGCCCAAAATCTCGCTAAGTCAGATCGTTTAGCATTGACGACCATCATCATGCGTTTGGCTTGATTGTTTAGTGTTTGCTTCATCGTTTAGCAACCAACGACCATCGTTTAACAAAGCTACATGATCGTATAGTGTTTGCCTTCTATCGTATAGTGTCATCGTCTAGCGTCGGAGGATGCTACCCGATCGCTTAGTGTCAAACACTATCACATAGCTCCATCGTTTAGCACCGCATCTTGATCGTTTAGCATACGCCCGAGGTAAGCGATCGCCTAGAGCTATCGCATAACAATCGACACATCTCTCGGCTGCCACTCATAGGTAAACGATTGTGTAAGCAATCACTCAACGTCATTGCATAGCTCTTCGCCTCACCGCTTAGCTCCCACCCGAAGCTATACGATTGTGTAGTGACATCGCATAGCAAAACAATGCATCACTTAGCTTTCGAGGTAGACGATCGTCTAGCGCACAACACTTAAACGATCAATGCCTGAAGCTAGACGATCGTTTATCTTTTCCTTCATATCGTCTAACGATAAAGCTAAACGATCTTTTAGCTACTAAAGCTTAATGACGATATGAACAGAGGCTTATTGTCTGGAATCTGCAACTTGGCCCCTTCGCTTGTTTCTTCGAATTATAGCTTAATTTCAACTCTAATGATTACAAATAAATTACAGACTCTTGAGAAGACATTAAAACTCATCAAGCAAGAGCCAATTACAAATTTAAACGGGAAATCAAAGAGAAATTAAAGGCCAAAACTCAGAAAACCTTATCATTACAGCAGTTTCATATTTTCATATAAAACACCCACCAAACCAGAATTAATCCGAACTGAATGCTTATAAGATGCTCTGATACCAATTGTTGGATCGACACCATCATGCAGCGGAAGAAATCAGGATCCATAAGAATTCTAATTCATTAATTTTGGTTGAAAAGAAACATGCTCAAACAGAGTATTATGGGTTTCATGAAAATACCTTGGCCGAATCAACGAAATCTCCATTTCCAGCTGCAAAATCATCCGAATCCTTGTGTAGACCACCACAAGATCTTCCCTACTATCCTCTTGGTGCTCTAGACTGAGTTGTGGGCTCAAAATAAACTAGAATCAAAGGGAATATGGAGAAAGCTCACTGAACAGAACCCATTGAAGAATACCTTTTTCATCCGAAATTTTTAGAAAAAGTATAGTCGGTTCTCATTCCTTTCTTCACTCCAATATCTTCAATATATTGCAGACTATCATGCAAAGAGACGTGCTGCATAGGATGCAGCTCATGCTTGAAGTAAAAAAAAGGAAGAGATGGGTTCCTTGTAAGCTAGTTGAAGATGACTTGAAAAACCCATTTTCAAGTTTTGTGTAATTTTTCAATTTTTCAAAAATTCATTTTGATTTTAAAATCATATTTTATTTCTATAATAAAAATTTATTAATTTTACAAATTAATTTCATAAATTAATTTTCTAATAAAATTAATAAATAATTATTTAAACAATTTAAATAATTCTAATTAATTAATATCCAATATTAACTTAATTTTTACACAAATTCATCTTCATATATTTAAATCATATTTAAATATATTTTCTCCAATTCCAGTTGATTCTAATTTGAACGTTTCAAATTAACTTATCACACTACTCTAGAGCTAATCCATTTCCAAGCTAGTAGGGGGACCTCATGGACCTACAAATCATGGGCTCCAACGATCCGAGATTAATCGACTAAACTCATTAGACCGATATAACCCTCATTCGTTAACTAATGGGTCACTTCACTAAAGCCCATAGTTCAACTCCCCTCACTGTAGATATATTATGTCCATTCGATATAACCATGATTAGTAAGTTAACCCTTCACAAATTGTTTGTAATAACAGTTGGGTCAAATCTCTGTTTTACCCCCGAAATTATCTCTTGTTTCTTAAGTCCCCACCGATCCCCTAATGAACAATTTTTTTGTGATCCAATCACAAATTGAGTCCCCTTCATACCAAATGAGAGGGCGGTATCCCTTGTTCAAGCCCAAGAATCAGCACTTAAGGGAACAACCTCTCTACTATCCCTAAAGTGAGTAGGAGTGAATTCCCTCTTGCACTCTATGTTCCCAGCTATCTATCCAGTCTTACCCCTGAAATGGTAGTCATATTGACTCGGCTCTGTTGAACCAACCCTCACCTATACAAATCTAAGGGCAATCCCAGATAAACAGGAGTTCATAGTTAGCTCAGGATTAAGGTCAAGTTAACTAGGTCATCGCTTTGAAATAGTCAGTCTTAAACAGTAAACGATGTTATAAAGTAAGAGTGACTCATTTCGTGGTCCGATCTTGTACAAACTCTTTTGCACAAGGACACCTCCACTCTTCATGTCCAACATGAACGAATTAGGACCAGTTCGTTTGTAGCACTTTACAACTCATTGTAACAACTACAGAGCAGGCCGTATCCAATAATGTTACCAGAATAAGGTACCTAACCTTATCCATGTACCATAGATCATTTTGACTATTTATTCGGACTTGATCCACCTTGATGTCTCCATATAAAGTTCAAGTACTCATCCAATAGTCAAGGGACTTTTAGGTTTAGTGGATTTCTATTCAAGCAATAGACCTATTCAATAACACGTTTATTGAATTATCAGAATAAGCTCCATTGTTTACATAGTTTTAGGACATAAAACCCAACAGTTATTGAATAGATGTTTTGCTTAATAGAAATAAAATAAACCTAAAAGTCCCTTGACTATTAGATGAGTACTTGAACTTTATGTGGAGACATAAAAGTGGATTAGGTTCGAGTAAATAGTCAAAATGATCTATAGTATATGAATAAGGTTGGGTACCTTATTCTAGTAACACTATTGGATGCGTCCTGCTCTGTAGTTGTTGACCGTTTTATATACGTTAACACTGAGATGTATGATTGATGATGTTCTATGCTCGAAAAGATGCGATACTACAGCTAGATGGATGTTCATGTAGTATGCCATGCATTGTCACAAGTTTGCTTACGATGGAACCAAGTGTAATTCCACCTCAAGTTTCTCGGTGTGATCCGAGGTCGAACACGGGGACTGATTTAGGTTATTGTGGTATGCTCATGATATATGCGACCAGGTTTTCAATCTTTAAAAGCTTGGTTTGTATAGGTATATGAATTGCAATAATGTAAAGTAAAGCAGTAAAGGTGCGATAATAAAATAAAAATACAATAAACCTAAGCTAGATGAACAAGATACAGGCTTCATGTTATAAGATGCTGGGGTCAAGCTGGCTATGAAACTTATGCAAAGAACGTGGAATGCGGCCAAAAGTCTTATGAACAGAATAGAAAGACAAAGACAAAGAATATAACAACGCAAGTTCTCAATTGCGTTGAAGCTATAAATGCTGTTCCGCTCTTCTCTTGGCATACACCTTTCAGTGATCGACCACGCTCCCACATGTCTGTGGTGAAACAGAGACTAACGTAATGAACGCAAGGTTGCTTCCATGTCTGGAAGTACTGCTCGCTTTAGTTAACGCATTCTTCTGACCTTCTCTCGATAGGTTAGAATGACATCTTCACTTCTGCTCTCACAGGTGAAGATGTTGTCTAGCATGCCTTAGCTAAATGCATTATATATCTTTAACACAAATTAAGTACTTGGTTAATTCATATTGCTTATCAGGGAATTAAGAAGACATCATAAAGAAAGTGATTGACGGGTGAACGAAAATAGACAGAAAATGGTAAATGAAAGCTATTGAAACATTTAATTTCTCTATTAAGTGTTTGATACATGGTGTGAATGCAGAGGTAAAGAAACAGTGAAATACAATGATGAAAGAGATAGAACAAATACAAATAAGTGCCAATGTCTTGGCACTGATTCGGTGGAGATCTGCTTGCCGGATAGGATGGATTTGATGGTAGGAAGAGCTTCCCTCTCAGGCTTGCTCCACCGGTAGCAGGGATCTTTGCATAGAGCTTTCAATCGAGTGTTTGGCAGATTAGATATGAGATTCACCTCTCGGCCTTATCTCGTCTTCTTCCTGGATTTCTTCACTTAAGCACTTAGCTCAGCCTTTTCTCTCAATAGTTTTGCAGCACTTACTTCGTATTCAACAGCCTTTTCTTTCTCTGAAATCTATGGGGTATTTATAGGTGCAGGTCTTTGACTCCGGCCTTGTGGTTCCCACTGATTGTTATGGAAATTCCGAAGATGGAGAGATATTATTTCTTCTGTTATGCAATCAGATCATCAATTCTACACAACTGTTAGTTATACACGTGTCTCAATCCTCCACTTTTGCGTTGCTCAGCTGCATCTTTCCATTATGGGTTCACATGCGGTGTTGTTTTTATTACCGCATGCAGTTGCAACACAGCTCTGGATCGACTGTGCATTGCGCCGTCATTGTGGTAATCGTCTCTTCATTATTGATTGATGGGCGCAATGTGACAGAGATGCGTTGATCAGTTTCTCGTGAGCCTTGAGCGCAAGCGGTGGCTTCGTCTCCTACAAAACATAGTAAAATTCAGTAAAATTCGGCTTGTCTTCCATCTTTATGGTGTTAGTGGGTGTAATTGCAAACATTTATAATTATTGTAATACTAGGCTAATTTTCATACAATAGGTGCATATTTATAAATTTTGGCCGCAATATCTAGATAAGGTGACATAAATAACTTGTATTTCTACAAGTGATCACACCCCCAAATTTAGATATATGCTTGTCCTCAAGCATATCTTCTACTAAGGCAATCATGCTCCATTCCTATCGTCTATTTTTGTGACGATTGGTTGCTCCGAATGTTACTCTTGGGCACATTACTTGACATCGCAATTTCCTTCTATCCTTGCTAATTCTTAGCAAGCCCTACTTTATTCTTCTATATGACAAAATTCTGCTCAAATATGCTTTTCTATTTTTCAAAATAGAATGTTTCTCTTCTTTGTCAAAAAAACTCGATGTATCTACATGCGGTGAGCAAAAAATCTACGTCATTTCTTTATTTAGAGACTGTTGGTCATGGTTACACTCTTCGTTTTGGCTTATCCCCCGGTTGTCATGCGGACATCCAACTATGGTTGTGTGCCAATTTAAACTTCAACTCATGAGGATTAGAGGAGTTGTCTCTTGCATTCTTTTATTTTTATTTTTGTTTGTTTGTTTCTTTTTTTTTTTTCATAATGCGTTGTTCTTGGAAACCCACCTTCGTTTTGGCTTGCTTCTACGGATGTCATACGAACATCCAACTACGAGCAGGCTCCTTTCACAACTAAACTCTTATCAGGTTGAGACAGTTTTGAGGTTTTCCCTTGCGCTGACATTGGAGTTTCGCAAAAAAAAAAAATTTGTTTTTTTTTTTAAAATGAAAATTGACACATTTTCTTAAATACAGCATAATCTTGATCTCATCTGCTCAGACCTTCCCCACCCCCAAATTTAAAGATGAGCAAGGTCCTCATTGCGTTGTTTGGAGAGACTAGACAAACACTTAGAAGAAAATTTCAAAAAGAAGGTTTGAGCAGAACTTTAAAAGATAAAAGGTAAAGTATTGCTAAACTAAGAATTAACTAATTATTAGTCAAAATTCACTAAGTATGGGAAATATTTCTAAGTATAAACGTATAATACATCTTAGCAACGCAATGAAGATAGTAAAAATAAGAGATTTAGAACGTCACAAAAATTAGCAAAGGAAGATAAAGAAAGAGGCACAGACAAAAAGTGGAGTGAATATATACTCTGATTGTATTGACTATTAACAAAGGATACATATAAATTACAAATGAACGCATCACAAAAATTTTCTATTTCCTGAACAAGAGTCAAAGAATTTGATTACTTTAAAAATAATAAATGAATTGAATACAAATAAAGTGGCCGCATAAAAAAAATATTCATATTGGAAGAGGGTGTAAACATTAAGGTTGAGGAGCAGGGGGATCCGGTAGGGGATGTTGAGGTGGTGCAACAGAAGCATCATCAAATAGTAAGTGCCTCCTTAAATGCGGAGGCACCATTGGACCATGCAGATAGGCCGTAAGAAAGTTGAAATACTCTTGATTATGCTTCGCTATCTGTCTCTGCTACAGAAAGATCCTATGCATATTGCTGCATATTAATGAGTGCCTCCCTTGAAGTCGCAACACTGCGTTGAATCTCATCAATGTGATCCATTACTACCTCAAATCGTTGATTGAAGAAGTGATGTTGTTGAGAGATAAGTTCTTGCTGTTGAGAGAAGAGGGTTCTCATTTCAACTAACTAAGCAGCCATGAAGGTGGAGGATGGTTGTGCCTGCGATGTCTCATTAGTACCATTTTGAGGTTAGGCGGATGTGCCTTCAACCAAATTGTGTGGGTCATCAACTTGCGGCGGTGGGATGGTGGGTTGTGGTGATGAAGTTGTTAGTGAAGGTGGGGCTGCTGGGTAAATAACAGGAGAGTTGGGGACAAGAAGAAGGTTTGTAAAATGCTTGTGTAAGGGGGAAGAGGGTTGCGTTGGCGGGCTCGGAGGGCTTGGAGGCCGGATGACTAAGGGAAGAGGGTCCATAGGTTCAGGATTTTGCATTGGTGATTCTTGGACCTTTTCTTTTCCTTTATCCTCTTTTCGTCTTCTTTTTGGTCTGGGTTCCAGCGACGCATTCAAATCAATCGCAGGCCTCTTTGCTAGCAGCTCGGGGCAGTGTTGAGAATCTTTGAGGAGCATCCTCAAAATTTTTATGTTGATGAGGTTGTGGACTTCTGGCATGGGCTCCTCATCAATGCCTACACCCATAAACAGGCATAGACTTGAAACGATCAATGGGAAGAAATACTGTCCCCGAACAGGCCCTACTAATGCTCAGATCTGCCTCGCGATCAACTACCTTACGTTGATAGGAATGCCGCGGGCTATGTAGTACGCGGCCATGACCCGACCCTTGATACAGTTCTGTTGTGCGTTGTTGGGATCAGCCGCTTCTTAACGAAGTAAACCTAGAGCCTTCCCTCTGGTAGCAAGGACGTGGACTCTAAGGTACGGATGCCTTTAGGCGACACCGACCACTTCGTGACCAGTTGCGTTAGTATCCTCAACGCATCTTTCATCTGCTTTTTTGTGGGATCATCAATCATCTTGTTCCCTGGCGCATCATGGTTGTCCTTCATCTGATAAATTTCGTTGATGTCCCTTACGTTGAAGAATACTGTATCTCCCTTAAAGGTCACCGTATCCCTATCTCCATGTAGTCACCCACGGTAAAAGCTTCGCACTACCCGAGGCACTATTATGGATGGGCACTGGCAGAATGTGTCCCACCCATGTTCCACAATTACACTCATGATGAGGTCAAGTAGTGGATTCGGTGCAGGAAAGAAGCCCATCTCGATCAACATATCATCGTTTTCCTTTTTCTTTGATGATTGCTTCTTGGCCACCATGGGTTCGCTGGTTTCTGCTATAGCCTTGCCTTTTGCCAGCGCAAGGCGGGCTGCTTGGCGTTCTTTCTTTTCCCACTCCTTGTGCTATTCTTCTTTCTCACGCTCATCGAGTTCTGTGCCCTTTCTCTTATATAAGCACCGTTTTTTGGCTTTGCGCTTCCTCCTCTTCTTCTCCAACAACAATCTGTCTTTTTCTTCCTTCTTCCTTCTCTCTTCTTCTTCTTCTTCTTCTTCTCTTTCTTCTCTCGTAAACTCCTCTTCAAATTTCTCAGAGGCCAACAATAAGTGTTGTTCCTCTTCGCGCTTTCGGATCCCTTCAAATCGGGCAAGCTCATTGTTGCTTCGCATTTTCTCAAACTCCAATCTTCTTTTTTTGTTGCCCTCTGCGATGATAAGCTTGCCCCTCTCCATCTTTTCTTTCTTCTCCTCTTCTTTTTTTCTTTTTCTCTCTTCCTCTTCCAATGCCATAAATTAACCTTTGAGGGTCAATGTTGGACCCTTGTGGCACATTCTCCCTGCGACGCCGAATTAGGGGGTTCCCTCTACTTCTTCTCCTTCATCCGTCGAAACCAATTGCGTTGCTTCATGTTGCACCGGTTCCATCAACTGCGCCATTTCCCCCATTCTCCCTTACAGAGGTTGATTCTCCATCATTTTCAGGGCTCGCAGCCTTCTACCTTGCTTTTTTTTCTTCTCTCATGCGCCTCTTCTCACGTCGGCACAATCTTCTCTCCTCTTTCTCCTTCTTCTTCCTCTTCTTCTTGGCCTCTTCATCTTCATCATCATCCTTTTGCTCTTTGTTCTTTCTTGCCTTGCAATGATGTGAAGACTCCGCCTCTCCAGCCTTTTTTCCCTTCTTCTTCTTCTTCTTATCTTCCTTTTCAGCCTCTTCTGCCTACGCATCCCCTGCAACCTCCTTCATCGCAATGTCAGGGGTCACTAATGCAGCCTCTGCTTCCTTGGCCTCCTCGATTGTGATCTCTTCTTCTTCTCTTTCTTTGATCGCAATTTCCTCTTCTTTTCTTCTCGGAGGTTCGTCATAAATTTCTGCGATGATAGTTGCCTCCTGAGTTCTAGGAACTAGAACATCATTCTCCGTTTCTTCTTCTTCAACCACTACTTCTTCCACTACCACTACTCCATCCTTCACTGCTTCATCTGCCACTACTGCCTCCTCCTCCTCCGTAGGCAGTGGTTGGTTTACAACTCTTGCCTCGGGCAGTCCACCTTCTTGCTCCAAGGTACTTAGGATGTTGCCAAACACTTCCGTATCATCGTGTCTCTTCCTTTCACTTTCAGTGGAGACAAAGGTGTTGGCGTAGGCATGCTCTCGGTGCTTCCTCCTCTCTTGAACACAGGAGGCCTAACGGTCAAGGGATTTCTCCGGGATCTTTCGACGAGTCTGGGGATGGTGTGGGCTTAGGCGGCAAGCCTGCGACTGGCAGCTAGGAATGTTGCCTCTTGCATGGCTACTTGATCAGGGGTGGAAGGTGAAGCAGATTAGTTTGGGGTTTGGTCAGCCATGGATACGAGCTTAGAAGGGTCTGGTAAAAACTCGAGTTGCTGGGGAGAAAGAAAGGTTTGGGATGCAAGATGCTTAGGGTTTCTGGTTTCCCAAAGTGAGGTAAAGGGTTTCCAATAAAGGAAGAGGTTGTATTTATAGGTTGGGCCGTGGTAGGGCCCAACGCGATTTTTCCGGTGACTGGCCTCGAGCAGCTCACAGGAGCATCGTTCCACCTCCCTCATTTATGGAAGTTTAGAAAAAGTGTCTTTTTGTCTGCCAAGTCATAATTTCTTGGGGATACGAATCGATTGGACTTCTTCTTAAATTGCCAAATGAATTTTTCTTTAATATTTTATTTGAATGGATGCATGAAAAAGAATAACGCATTGTGCTCACCAACGCAACTGTATCTTTGCAGAGGATGGCCAACAGCGCATATATCCCTTAACCAACGCATTTTTGGAGGATACCTCAACATAGTGCATTTGGCTAAGGACGGGCAAAGAACATATACGAGCGCAACACACCCCTCAACTCAATACAGTTGAGTTAGGTGAACTCAAAGCATTCCTGATTGGTTTGATATGCATCCATTGCCGCCTTGCATATTTGTTGTTAGATGTTTTTGTCATTATTTTTATTATATCTTTTTCATCAACGCAAGTGTTGTGGCTTGCAACAATAGATTTTCCTTTATTACTCAATCATTTACAATTTAAACCACAACGCATTGATTACAAAAAAGTCAAAGAATTAAAGACGAGACAGAATTAAATGCAGATAAGTGAATGAGGAAATAAATTCATAAAATCAAAATTGAATTAAATGAAGAATTGAAGACAGAATTCAGAATTTAAAGAGACAGAAATTCAATAAAGCATTAAACATAGTATTGAGTTATGGACCAAAAATTGCATTGTCCTGGGTGATCGCAATCCACATCTCCACAGGCAGTCAGGCTTGCCTGCTCAATGTCTTAAGGACATTGCTCATTCCCTGTAGATCCTAGGGCTTCTAAATTGCTGGGCAATGTTCCCGGTGTTCGACTTTTTAGCTTAGAGGCCAGCTGGCCCACTTAGATCTCTAGATTCCTTATAGAATACGCTTGTGTTTGCATCTCTGCATCATTTTTATCCATATATTGCTTCAGCAGCGTCTCTAACGAGCCTCCTGAGGTGTTAGACAATGATGGTTGCTGGTTATGTGGTCTTGATTGCCTTTGATTGTGGTGAAAAGGGGGATTTCTTCTACTACCCCCTTGATGGTTCACTGGCCCCCCTAGGTTGGGATTGCCTCCCCAACCAAAGTTAGGATGGCTCCTCCAACCCGGATTTTAGGTGTTGCTGTAGGGGTTGTTCTGGATAGCACACAATTGTTGAAGGTTCAATGGACACACGTCAGCTCCGTGAGCCCCACCACAATTGACGCAACTTATTGCGGCCACTTGAGCTGGTGCCGCAGGTTGCGCTGATTGTGGGGAAATGAATCCTTGGTTAATTGCCATTGATTGGTAGATCGAGATCACCGTGGCCATCTGTGCGGCCAACGTGGTCATTGTATCCACAGGGACAATGGTTGTTTCAGTTTTCCTTCTATCGGCGCCTCAACCTCCATAACCATCACCGATCCAGTCATCCATATTCTGCAAAATGCGATCGAGAATGACTTTGGCCTCCGTGCATGTCTTACCCATAAAACCTCTTGCCGCGGAGGCGTCAACAACAGCCTGTGTTGCTCTGTTTAGGCCATTGTAAAATGTTTCCATCAAGACGCAATCAAGAATCCCGATATGTGGGCAGTTTTTCACCAGTCTCCTAAATCGCACCCAGGTGGTGCTCAGGGTGTCATTCTCCTTCTGTTCAAAGTTCAACACATCCTTTCGTCGCCCTGCGTTGACGGCAGGTGGGAAGAACTTTTTCATGAACCGCTCCACCAATTGCTCCCATGAAGTGATCTCATTTGGCTCTAGTGAGTAAGCCCACCTCTTAGCCTCGTCCCTCAAAGTGTAAGGGAACAGATACAATCTTATATTTTCTGGGGTCACGCCAGGCAAGGAAAAATTGCCACACATCTCGACAAAGCTGGTCAGATGGGCATGTGGGTCTTCACCTTATAGACCCCCGAACTGCCCGACATTTTGAATCATCTGCAACATGATCGGCTTAATCTCAAAATGCGCGTTCTCCTCCACAGTCGACCTCGAGATTCCAGGCGAAAAATCATACAAATTGGGTACCGTATAATTACGCATCGGGATGTTGCGATCATCCGCCAGGAAGACATGATCCTGAGCTGGTCGAACAACCCCTTGGTTCACAGCCGGTACTGCATTATCGTTATTGTCTGCCATGCTGGCTGCCTTCTTTCACCTAATTTGGTTCTAACGTACCCTTGCGTGGAAAGTTCACTCGATCTCACGGTCATCTACGAATTCCGGTTCAGCACCAGGACTCATAAACCGTCAGGCTGCTCTCCACGTTGAACAAATAGTACAATGAGATCTATCCTGCAAAATACCAAAAACACACTCAAACAATAAACCGTTAACCAATTCCCCAGCAACGATGCCATACGCTAACACTGAGATGTATGATTGATGATGTTCTATGCTCGAAATGATGTGATACTACCGCTAGATATGCGTTAATTATGTATGTTCACGTAGTATGCCTGCGTTGTCGCAAGTTTCCTTATGATGGAACCAAGTGTAATTCCACCGCAAGTTTCTCGGTGTGATCCGAGGTCGAACACAGGGAATGATTTAGGTTATTGTGGTATGTTCATGATATATGCGACCAGGTTTTCAATATTTAAAAGTTTGGTTTTTACAGGTATATAAATTGAAATAAAGTAGAGTAAAGCAGTAAGGATACGATAATAAAATAAAAATACAATAAACCTAAGCTAGATGATATAAGATATAGGCTCCATGTTACAAGATGTTGGGGTCAAGCTGGCTGTGAAAGTTATGCAAAGAACGTGGAATGTGGCGGCAAGTCTTATGAACAGAATAGAAAGAGAAAGATAAAGAATATAACAACGTAAGTTCTCAATTGCGTTGAAGCTACAAATGTTGTTCCGCTCTTCTCTTGGCATACACCTTTCAATGATCAGCCACGCTCTCACATGTCTGTGGTGAAACAGAGACTAACGTAATGAATGCAAGGTTGCTTCCATGTCTTGAAGTACTGCTCGCTTTAGTTAACGCAATCTTCTGACCTTCTCTTGATAGGTCGGAATGGCATCTTCACTTCTGCTCTCATAGGTGAAGATGTTGTCTAGCATGCCTTACCTAAATATATTTTATATCTTTAACACAGATTAAGTACTTGGTTAATTCATATTGCTTATTAGGGAATTAAGAAGACATCATGAAGAAAGTGATTGACGGGTGAACGGAAATATACAGAAAATGGTAAATGAAAGCTATTGAAACATTTAATATCTCTATTAACCGTTTGATACATGGTGTGAATGCAGAGGTACAAAAAATAGTGAAATACAATGATGAAAGAGATAGAACAGATACAAAAAAGTGTCAATGACTTGGCACGTATCCGATAGAGATCTGTTTGCCGGATATGATGGATTTGATGGTAGGAAGAGCTTCCCTCTCAGGCTTGCTCTACCGATAGAAAGGATCTTTGCACAGAGCTTTCAATCAGGTGTTTGGCAGATTAGATCTTAGATTCACCTCTCAGCCTTATCTTGTCTTCTTCTCGGATTTCTTCACTTAAGCACTCAGCTCGGCCTTTTCTTTCAACAAACTTACCCCATATCTAGTAGCCTTTTCTTTCTCTGAAATCTATAGGGTATTTATAGGTGCAGGTTTTTGACTCTGGCCTTGTACTCCCCACTGATTGTTATGGAAATTTTGAAGATGGAGGGATATTATTCCTTCTGTTAAGCAATCAGACCGTCAATTTTGCACTGTCGTTAGTTGTACACGTGTCTCAATCCTCCGCTTTTGCATTGCTCAGCTGCATCTTTCGATCATGGGTTTGCATGCGGTGTTGTTTTTATTACTGCATGCGGTTGCAATACAACTCTGGATCGACTGTCACATTGCTCCGTCATTGCGGTAATCATCTCTTCATTGTTGATTGATGGGTGCAATGTAACAAAGATGCATTGATCAGTTTCTCGTGAGCTTTGAGCGCAAGCGGTGACTTGGTCTCCTGCAAAACAGAGTAGAATTCGGCTTGTCTTCCATCTTTATGGTGTTAGTGGGTGTAATTGCAATACAATAAGTGCATATTTACTAACTTTTGGCTGCAATATCTAGATAAGATGGCATAAATAACTTATATTTCTACAAGTTATTAGTAGTTGTTACAAAGAGATGTAAAGTGCTACAAATGAAGTGATCCTAATTCGTTCATGTTGGGACATGAGGAATGGGGATGTCCTTGTGAAAAACGGTTTGTACAAGATCAGACCATGAAATTAGTCAATCTTAATTTATAACGTTGTTTACTATTTAAGACTGACTATTTCAAAGCGATGACCTAGGTAACTTGACCTTAATCCTGAGCTAACTATGAACTTCTATTTATTTGGAATTATCCTTAGATTTGCATAGGCAAGGGTTGGCTCAACAGCGCCGGCTTAATAACCTCCCATTTTAGGGGTAAGACCGGATAGATAGCTGGGGACATAAGGTGCAAGACGAAATTCACTCTTACTGGCTTTTAGGCATAGTTGAGAGGTTGTTCCCTTAAGTGCTGATTCTGGGTCTTGAATAAGAGGCCTCACCCTCTCACTGGCCTGAGAGGGACTTGGTTTTGTTGATTGGATCACAAAACAATTATTCATTGGGGGATTAGTGGGACTTAAGGAACAAGAGGTAATTTCGGGGGTAAAACAGAGATTCGACCCAACCGTTATTACGAACAACCTGTGAATGGTTGACTTACTAATCATGGTTATATCGAATGGTCATAATATCTACAGTGAGGGGAGTTCAAATATGAGCTTTAGTGGAGTGACCCGTTAGTTAACTAATGGGGGTTAGTTCGGTCTAATGAGTTTAACCGAATAATCTCGGATCATTGGAGCCCATGATCTGTAGGTCGACGAGGTCCCCCTACTAGCTCGAAAATGGATTAGCTCTAGAGTAGCGTGATAAGTTAATTTGAAATGTTCAAATTAGAATCTAACAGAATTGGAGAATTTATATTTAAATATGATTGAAATATATGAAGATGGATTTGTGTAAAATTAATTTAATATTGGATATTAAATTAATTAGAATTATTTAAATTATTTAAATAATTATTTATTAATTTTATTAGAAAATTAATTTAGGAAATTAATTTTGTAAAATTAGTAAATTTTGATTTTAAATCAAAAGTGATTTTAAAATCAAATTTTGGATTTTCGAAATAGAAAATTACACAAATGGAAAAATGAATTTTTCCATCTTCATCTTTAAGTAGTTCACACTAAACCCATTATCTTTGTCTTCAAGTACTCCAAGCATGAGCTGCATGTCATGCAACAATCCTTATTGCATGATGGTCTACAATATATGAAGAGATTGGAGTGAGTTTGAGGTAGTGAAACCGATAGAATTTTAGCTGAAAATATGTGTGAAGAAGGTGTTCTTCCTTTAGGTTGCTGCTGTGAGCATTCTCCAAGTTTCCTTGATTCCAGCTTATTTCGAGTCCCACAACTCAATCTAGAGCACCAAGAGAATAGTAGAGAAGATCTTGTGGTGGTTTACACAAAGATTTATAGAGATTTGCAACTGGAAATCGAGATTTCAAAGGTTCTTCAAAGGTATGACTTGAAACCCATTAATTTCTGCTTGAGCATGCTTTTGTTTCTGCCAAAATTAATGAATTAGAGTGCTTATCGATCCTCTTCGCTTCCACTGCGTGATGATACAATCCAAAACACCGTTCGTAATAGAGACTTACATTTCACCAGGATGACCATAGGTAACATGACCTGAATCCTGAATGAGTAGTGAACTCCTACCTTTGAAGGCAGTCCTTTGAGTTTTAGGGGTGAGAGTGGCCAAATCACCAACTTCAAAAGCCTACCATTTTGGGGATTCGTCTGATTGTGGAGCTGGGAACACAGCTACACAAGAAGGAATTCACTCTTTTCCCAATGTCGGGGTAAGTAGATCAATTGCTCCCTTAAGGGTTGATTCCAGGACTTGAACAATGTGATGTCACACCCTCTCCTGACCTGTAAGGGGTTTAGTCATAGTTGGACTATGATTTATTGTTCATTAGAAGGATCGATGGTACTTAGGAAGTTAGATGTAACTATAAGGGAAAAATAGTAATTTTGGCCTAGTTGTACTTACGAGCAATTTTTGAAGGATCATCATCCTGTTGATTGGTTATATCTAATGGACATAAAAATATATCTGTAGTGCGAAGAGTGCAACTATTGATCTTTAATGGAGTATCTGAAAGTTAACGGATGGTGAATAATTTAATTAAAGGAGTTTAATTAATTATTCACATACCATTGGAGCTTTAAGCTACAGGTCCATAAGGTCCCTTTATAGATCAACAGGAATTAATGAGAATTAATATTTGGATTAATTTGAATTGTTCAAATTAATTATATGTGATATAATTAATTTAATCTAATTGTATATGATATAGTTACTATAATTTATTTTCATACATTATAATATAAAGTTTATTTGAGAGGAAATAAATATTTGAATATGATTTAAATATTAATTATATGAATTTGATTCACATTATTTAGTTTAATATAAATGAGATTTGTATTAGATGTCATTGGTGAGAGAATAGAAACTATAGGTTATATTGTTTTTTATACAATATAGAAACTATAGGTTATTTGTTATATATGATATAACATATAGTTTAATACATATTATATGATAAGGTAGTTATCATATAAATATAATATAAATATAAATATATATATATCAAATTTATTTATGAAAACAAATTAAATTAAATTAATTTATTTTAAAAATCATTTTGGGATGGAGTTGTAACTTCCTCTCCCTCTTTTCTCTCTAAAACGTGGTAATGGGGAAGTTAAAATAAGTCGTTCTTCTTCTTCCTGGTGTGGTTTTTCACAAGAGAGAGATACATAGAAAAGTTCTATGAAAAAATCTGAATATCATCTCTTCCTCTCAACACTCTAAAAAACCCTCTCTTCCAAAATAGCCAGAGTCTACAAAACTCTTTGATTCACATTCATGGTGCAGTAATTTTTTAAAATTATTTATATGCTGTATAATTTGGTTTTATTATTATATGTCATAATGTATGCCATATAGTGTAAATCTCACCATAGGTTATTCATATTTCATGCATCATTTATATTATAAATATTATAATATGTATTTGCATGATTTTATATTTATAGCATGCTCATGCGTTATATAATATAATTGTTATAATATATGCATGCATGCATTAATAACATATCCATGCATCATTTATATTACAAGAGTTATAATATATAGTATGTATGTACGGATGGTAGTATGTTATTAATTATTTAATTGCTTTATTATATATATGTTATATAAGTTTAGAATGAAATGAAATTGCATGATGCATGACATGAAGGAAATCAGACATGAAGATTTCCATGAGCAGCGGAATGATCGTCCCAAATTCCATTCGAAATTGAACATAAACAATTACAATACAAGAAATGGAAACTTACAGGTCATGCAACATCTAGAAATTACAGCATGCTGATAAGATAATCAAGGGATAGGATATACGTACCTTTGAAGACTCATTCTTCAAACTCCCTCGATCACGAACACTCGTTTAGTCTCCAAGACAGCAATACAAGAATGCTCGAACACAATGATCGTAACACAACACGATCAATACGATCATCCAAAAGTCATAAACCCAACGAACGACCTCCAGAACCTCGAACTCAGTCAAGTTGAGTGAGGACACCACCACAATGGTTACCTTGGTATTCTCGGTGTGAGAATCCAGAAGTTGTGAGCTTTGTATGGACTTGGTTAGAGGAAGGGACTGGAGGAACAACAATCGTGTAGACGATTGAGCAACCATGTAGAAGAAGGCAACCTATCATATAGACAATGCTTTGCGATCGTTTAGCTACGACTGAGTGAGCTATCGTATAGTGACACTCCATGATCGTTTAGTCTCTCTATGAGCTATTGTTTAGTGAAACACTTTCACTTAAATTTAGGAAAACCTTTTTCATTTTAACTCACGGTTACCATAAAACCACCAATAACTTCCCACTCAATTGGTTATTAGAGAAACAGAGATAATTATCAAATAATTAATATTATTATAAATAAATATGATAACCAACTTATCATATTATATTTATAACCTATAGTTTTAATATTTCATCTCATCATAGTTGTTTTTCTATTTTATGGTACTTAATGTAAATCATATTTACATTAATCCTCCACTTGATGTATCTCATGCACCACACCGATTATATCATATATAATCGAATTTCCTGTTGTCAATTTGAACATTTCAAATCAACCCCAAGAACTGATTCTCAACTTGAATCCATTGAGTTACCAAGGGGAACTTATGGACCTGTAGCTTGAAGCTTCAACGGTACGTGAATAATTGACTAAACTCTTTAGTCACGGGATTCACCATCTCTTAACTGTTGGGCACTCCACTAAAGATCGACAATTGCACTCTCCTCACTACAGATATATTTTGTGACCATATCAACCAATCAACAATGCGATAACTCTTCATAGATCGCTCATAAGTACAGCTAGGCCAATTTACCGTTATGCCCTTGTAGTTACATTTAACTCCTTAAGTACCACTGATCCCTCTAAAGAACATATGTCATAGTCCTACTATGACTGAGTCCTCTCTTCCAAAGAGAAGTTGTGGCCACTATGTTCAAGACTCAAAATCAACCCTTAAGGGAGCAATCTATCTACTTACCCCTGCTTTGGAGAAGGAGTGAATTCCATCTTGTGTAATTGAGTTCTCAACTCCTAAATCAGATAAATCCTGAAAAGGTAGGCTTGTTGAGTTGGCAATCTGGCCACTCTCACCCATACTAATCAAAGGACCTCCCTCAAAGGCAGAAGTTCCCAAAACACTCAGGATTAAGGTCATGTCATCTATGGTCGCTTAGGAGAGATGTAAGTCTCAAGTATCAACAATGTTATATAAAGAGACAAATAATCTTGTGGTCCATTCTTATACAAACTCTTTGTATAGGACACCTCTGCTCGCATATCTCCACATGAATGGTTAGGATAAACCATCTGTAGTAGTTCACAACACTAAACCTCTACAAAGTGAGTCGTATCCATAGTGTCACGAGGATCAAGTATCCCTTCTTAATCCTTATACTACATACCTTTTTAGATTATCACTTAAGCCATGATCCACTTGTATATCTCATATACATGCTTAAGTTTACATACAATAACCATGGAGCTTTGTTTATTGGATATGAGTAAATATAAAATAAAATAACTCTTATTTTCTTCATAACAACGTGTACAGTTTACAAACTACGAGACTCCGGGAGAATTAAGACACCAATCCCAACATGACACTACTTTAGGTAATTTTATAATCGTTATAATTTTACTGAGTACGTCATAACATGCAATGAATGATTTTAATTTGTTTTATTTCTTTCATAAATGTTTTAATTAAATGAAATTCGAAATTAAAATCAATAATCTAGAAATGCATGCAAACTTTAGGTTAAAATCATATTTTTTTAATTTAGATCACATTTCTAATAAGATTAGAAATTACGTTTAGTCTTTTAATCAGCTTAATAAGATCAAATTGGTTATAATTAAAAGATTAAATTTACTTTTGGCCAAATTTAAACAATCATTTAGTTAAAATCAGTAGCCAGATTTTCCTAAGTTAAGGAACCCTAGGTAAAACATGCTTAGTAGGAGGAAAATGGAGTATATGATACTTCATTTTTCTTTTTCACGTTTCTCCTTAAACGTTTACACCATGAGATCTATACTTGACCTCGACGCACCTTTGCTTGTGTCCCTCTACGGATGGTGTTTGTATAGGTCAATATCAAGGTGATTGGAGAGAGTATTTATAGTAAGTGGGAGTGAGACGTGTATCAACACATCCCACGATCTCTCTCATTAGTTTGTAGTCAATTTTCATGCTCGGCTTCGAGACACCTTTGCTTGTGTTCCCCTACGGATGGTATTTACATGATTGTTTACACAAACTCTAGAAATGGATAGGGTTTCTTTAGTTTTTGTCCCAATCGGGTTTTCCCTAAGGTTGGTTCATTGGGTGGAACTCTAGAATCTAAAATGAGGGGTTACACTTACAAAAAAATGTTAAATGAGTTAAACAATTTTTGGACCGAACAACAGTGATTGATAGTTATAATAACAAGGTGTTGATCTATATATTGGTTGAGAATATATCATTTCAGTGAAGGGGCACTTGATCACCCTACGGTGGCTTTTGTCTTGTCTCATTGAAACATCATTGCAAAAAAATGTCATTTAGGGTACATTAAATTGTTTTGCTAAATCTGATCAGTTTTTCCAAATGGGTTAATGCATTATATACGAATATAAATAAATTGTATGGTTTCAACAAATTTTTCATTATGACTTTCACAACTTTAAACTTGTCCCCCGTCGACAAACTTATTGGCAAAAACTATACAATATAGAAAAACACAATCAACATAATACTTATCATCGGCAACCTAAGATTTGTCCTAATAGAGGATTGTCCTTCTATTCTAGCTCAAAAGGTTTCTCGAAACATTTGAAATGCATATGAGCATTGGATAAGTGCAAATGAAAAGGCCCGAGCGTATATCTTGGGAAGCCTTTCTGAAGTCTTGGCCAAGAAGTATGAGCCCATGAGATCATGGAGCCCCTGTAGGGGATGTTCAAACAACCGTCCGCACAGCTCAGCCATGTTGCTCTTAGAAACATCTTCAATGCCCATATGCAAGAAAAAGAATCTATTATAGAACATGTTCTCAATATGATGGTCCACTTCAACATGGCGATGATGAATCAGGTTAGCTTTATCCTGGACTCTTTACTTGAAAGTTTCCTGCAGTTCTGTAGCATTGTTGTTATGAACAGGATTGACTACAATATGACCACTTTGCTCAATGAGCTACAGACATTTCAATCCTTTACAAAAAGTAAGGAGAAATAGGGAGAGGCAAAATTTGCCTCGTCCTCTAAGAAGTTCTACAAAGGATCGTTCTCTAGAACTAAGTCTGTGCCTTCTTCTTCTAGCACCAAAAAGTGGAAGAAGACGAAAGGTGGAAA
Source organism: Benincasa hispida (assembly GCF_027475165.1). NCBI lineage: Eukaryota > Viridiplantae > Streptophyta > Magnoliopsida > Cucurbitales > Cucurbitaceae > Benincasa > Benincasa hispida. The sequence goes on from NC_143482.1 coordinate 53,885,962, forward strand.
GTGGAAAGCTAATCCACTAGTTGTTGCCGAGAAGGGCAAGAAAGCCAAGGCTACAAAGTGAATTTGTTTCCATTTCAACCACGAGGGACATTGGAAGAGGTTTTGTCCCAAGTACTTGACAGAAAAGAAGAAGACCAAGTAAGATAAATATGATTTCCTTGTTTTGAAGACTTTTTTTTTTTTTTTTTTTTTTATCGAGAATGATAATTCAACCTAGATAATAAATTCAAGTACCACTAACCATTTTTGTTCTTCATTTCAGGGAATTAGTTCCTGGCGGCAATTACTAGCTGGGGAGATGACGATGCGTGTTGGAACTAGTCACGTCGTGTCAGTTGTGGCAGTGGGAGGACTTTAACTTTATTTACAGAAATCATATATTATATCAGATAATGTATATGTGGTTCCAAAAACTTCAAAAGGAACCTTATCTATGTAAAGTTTTTATTAGAACAAAAATACTTTATTTCATTGAAGTAAATAAAGTGTTTGTTTACAAAAATGGTGTATATATTTGTTCTAAAAATCTTGAAGATAGTCTTTATGTGCTACAACTGTTAGCAACTAAAGCCTTCCTAAACACTGAAATGTTTAAAAACTTTGGTAACTCAGAATAAAAGACTTAAAATTTCTTCTAAAGAAAATGCCCGTCTTTGGCACTTAAGGTTAGGAATCTCAATAGAATTGAGAGACTGCTTAAGAATGGACTTCTAAGTGAGTTGTAAGAAAACTCTTTACATGTATACGAGTCATGCCTTAAGGCATAACGACTAAAAGATCTTTTACTAGACAAGGTTATAGAGCGATGAACCCTTGGTACTTGTACATTCTGACCTTTATGGAACGATGAATGTTAAAGCAAGAGGAGGATTGAAATATTTCATCACTTTTACTGGCTATTATTCAAGATATGAGTATGTTTATTTAATGCAACAAAGTTTGAAGCTTTTGTAAAGTTCAAAGAGTTTAAGGTTGAAGTTCAAAATGTATTAAATAAAACAATTAAGACATTTCGATCTGATCGAGGTGTAGAGTTTTTGGATATACATTCTAAAACTATTTGATAGAACATGGAATAGTATCCTAACTCTCAGCACCTGGTACACCTTAGCAGAATGGTATATCAGAAAGAAGAAATCGAACCCTATTGGACATGGTTCAGACTATGATGAGTTATGCTTACTTACCTGACTAGTTTTGGGGTTATGCAGTACAGACTGCAATTTATATTTTGAACCATGTTCCATCAAAGAGTGTTACGAGAACACCTTTGGAATTATGGAATGGTCATAAAGGTAGTTTACATCATTTCATAATCTAGGGTTGCCCAACATATGTGCTTGAGGCAAATCCTAAGAAACTGGATCCTCGTTCAAAATTGTACCTATTTATAGGCAACCCTAAAGAAACGAGGGGTGGATCCTCATTCAAAATTGTGCCTATTTATAGGCAACCCTAAAGAAATGAGAGGTGGTTATTTCTACGATCCTAAGGAAAATAAGGTGTTTGTATCGATAAACACCACCTTTTTAGAAGAGAACCACATAAGGGAGCATAAACCCCATAGTAAAATTGTGTTGAATGAACTTTCAAGGGAAACTACTGAACCTTCAACAAGAGTTGTTGAAGAACTCAATACCAAAAAGAGTTGTTGAGGTTGGTTCATCTAGTTGGTTTAGTTGAAAACTACTGAGCCTCAACAAGATTTGATCACTGGATTGCTGTCAGGAACATCCTCAAGTATCTACGGAGAACGAGAGACTATATGCTCGTGCATGGTTCTAAGAATTTGATCTTTATAAGATTCATGGACTCTGATTTTAGAACTAAGGATTCTAGGAAATCCACATAAGGATCAATGTTCACTTTTAATAGAGGAGCAGTAGTCTAAGGACTCTAAGCAAGGGTGCATTATTAACTCCACTATGGAGGCTGAGTACATAGCGGCTTGTGAAGCTGTTAAGAAAGTTGTATGGTTCAGGAAATTTCTAACAGATGTAGAAGTAGTTCCAGAAATGTCAAAGCCCATTACCCTTTATTGTGATAATAGTGGTGTTGTGTCAAATTCCCGAGAACTTAGAAGTCACAAGTGTGGGAAGTAAATAAAGCGGAAGTATCATCTCATTCGAGAGATTCTGCATTGAGGGGACATGATTGTTGGATTTTATGTCCTAAAACTCGTAGTTTGTAAATTAATAAACACATTCTGTTTTATTTTTCGATAAAGTTATTATTGAAATTATAATTCTTGAATCAATTAAACTAAGGTCTTGAGGCTATTTAATGTAGTTTGGACTTTATGTAGTGACACAAATGTGGATCAAGTTCAAATATATAGCCAAAATGGTCTATAGTATATGAATAAGGTTGGGTGCCTTATTCTGGGGACACCATGGATACGGCCCACTTTGTAGTTAGTACAAATGATGTGATCCTGAATCGTTCATATAGATATATGTGAGTGGAGGCATCCTATGCAATGAGTTTGCATAAGACTGAACAACGAAATAGTCAGTTTTAAACAGAAACTTTTGGGTATATGCCCTAGTTTATTGTATTCATATGTTTATTGTACTCATATGTTTCTTACTTAAATTCAACATTGTGATACTCCACAAGGAGTTTTAGTCTAAGTGGGAGTTTGTTGGATTTTATGTCCTAAAACTCGTAGTTTATAAATTAATAAACATATTCTGTTTTGTTTTTTGATAAAGTTGTTATTGAAATTATAATCCTGAATCCAATAAACTAAGGTCCTGAGGCTATTTAATGTAGTTTGAACTTTATGTAGTGACATAAATGTGGATCAAGTTCAAATATATAGCCAAAATGGTCTATAGCATATGAATAAGATTGGGCGTCTTATTCTGGGGACACTATGGATGTGGCCCACATTGTAGTTAGTACAAACGATGTGATCCTGAATCGTTCATATAGAGATATATGAGTAGGGTAATTCTATGCAAAGAGTTTGCATAAGACTAAACCATGAAATAGTCACTTCTTACGTTCAAAATGTCGTTTTATGTATAAAATTGACTATTTCATTAATTGATGACCTAGGTAACTTAATCTTAATCCTGAGCTAACTGTGAACTCCTGTTCACTCGGATTTATCCTTAGATCTGCATAGGTGAGGGCAGCTCATTATCGCTGGCCCAATAAGCCTCCCATTTCAGGAGTAAGATCAGGTGGATAGTTGGGAACATCAAGTGCAATACGAAATTCACTCCTACCCGTTATAGGGATAGTAGATAGGTTGTTCCCTTTAGTACTGAATCCAGGTCTTGAACAAGGGGCCCCACCCTCTTCTTGGCCCGAGAGGGGTTCGGTTTATAGATTGGACCTTAAACCAATTGTTCATTAGAGGATTAGTGGAACTTAAAAAATAAGATGTAGTCTTGAGGGTAAAATGGTTTTTATGACTTAGCCAAGATTACGAACAATCTGTGAAGGATTAGCTTACTAATCATGGTTATATAATATGGACACAAATATATCTATAGTGAGGGGAGTGTAACTACGGGACTATAGTGGAATGACCCGTTAGTTAATGAATGTTGATTAGCTCCATCTAAAAGAGTTTTAGCCAGCTAATCTCGGATCGTTAGAGCCCATGATCTATATGTCCACTAGGTTCCTCTACTTGCTCATATGGAATAAACTTAGAACAATATTATAGAATAATTCGAATTGTTCGAATTAGGTGAAGAAAGAGGAACTGACAAGTATATGTTATATAGTGGTTGGGATTTCAGTTCAGAGATATAGATTTCATATTTAAATGTGATTTAAATATTAAGAATATGAATACGTTCATATTTGGAAGCTCAGAAATAATGGAAATGGTCAAAGATGTAAAAAGTCAAAGAGTTGACTTTTTGACTTTGAAAAGTGAAACTTTGACCGACCTTATATTCAAATGTGATTTGAATTTCAAGAAAATGAATGCAGACTCATGCTCGGGAGGTCAAAATTAGTCAACACGGAAAAAATCATAAAAAGTCAAAATGTTGACTTTTTGGTCAAAGTTTGACTTTGACAAAATCACTATTTTTCCCTTTGACTAAATTTAGTAAGAAAATCCAAACTTTTATTGGATAATTTCACTAACAAAATAGTGGGCTAGGTTTGGCCTAGAGTGGAGACATTAAGCCCACTTAGATAGTGGATTCTAGGTGTTGGGTTTTTATGGATTTGTTTCATGCAAACGTTGCATGGTTTTTTCTATAAAATGTGCTTCTGAATTTGGATTAAAGACTTTTGCCATTTTTTGCCAAAATAGTTTTCAAAATTTGGGTTGGAAAAAAACTTTTTTCTTTGACTGAAGTTGAAAAAAAGAAAACCCAAACTGAAAGAAAATCCATTTCTTTTTTCATCTCTTTCTCTCTCTCGGTTTTCTTCATCCATCGGGTCCCACAACCCAGTTCTGAGTCTAGAGGATTGTAGATCAACTCCAGTGGTGGTTCGAAAGAGTTCGGGTCGAGATTTAGCGAGGAAAAACGGTTTTCGGGAGCTTCAAAAGTTGTATGCTATCCATTTTAATTTACTGTTTTTTTCTTTCAATTGCATGCTATTTTCCTTTAAATTAAAAGCAATTAGAGTGTAATTAGGTCCTTTTTCCGCTGCATATGTCTCGTATTCCATCATGTGGTATCAGAGCATAATTTAATTACACTCTATTGCTTTTGGTGGGTGTTTTTTCCCTTTCTATTCAAAGGTTGAATGAAATATGGACTTATTATGATTTTGGCATTGTTTTTCTCTAAATTTCTTATGAAAATTTGTAATTGCTCACATGTTTATGAGCATTAATGTGTGAAAAAGGGTCTATAAATTTGTTGGAGTCATTAAGTTGAAATTAGGTTGTAATTTCTTGTTTTCGGGAAAGAAGACAGCAGCAAAATTAGAGAATTTTGGCTCACAGACTTGAATTTGGCCACCAGACTCGAGACAAGCTTCTAGACCCGACCCCCAGCCCGAGATTCGACCCGATTCAGAGTAGCCCACGCGCGTCAGCTGTCGACGAGCACTCTGGCCCATTCTGCGATCCGCCCGCTTCGAATCAGCTTCGCCTGCTCACTCCGCTTCGCCCGACTCGCGCACTCGCCCGCCGACCCGGTATCGCCGCCCGCTTGGTCGTGCTTCCGCGTTCTATTCGACCTGCGATTTTCATGCACTTCCGTTCGATCTCCGTTGACTGCACCAGCGGGCGTTGACCAGCTGGTCCAAACGGTCTGGACCGGTCTGTTTGACGTGGTTGAGCCGGTTTGATTGGTTCAACTTGGTTTTTGGAGTTTTTGGGCCGGTTCGAGTGGTTTCTGAGCGGTTCCAGATGGTTCAAAGTGTTTGAATCTGGTTTCGGAAAGCTGGTTGCTGATTTCCGTAATAAATTAGTTATTTGTTTGTTTTTAATGCCAAAATCGGTCAACTTTAGTGTTGTTTACCTATTATGCATGTGATGTATAATGTTGTTTGATTATGTGTGCATATAGTATGCCTTGTAGTTTTAAAACTCCACCATAGGAAAAGCATATGACATGCATTTGTTTTATCTTATAAGTGTTATAAAATATATACTATGCATGCTTAGTTTTAATATAAGTGTTATATTAAAGCATGTTTGATTAAAGGAAGCATGTTATAGATGAATGCTCTAGGGTTATAATTATTATAATTTATTTTATAATTGTTATAAAATAACCTAGACTTCTAAAATCTATAACAAAGATAAGATACATGCTCACTTAAGGTTAACCATCGAGCAATCCCAATTTTCATAGAAAATAGGTCGATATCTTGTAAAATTGAAGTTACAAGAAAACTCACTCAACAAAATCTTAACAAAAAGTCAGATAAGATGACTAAGGTTGAAGGTTTTTAAGTTGACGGTTCATGGAACACCTACTACCTGGAGATCGACCGGCATCTGAGTTAGGTTAAACTGGTTTTATGAGCATGCATGAGCGGTGTGAGGTAATAAAATTTGTTTATCACCTAGACATCGTAGGTTAAAAATCTATTATAAAAGTTATACTCGGATGAATCACCTAGACTTATGATATGTTTAGTTAGCCGAAATGTATTGCTATGTATTTTATACCCCAACCATTTAGAACACTTCAACTGGAGAGAAGTAATGTACTTTTAGCTCTAGCATCCCTAAGAGTTCACACCGTGAGATTCATGCTTGGCTTTGGACCGCCCTTGGAGTGGACTCCATTCGGAGAGTGTTTGCATGAGTCAATACGAAGGTGAGTAAGGGAAGTTGTTCATAGTAAGTGGGAGAAGGAAGTGTGTCAACACATCCTACGGTCTCTTCCATTAGGTAGCACCAGATTCCTATAATGCGCCTGCATGTCTGTCCTGGAGCGACCTTACCAATCGGAGGGCTGTATTATAGGATTCAGAACTCTACGAACTCTAGAAATTGATAGGGTCTCTGAGGTCCATTTTCATTCTTGTCTCTCCAACTTCAGAAGCATAATGATTCCGATCTTTGAGGTCTGAAAATGGAGGGTCACATTTACGAGAATTACTAAGCGTTAGAAAATTCTTGACCAAAGTAGCGATAACTGAGTTACTATAGGGATAAGAGTTATTCTGGTGATAATATCTAGTCAAGATAGTCTTGGTTCAATGGAGGAATAGTCGATTACCCCTCGGTGAAGGTTATTTTAAACCATTGAAATGTCGTTGCAAAATATAATAATGAAGGGTACATTATAAGTTTTTTTTTTGTGCTAAACTTGATTGGATTTAAAAGATTAATGGTTTGACTAAAAAGGATATGTTTTTTATTTTCAACATGACTAGCTCTTTAGATCAACTCTTAGCTTTCGAGAAACTAAACGGCGATAATTACTCAACATGGAAAAATAATCTGAATTCAACACTAGTAATAGATGACCTGAGATTTGTCTAAATTGAGGAATGTCCTTAGGCTCCTGCCTTGAAAGAAGCACAAGGTAAATATGATTTACTAGTTGCTGAAATATGTTTAGTGGAGTATGATACCTCAACCTGGATATTAGATTCAGGAGCCACTAATCATATTTGCTTCTCTTTTCAGGAAACTAGTTCCTGGAAAAAGCTTGAAGAAGGTGAGATCACCCTCAAGGTTGGAACAGGAGAGGTCGTCTTGGTCGAAGTAGTGGGAGACTTGAAGTTGTTTTTCAACGATAGATATATCATACATAAAGATGTTTTGTATGCTCCTAAAATGAGACGGAATTTAATATCTATCACATGTATATTGGAACAAATGTATAAAATATCTTTTGAAGTTAATGAAGCGTTCATTTTCAGAAAAGGTATTCAAATTTGTTCTGCTATACTTGAAAACAACTTATATAAGTTAAGACCAAATAAAGCAAAATTTGTCTTAAATACTGAGATGTTTAGAACAGCCGAAACTCAGAATAAAAGACAAAAAGTTTCTTGTAATGCCTATCTATGGCACTTAAGACTTGGCCACATAAATCTCAAAAGGATTGAGAGATTGGTTAAGAATGAGCTCCTAAATCAGTTAGAAGACAATTCTTTACCTCCATGTGAGTCTTGCCTTGAGGGAAAAATGACTAAGCGATCTTTTACTAGAAAAGGTCTCAGAGCCACAATACCCTTAGAGGTCGTACATTTGGACCTCTGTGGACCGATGAATGTTAAAGCTCGAGGTGGGTATGAATATTTCATCAATTTTATTGATGATTATTCAAGGTATGTTCATATTTACCTAATGCATCACAAGTATGATTCTTTTGAAATGTTCAAAGAATATAAGGCTGAGGTTGAGAACAAGATAGGCAAAATAATTAAGACATTACGATCAGATTGAGGTGGGGAGTACATGGACTTAAGATTCCAGGACTATATGATAAAACACGGAATCAAGTCATAACTCTCTACACCTAATATGCCTCAGCAGAACGATGTATCTGAAAGAAGAAACAAAACCTTGTTGGACATGGTTCGCTCAATGATGAGATTGCTGAGTTACCTGATTCCTCTTGGGGATATGCATTACGGACTGTTGTCTATATTTTGAATAACGTTCCCTCTAAAAGTGTTTCAGAAACACCTTACGAGCTATGGAAAGGTAGTAAAGGCAGTTTACATCACTTTAGGATTTGGGGATGCCCGACACACGTGTTAGTGCAAAATCCTAAAAAATTGGAACATCGTTAAAATTATGCCTATTTGTAGATTATCCAAAAGAAATAAAAGGTGGTCTATTTTACGATCCTCAAGAGAATAAGGTATTTCTATCGACAAATGCCACATTCTTAGAGAAAGATCATGATGACATGCAGAAATGCATGTCATCTTAGGCCTTTTACTTAGAATTATGAAGGTTGTTAGGCAGAAATTGCGTCGATCATGATAGGAATTCACAAGAAAAAGAATTTGCGTCGATCGGCATGTCGAATCTCAGCTAACCCATTATTTTGCGTTAATTATGCGTTCAATGTTCTATTTTTGTAGCTAATGTTGGAAATGAATGCAAACGCAGAAATCGGACCACCGTATAGACGACTGCATGTGGAGAAACACTCTATTGGAAAGGCAAACACATCTATCAACGCATGGATGTTGCGGTAATCACCCGTATGCGTCCATCGCATGGGAGTTGCACTCGTCAGGCGATTGCAGTCATCATGTAGAGTTGCGATATTAAGTGAATGCGACCATTGAATGATTGCGACTATGTGACAATGCAAACTAATGGGATCAATGCAAGGTAGGTGGAATGAATGCATCAATGCATCTACCTTGAGAAAATCCAAAAGATGATGTTGACATTTCACCTTCCACGCCGTTGGTGGCAGAGGTTCAGAAAAGGACTAATGCGCTGAACGTCAGACTTAGAGCAGTCCAATTAGTGCTGTCGGCGACCCAAGCTCTATAAATAGAAGCCGACGATCTGAAATTCAAGTTATTTGGATATTATCCCTCAAACCGGGGATTTTTCCCCACGATCCAGACGAACGCGTAAGAAGATGGCTGAGAGTTCTTCACCTCCTTCATCCATTCCAAGTGACGACTAGAGCTAGATCTCGAGAGAGTCAGCTCCTCCACCCATCCATGGCACCACCGCAGCCTTGATGCACATCCGCTGGAGGTAAAGTTTTGCTTCCAGCCAGTCATTTCTTTTCTTTTCTTTTCCTATATTGTATTGTATGACATTTTGAATTAAGGAATTAATACAATCTGTTTTCAATGTATTTCTCTATTCCTTCGACTTCATCTCCATCTTCTTGCTTAGCATCTTTACTTTCATCTCACACTTAGTAGGTGTGCTTTGGTATTGCATACTTAGTCATGTGGATTAGGAATATGAAACATGTAGCAACCCATCGAGAGGTGTGTGTTGTGCGAGTGTGTGAGTAACCTTATTTGCTTAGTGTGAAGCTACTGCAACGCCTATTTATGGGCTAACGCATTGCTTGTCTATGAGTAAAGTAAGCAATAATCAACTGCCCTTGCAGTCACTCTTAAGGGTTGCAATGAAAACATCTCCACATTTTATCTATTTTCTCATACATTTATTTCAAGTCAAGGTTTGTTGCATCTTTACCTTTCACGCATATTCTCATTGCGTTGTCTGTTAGATAGAAGTAGGAGTAGGATTAACTTAGCAACATCTCCTCTATTCTTTTACTTAAACCGCCGCATGCACATCACCACAAACATATAGCTACAAGTCCCTGTGTTCGACCTTGGATTACTAGAGAAACTTGCGTTGGAATTATACTTGGTTCCAGCGCAAGAAAACTTGTGGCAGGACGCATGGTCATCGCATACATTCGTTAACGCATTTTCATTCCAACGCATGACCATCGACGCATGACTATCAACGCATATCTTAGGAACATACATCGCATATCACGTCCACGGAATTTTAGTTGTTGAGTAAAATTGACTTTTAATTTCCCACCATCAGACCAGATAGGATGTCATCAACCTCGCAGTAGACTGGTATTGAATGAAATTTCCAAAAAGGCTTTCGATAGAGCTAGTTCATCTACTAAAGTAATAGATAAAACTAGTACATTTGGTCAGGCACATCCTTCTCAAGAGTTGAGAATGCCTTGACGTAGTGGAGGGTTGTTCATCAGCCTGACTGTTACTTGGGTTGAACAGAAACACAAGTCGTCATACCTGATGACGGCATAGAGGATCCATCGACCTATAAACAGGCGATAAAAGATGTGAACCGTGACAAGTAGGTCAAAGTCATGGACCTCGAAATGGAGTCTATGTACTTTAATTCTGTTTGGAAACTTGTAGATCAACCAAATGATGTAAAACCAATTTGTTGTAAGTGGATCTACAAGAGAAAAAAAGACCAAGCTGGTAAAATACAGACTTTTAAGGCTCGACTTGTGGCAAAGGTTTATACCCATCGAGAGAGAGTGGACTATGAAGAAACTTTCTCTCCCGTTGACATGCTTAAGTCGATTAGAATACTCTTATCCAGTGCTACCTTTTATGACTATGAAATTTGGCAGATGGATGTCAAGAAAGCCTTTCTAAATGGTGATCTTGAGGAGAGTATCTATATGGCTCAACCAGAGGGGTTTATTGCACAGGATTAAGAACAAAAGGTTTGTAAGCTTCAAAAATACATTTATGGGTTGAAACAAGCTTCTAGATCTTGGAATATAAGATTTGATATTGCGATCAAATCTTATGGCTTTAAACGGAATGTTGATGAGCCTTGTGTTTACAAGAAGATTGTCAATTCTACTATAGTGTTCTTAGTTTTATATGTTGACGATATTCTACTCATTGGGAATGAAGTAGGTTACCTAACTGACATCAAGAAATGGCTAGCAACGCAGTTCCAAATGGAAGATTTAGGAAATGCACAGTATGTTCTCGGGATTTAGATTATTCGGAATTGCAAGAACAAAATACTAGCCATGTCTCAAGCAACTTATATAGACAAAATGTTGTCTAGGTATAAGATGCAGAATTCCAAAAGAGGTATGTTACCTACAGATATGGAATTCATTTGTCAAAGGATCAATGTCCTAAGACACCTAAAAAAGTTGAGGATATGAGACGCATTCCCTATACTTCCGCAGTAGGGAGCCTGATGTATGCAATGTTATGTACTAGACTTGACATATGCTACGCAGTAGGGATAGTCAGTAGGTATCAATCCAATCCTGGATATGATCATTGGACTGCCGTTAAAAATATCCTCAAGTATCTTAGGAGAACGAGGAACTACAGGCTTGTGTATGGTACTAAGGATTTGATCCTTACTGGATACACTTACTCTGATTTTCAAACTGATAAAGATGCTAGAAAGTCTACATCTGGATCAGTGTTCACTCTTAACGGAGGAGTAGTAGTGTAGAGAAGCGTAAAACAAACCTGTACTGACTCCACAATGGAAGCTGAATACGTAGCTGCTTGCGAAACAGCAAAGGAAGCAGTATGGTTGAGGAAATTCTTGACAGATTTGGAAGTCGTTCCAAATATGGATCTGCCTATCACCCTATATTGTGATAATAGTGGTGCAGTTGCAAATTCAAGAGAACCAAGAATCCACAAGCGCGGAAAGCATATTGAGCACAAATGCCATCTAATCCGGGAGATTGTACATTGTGGAGATGTTGTAGTGACTTAGATATCTTCTGAGCAAAACATTGTCGATCCTTTTACAAAGGCCCTCATGGCTAAAGTGTTTGAAGGTCACCTACAGAGTCTAGGTCTACGAAGTTTGTAAACTAGGACAAGTGGGAGAACTTTCGGGTATATGCCCTAGTTTATTGTACTTATGTTTCTCACTTAAATTAAACATTGTGATACTCCACAAGGAGTTTTAGTCCAAGTGGGAGTTTGTTGAATTTTATGTCCTAAAACTCGTAGTTTGTAAATTAATAAACATATATATTTTTTTTTTGATAAAGTTGTTATTGAAATTGTAATCTTGAATCCAATAAACTAAGGTCCTAAGGCTATTTAATGTAGTTTGAAATTTATGTAGTGACATAATTGTGGATCAATTCAAATATATAGCCAAAATGGTCTATAGTATATGAATAAGGTTGGGTGCCTTATTTTGAGGACACTATGGATGCAGCCCACATTGTAGTTAGTACAAACGATGTGATCCTGAATCGTTTATATAGAGATATGTGAGTGAGGGCATCCTATGCAATGAGTTTTCATAAGACTGAACCATGAAATAGTCACTTTTTACGTTCTAAATGTCGTTTTATGTATAAAACTGACTATTTCATTAATTGATGATCTAGGTAACTTAATCTTAATCCTGAGCTAACTATGAACTCCTATTCACTTGAAATTATCCTTAGATCTGCATAATTGAGGGCAACTCATTATCGCTGGCCCAATAAGCCTCCCATTTCAGGGGTAAGATCAAGTGGATAGCTGGGAACATATGGTGCAAGATGGAATTAACACCTACCCGTTATAGGGATAGTAGATAGTTGTTCCCTCTAGTACTGAATCCAGGTCTTGAACAAAGAGGCCCACCCTCTCCTTGGCCCGAGAAGGGTTCGGTCTATAGGTTGGATCTTAAACCAATTGTTCATTAGAGGATCAGTGGAAATTAAGAAACAAGATGTAGTCTTGGGGGTAAAACGGTTTTTATTACCCAGCTGAGATTACGAACAAGCTGTGAAGGATTAGCTTACTAATCATGGTTATATCAAATGGACATAAATATATCTATAGTGAGGGGAGTGCAACTATGGGACTATAGTGGAATGACTCGTTAGTTAACGAATGTTGATTAGCTTCATCTAAAAGAGTTTTAGCCAACTAATCTCGGATCATTGGAGCCCATGATCTATATGTCCATTAGGTTCCCCTACTAGCTCATATAGAATACACTTAGAATAATATGATAGAATAATTCGAATTATTCGAAATTAGGTGAAGAGAGAGAATCCGACAAGTATATGTGATTAGTGGTCAGATTTTCAGTTTAAAGATATAGCTTTAATATTTAAATGTGATTTAAATATTAAGAATATGAATACGTTCATATTCGGAAGCTCGGAAATAATGAAAATGGTCAAAGATGTAAAAAGTCAAAGAGTTGACTTTTGACTTTGAAAAGTGAAACTTTGACCGACCTTATATTCAAATGTGATTTGAATTTCGAGAAAATGAATGCGGATTCATGCTCGAGAGGTCAAAATTAGTCAATACGGAAAAAATCATAAAATGTCAAAATGTTGACTTTTTGGTCAAAGTTGGACATTTACAAAATGACTATTTTTCCCTTTGACTAAAGTTAGTGGGAAAATCCAAACTTTTGTTGGATAATTCTATTAACAAAATAATGGGCTAGGTGTTGGCTTATAGTGGAGACATTAAACCCATTTAGATAGTGGATTCTAGGTATTGGGTTTTTATGGATTTGTTTCATGCAAATGTTGCATGATTTTTCTATAAAATGGGTTTTTGAATTTGGATTAAATACTTTTGCCATTTTTTTCAAAAATAGTTTTCAAAATTTGGACTGGAAGAAAACTCTTTTATTTGAGTGAAGTTCAAAAAAAGAAAACCCAAACTAAAAGAAAATCCATTTCTTTTTCCATCTCTTTGTCTCTCTTGATTTTCTTCATCCATCGGGTCCCACAACCCGGTTCTGAGTCCAAAGAATAGTAGGTCAACTCTAGTGGTGGGTCGGAAGAGTTCGGATCGAGATTCAGTGAGGAAAAGCAGTTTTCAAGAGCTTCGAAAGTTGTATGCTATCCATTTTAATTTACTGTTTCTTTCCTTAAATTACATGCTATTTTCCTTTAAATTAAAATAAACTAGAGTGTAATTAGGTCATTTTTCCGCTGTGTGTATGTCTCGTGTTCCATCAATGATTGTCATGCTAATAGCTTCGAAGTACAATGTTGTTGACCCATTTACGAAGGTACTCACGGCTAAGATGTTTGAGGGTCACATGCAGAGTATTGGTCTATGGGATAGGCCACATTTTCTCTAGGGCAAACGGGAGATTTTGTACTGTGCGTGTTTTATGCCCTAGTTTATTGCTTTATGTACTTGTATATTAGTATGAGTTGTATATTGTACACCCCACTAGCTTTACGAGAAGTGAGCGATTGTTGGGGTTGATGCCCTAAATCTCGTAGGGTCATGTAGTTTGTAATTGTATTGTACAAACTTTTTATTTATTTAATAAAATATGAGATGTTTTATTTGACATTTAGTAGCATTAAACTCACGAACCATTAAACTAACATCCAAGGTTATCATCTGTAGCTTATACATGTATGTAAAGACATACAGGTGGATCATGTTTAAATGATAACCTAAATTTTCTGTAGTAGATGAATAAGGCTGGATACCTTATCCTAGTGACACTACGAATACAACCCGCTTTGTAGGTATTATAATTGTTGTAAAGTGCTATAAATGATCTGATCCTGATCATTCATGTGGAGACATGTTAGCGGGGGTGTTCTATGCAAAGAAGTTTGTATAAGACCGGACCATAAAATGACTAGCTCATGATATAACGTTGTTCATAATAGACACTTACATTTCACCAAGATGAACATAGGTGACATGACTTGAATCCTGAGTGAGTTGTGAACTCCTGCCTATGAAGACAGTCCTTTGTTTTGTATGGGTGAGAGTGGCCAGATCGCCGACTCAATATGCCTATCATTTTGGGGATTCGTCTGATTGGGGAGCTGGGAACATAGCTACAGAAGACGAAATTCATTTCTTCCCTAATGTCGGGGTAAGTAGATAAGTTGCTTCCTTAAGGGCTGATTTTGGAGCATGAACAATGTGGCTTCACACTCTCTCCTGGCCCGAGAGGGGTTTGATCATAGTTGGAATATGACTTATTGTTCATTAGAGGTATCAATCGTACTTAAGGAGTTAGATGTAACTACAGAGGTAAAATGGTAATTTTGGCCTAGTTGTACTTACGAGCAATATGTGAAGGGTCATTGCGCTATTGACTAGTTATATCTAATAGACAAAGAAATATATATGTAGTGTGAAAAGCGTAGCTGTCAGTCTTTAATGGAGTGCTCGACAGAATCGACGTTGAGTAATTTAATTAAAGAAGTTTAATTAATTATTAAAATACTGAAGCTTCAAACTACAAGTCTATGAGGTCCCCTCTATATCTCAACAAGGATTAATGAGAATCAATTTTGGATTAATATGATTTGTTAAAATTAATTAAGGGATATATTTATATGTGATATAATTAATGTTACTTAATTATATATGATATAATCACTATAATGGATATGATACATTGTAATATCAAGTTTATTTGAGAGAAAATAAGTATTTGAATATGATTCAAATATTAATTATGTGAATTGGATTCATATAATTAAATTTAGTATAAATGGGATTTATATTAAATACCATTGATAAAAGAATTAAAACTATAGGTATATTGTATATGATACAATATTAAACCATATTATATATGATATAACATATAGTTTTTTGTATATATATTAAATCAAAATCAATTTATTCATTATTAATTAATTTTATTTTTGTTTTTGAATTTTAAAGGGAGGGAAATAACTTCCCTCCCCTTAATTCTCTCTTCATCTCACGATCCCAATGGATTGTTGTGAAGGGGATACAATTTCTTCTGCTTTTTGCAGTTTATGGAATTAAGATGTGAGTTTTTTGAGAAAAAGTTCTCAGAAAAAATCCCAAAAATTCTTCCTCTCCTCTCAATCTCCTTCTCTCCCAAGATTTATAGAGCCCACACAAATCTTGTGATTTTCATCCCAAGAGAATACTGAAGGTTTCTTGTGGTGGTGTGCATAGTTCGAAGGTTTTGAGTTTGTGACAGCACGTGACCAATTTTGGAGAAGAGGAAATTCATGAAGACTGTGAGTTCATCAAATGTATGATTTTCTAGAAACTTTAATTTTCCTTTTCTAATTTGTTGGCATGCTATAAATATAGTTTTTTTTTTTTTTGCATAATTTTGTTTCTATAATTTTTGAAGAACCAAAAATTGGGACCATCCACGTTTTCGCTCAGGGCATTCACAGGTTCCTACATGTCTAAAATGCAAACTCACGGACAAACAAATGAATGAACTCGAAAGCACAATCCTTGAACGAACTCCCACATGATCACTGCTAAAGGATGATGCTATAACACTATATACAATAGTGGCAATAGATTTAACGGTGTGAAGGACGACGAGAGCAATGGCGAATTGTGTGGGTCACGCGACTGACGATCTACAGTGTTGCCCAGACAACAACAACGAACAACATTTGACGGACGAGATTGAAAATATCGATTGTCTCTTCCCCTTCTTCACGCGTATGAGAACTTATAAGAGAGAGAGAAGCTTATGGCTACGTTCAACTTCTTTTAAAAAATCTGACTCAACTTTTTTTTTTTTTTTTTTTTTTTTAACCTTCTTCTTGGAGAGATATAGGAATTTAATTCACTCATGGTTTTTAATGATTCTTGGTCATGCGGATCTAATTCATCCATGACTTCCATCAACATAACTTATGTTTTAAGAAGACCCAAGTCATCGTGACCTCAATTTCCATAATCTTGCAATGATCTCGATTTTTCCTTGGTAGATTACTATCATCCCTATAGACGGTGTCAACTGTTGATGTAAAATCTTGGTCAAGGAAAAACGCACCTGTCTTTCATGTGGCAAAAATGGTATATTTGTAATTTGGAGAAGAGAGCACCTGCAAAAGAAAGAAAAAGGTTCTAATGACAAAGTCAGTAAGAGAATTGAAGAATAAGAGAAAAAGTAAGCTTAAGTTACCTCATAAGGATGAAGCCATCATAGTCTATTTTTAGGCAATTTGATCTAGAGTTTAGCTTAATCCTATAAGGATTAAGATGTGAGATTTAACCCTCCTAGGATTAAGATATGGTTTTTCCTAATTCCAAACAAGCTAAACTAAACCTTATCTTATACCATTTTATCTTAATTTTGATTTTACTTTATCTTATCTTGATTTTGGATTTTATTCTGCTGGCCAAAATTCAAGATTTATTAATTATTCTAGATATTTAAACCTCGAATATTTAAATTTCATATAATTAATATTCATACAATATTTACGATCCAACGGACATAAATGTGCATGAAAGATATGTATTAGAAAGAGAAAGATAAGTGAGAAAAAAAGTTATGAAAGAAACATTTTTAGAGACATTGCTTGTATATGCTTTACCATAATTATTCTGTTGTAAATAAGTTATTGTTGGGTGGGAATGTGATCAAAATTTCACATTGATTAAATAATGGGATAATCATGGATTTATAAGGGAGGACAACTATCTCCAATGCTATAAGGCCTTTTGAGACGAAACGGAAAGTAAAGCTATAATCACCCCCTATTTAAGTTGTTTAAATGTTTGTTTAAAGACGATATATCTATTGGCTATTTTCTTACAAATAGTTAGGTTGTAGGGAGTTAATGCTTATAAATACTATCATTGAAATATTACATATATTTATTAATGCTTCTTATTGCTTCTCACTAGCTAGGCATCTTATTAATTAATACACAAAGTGAGCAAAAATTGGAAAGATTTAGATGCACATATGTATGTGCTGACCCTATTCATTTCATCTTCTTTCTTGCTTTTCATGTTTGAATTAGTAGTCTTTGTGGAGGTATTGGACAGTTCCTCGATTTTGTATGCTTTTTACTGAATTTGGACTGATTTGATATTGGGTTGTTTACATGTATATGGATCATTTTCGGCTAATTTCGACTATTTTGGACACATGACTAATCGTCTAATTTGTATTATTCAACTCTAAAATGTAAAATCATGTAAACAAGTTTACATTTAAATAAAAAAAAAAAGTTATTTTCTTAATTTTGGACCATTGTATATTGGGTTAAATATGTTGTTGCATCTTGGATGATATAGTGATACTGAAACATGGAAACAGTGGTGCTAGTGATATTGAGGCAAAAATATTATGAATTAATAATTTGGAGATAACTCAAATCCATCGGTACTTTAATAGACATTCACACAAATAGATTGAGAGATTATTAAATTCAATATGTTAAAAAGGGTAAATATATGGGAGGAATGAGCAAAATGTTTTCAACTCAAGTTTGATACAGAAAGGAATGTTATTTGATACTGAAAAAGATCTACAACTTAAAAAAAAATGTTGAGTAGCACACAGTATTATCACAATTTTGTGGCAAGATCAAATCAAGATATTTTATATGCGAAATATAAATAGTGGAACGATGGTTGCAACTGGAATTTTTGTGCATGTTGGCATAAAACCCATGGACGGCCTGAAATTACAAAACTTAGAGAACACACAAGTTTGTACCAAAATTGACCAATGAATCATTCACAACTAGATTCAGACATTATGAGCAGTAAAATAATTAAAAAACTATTTGAGTTGATCCTTGTGTTTCTATACCTTTGTTACAAGAAACTATTAAAAAGGAATACATATATTGTGTTAATTATAGACATATATGGGAAGCAAAAAGAAAAATATTAGTTAAAGTTGTTGGTGATTGGAAGAAGTCGCGAAGAACTTTTATATTGGTTGAGTGTTATTGTTTACTATAAGTCTCAGATACAAGTTGTATGGGATTTTATTCCGTTTGTTTTGCCAAATAATCCTATTTTTGGAACAAGTTGTTTGGTCATTTGGTCTTCTAATAGAATACTTCAAAAATTGTAGACCACTGATTTAGAGAGATGAAATCCATCTTGAACGAATAAAATAAAGTTACTGAGTTGATGAAAAGACTTTGTAATGAGTCATGAACTATTCATTAGAATATATAGGCCTAATTGAGCCACGTGTCAATAAAAGATAGGAGAAGAAATAACATAAAAGTTTTATGAAGAATAACAACCTTCAATCAGTAGAAAATACAAAATAAGAATATAGAAGATAACAAGTCTATTATCCCCCCACAAGCTAACAAGGGGAGGGAACCACCGTGAACTTGATCTTCAGGCAATTAAAACGTAGAGAAGGAAGAACTTTTGCAAGTTGATCCTCCGAAGGTACAAACCAAATACAAAGCTGATTACGAGCAACCTTTTCTCTTATAAAATGATGATCTTGTTCAATATGTTTGGTGTGACTACGAAGGACCGGATTTGTAGCCATGTAAGTAGCACTTAAGTTGTCATAAAGCAATAAAGGAGTAGCACAACCACAAAGGCCAATTTCAAACAAGATTGACTGAATGTACATTAACTAAGCAGCTGCATTGGACATACCACGATACTTGAATTCGGCACTAGAGCGGGACACCACTCTCTGTGTAGAGGCACTCCAAGAAATCAGACTAGAACCGAGGAAGACAAAAAAACCACTAATGCTCCATCGATCATCAGGATAGCTAGCCCAATCAAAATCTGTATAACAAGTAAGGACAAAGGATGTGCATCTTAGATACCTTAAGAGTCTTTGAGATGAAATCTGTATACCATGACTGATAGTGCCTTTTAGATACCTTAAGAGTCTTTAGTAGTCTGAAAATGAGTAGAGGTTGGAGCATGGAGAAACTGACAAAGTTTGTTGACTGAAAAAGAAATGTCAGGTCGAGTGAAAGTGCAATATTGTAGAGCTCCCACCAAGCTTTTGTAATCTAAGGGATTAGCCAAGGGTTCACCATTTTTAATGGATAGCTGAATGTCATGAGCCATAGGAGAAGGACAAGACTTGCAGTCTTTGAGATGAAATCGTGTGATAAGAACTCAAATATATTTTGCTTGACTTAAGTGTAATACATCCTTGTCACGAGTAACTTGAATCCCATGAAAAAAGGACAGTGGACTAAGATCTTTAAGGGAAAAATATTGATTCAAAGCTTGAATAAAATGTTATATAGCAGAAGGTTACTGCTAGTAACAATAAGATCATCAATATGGATGAGTAAAATGATTAAATGAGATGTAGTTCGACAAGTGAACATTGAAGAGTTTGCCTTAGCACCCATAAAACCCCACTGCATCAGACATGAGTTAAGTTTGGAAAACCAAGCTCTAAGACATTGCTTGAGGCCATACAAAACTTTCTTAAGTAGAAGAACATTATTGGGTTGATTTGAATCAACAAAGCCCTCCGGTTGTCTCATATATACCTCTTCATGCAACTCACCATTTAAGAAGACATTATGAACATGTAATTGGCGAATGACCCATCCATTTGACATTGAAAGTTTATGGACAATACAAATGGTTGTGGGCTTGACAACCAGGCTGAATGTTTTAAAATAATCAACTCCATAGTCTTGATTGAACTCTTGAGCAACCAACCTTTCCTTGTATCTTTCAATTTCACCACTTTGCTTAAACCTCAAACGAAAGACCCACTTACAACCAATTACTTTTCGATCAGAAGGAGATGGAACAAGAGGCCAAGTTTTGTTGCACAAGAGAGTATGGTCTCTCTCCATTGGGGATGCAAGAGAGTATCTTTATAAGAGTGTGGTTCAGTTATATCCAAATCTGAGACCATTGCCTTAGATACACATGCCTTGGGTTTAAAAAGGCCATCCTTGGACCTGGTGATCATGGGAAGAGTATTATTGACTAGGGGAGCAGAGGATGAAGGGATGGATTTAAGTAGTAAGGTGGACATAGGAGAAGTGGATGGGAGAAAGAAAGACATTAAGGGCGAGGACGAGAGGTGAGAAGAAGGTGGAGAAGTGGAATTCGATGGAAGAAAGGAAGACATTGAGGTCGGGGATGACGTTTAAGAAGAAGAAGATGAAGAAGGAGGAAACAGGAGGCAACAAATTGGATTCACGGTGTAAGTAGGATGATATGAAGAATTTATCTCAGTAGGAGGCAAGACAGGAAGTGAAATGGGAATAGGTATAACCGGAGGATGAAAAGAAGATATGGGAATGGCAGACACATTAGAGAAAGTTGAGGAAGAAGCAAAAGGAAAGACAGATTCGTTGAAAATAACATGTTTGGAAATATATATTCGACCACTTGATAGATCTAAGCACAAATAGCCTTTGTAAGATAAGGCATACCCAAGAAAGATACATTTACGAGACGTAAATTGAAGTTTGTTATCATTGTGGGGGCGTGAAAAAGGGAAGCAAGTACATCCAAATTTTAAGAGTTTGTAGTCTGGAACTTTATTGAACAAGATAGTATAGGGACAAATATTTGCAAGAAGGGGTGTGGGGGTTTGATTAATTAGATAGACAGCTGTTTGAAAAGCAAATATCCAAAATTTATAAGGGACCTGGGAATTAACTAATAAAGAAAGACCAACTTCAACAACATGTCTATTTATCCGTTCAACAGTCCCATTTTGCTGGAGAGTATAAGGGCAAGAAATTCTATGAATTATACCAAATTGTTGTAAGACAGAAGACAAGGAAGAGAATTCAACACCACCATTGGTTTGAATGGATTTAATCTTAGTAGAGAATTGTGTTTCAGCCATGGCTTTAAATTGAATAAAGATAGGGAGAACTTCACTTTTGGTTTTAAGAGAATACAACCATATGAATCGAGAAAAGACATCAATAAACAAAACAAAGTAACAAGCACTATTTATTGCTAACTCAGGGGAAGGTCCCTAAACATCTGAGTAGACAAGTTCAAAAGGAGAGTGAACTATAGAAGAGGAAGTATCAAAAGGTAGACTATGACTTTTGGCCATGTTGGGCTGACCACTCTTCACAAGTCCCAAATACTCAAGATTAACGTTGGAAAGATGAAGAAACGGCCCATAAATATTCCACCAAATCCTCAATACTCGGAATCCGATGTTTGACTGCTACCTACTCAATCCTCGATGAGAATTTCCTTCTTCGTCTGATGAGTCTCTGGTAAATCCTCGATGAAACTCAATGTAAACAGAACTAATACTCAATCGTACTCGACGGTTCTTGAATGATGCTGGGTGCGACTTGAAGATGAAAACGATGTACTCAAAGCAACTCGATAGTGAAGAATCGATGCATAATTGACTTGATAATCTGATTACTCAATGTGATTTGAAAGGTAATTGAATGGTGCGTGATTTGCAGTAAAGAAACACTCGAATGAACAAGAAAAATAAGGGAAAAAGGAGACAGATGAGGAAAAAAGGAGATATTGTGTTTACGTGGTTCGGCAAGATTGCCTACGTCCACAGGAAGATCTGAATTCTTTTTACTGATGAACATTGCGTACAGATTTTTTTTATTTATAGAAAACTAAGAAAATGATGATAACTTTGTGAATTAAATTTTAAATCAGTGGTATTTATAGAGTATACCAGTTGACCATTTTACAAATTTAATTATAAACAAACAAAATCTGAGGTATTTGAGTCAAAACTTCTTCAAATTATCCATCTTGACTCTAATGCCTTGCAATCTTCTATTCTTCTTGATTCTGACTTGTTTGTCTACCCTGTTTCTGGAAGCTCAAAACCAACCTGTTCTAAAAATTTAAACAATTTAAGCTTTGAAATAGGTTTTGTTAACATGTCAGCTACATTGTCAGAAGTATGGACCTTTAAAATTTTTATCTCCCCTATCTCAATTTTATCTCTAATGAAATGATACTTGATATCAATATGCTTTGTTCTACTGTGGAATTGTGGATTTCGGGACAAATGGATGGCACTTTGGTTATCACAGTAGAGTTTTACTACTGTTTGATCTATCCCTCAACAATCCCTTAAGCCACAATGCTTCTTTGATTGCTTCTGTTAAACCCATATATTCAGCTTCTGTTGTAGATAAGGTTACTATAGGATGTAGTGATGCTTTCCAACTGATTAGATTAGGACCAAAAAGGAAAAGGTAACCTGTTAAGGACCTCATTTTTTCCAAATCACTAGTATAGTCAGCATCCACATATCCATAAAGTAGTAGGTTTGGTTCAGCTGACCTTTGATAGACAATGCTTCTTTGATTGCTTCTGTTAAACCCATATATTCAGCTTCTGTTGTAGATAAGGCTACTATAGGATGTAGTGATGCTTTCCAACTGATTAGATTAGGACCAAAAAGGAAAAGGTAACCTGTTAAGGACCTCATTTTTTCCAAATCACTAGTATAGTCAGCATCCACATATCCATAAAGTAGTAGGTTTGGTTCAGCTGACCTTTGATAGACAATGCTTCTTTGATTGCTTCTGTTAAACCCATATATTCAGCTTCTGTTGTAGATAAGGCTACTATAGGATGTAGTGATGCTTTCCAACTGATTAGATTAGGACCAAAAAGGAAAAGGTAACCTGTTAAGGACCTCATTTTTTCCAAATCACTAGTATAGTCAGCATCCACATATCCATAAAGTAGTAGGTTTGGTTCAGCTGACCTTTGATAGACTTGCTTTGTTTTTTTAGAGCAAACTAGGTACCTTAGGATCCATTTAATAGCTTCTGAGTGTCTCTTACCAGGATTAGACATATATCTACTAAGTAAGCTAGCTGAATATGAGAGATCAAGTCTAGTATAAATCATTAAATACAGTAGGCTTCCGACTACTTAACTATAGGGTATGACAACCATTTTTTTTTGGTGTTCTTGGTCAGAATCCTTAGGAGAGTTAGCCGAGGAAAGCTTAAAGTGATGAGCAATAGGTAAACTCACAGGTTTGGCATCATTAATGTTGAACATTTTAAGGATCTTTTTATAGTAAGAGGACTGATTGATGCTTGGAATAGACTCCTCTTTGTTCCTATGGTTCTCTATTCCTAGGACCTTGCTTGCTTCTTCTAAGTTCTTCATAGCAAACTCTCTTTTTAAGAGGTTTTTGACACGAGTTAGATCTTCTTTGGATCTACCTGCCAACAACATGTCATCTACATATGTGAGTAGGTAAACTTTGTCCTTGTAAGAACTTGTATTTACATAAGCACATATGTCAAATGAACTTCTTTTAACCCCAATGCTAGAAATATAGTCATTGAATCTCTTATACCAACATTTAGGTGATTGTTTTAACCCATATATAGACTTATTGAGTAAGCAAAAAAAATTTCTTTTCTTTTAACTTCAAATCCTTTAGGTTGCGTCATATACATTATCT
Organism: Benincasa hispida; assembly: GCF_027475165.1. Lineage (NCBI taxonomy): Eukaryota > Viridiplantae > Streptophyta > Magnoliopsida > Cucurbitales > Cucurbitaceae > Benincasa > Benincasa hispida. The sequence goes on from NC_143482.1 coordinate 53,909,993, forward strand.
CATCTAGATGTCCATGAAGAAAGGAAAATTTGACATCTAGTTAGTACAATTCTAGATGATTTTGAGCAATAAGGCTAGAAGAAATCTTATAGAAGTCTGTATTACAACAGGGGAGAAAATCTCAGAATAGTCTATTCCTTCCCTTTAGTGAATCCCTTTGCAACCAATCTAGCTTTAAACCTAGGTTTTTTATCACAGCATACTCCTTCTTTAAGTTTGAAAATCCATTTAGATGCAACAGGTTTGTAATCTTTTGGTAGAGGAACCAAGGACCAAGTGTCATTCACCTTTAGTGAATGCATCACCTCATTCATTGCTTCAATCCAATCCCTTTCATTACCATAACTTGTTGCTTCCTCAAAGGTGGTTGGTTCTTGGTTAGTATAAGCTACAACAAGATTTAAAACCATATTCATATAATTCATTTCAGTATATCTAGCTGAAGGGGTGATAGTTTTCCTTTGTTTATCCCTAGCTAAGACATACTGGCTGAAGTCAGGGTTCTCACATGGTGTCTCCTGAAGTTCCCCTACATCTTCCTTAGTTTCTCCTGTGTCACTAGGTTGGCTAGATTTATTTGGCTGCTCAGATGGTAACTCCACCTCAAATCCGGTGTTGGATGACTTTCCTTCATCCTCTACCTTTTTCTCCTTTTGCATAAACGTGTCCTCTTCCCTAAAGGTGATGTCTCTGCTCACTATGAACTTTCTCTCAACTGGATGCCATATTTTAAACCTTTTGATGCCCTCTGTAAAGTTTACAAACATACACTTGACTGTTCTGGCCTTTCACTGTCCCTTATTTTGGTATAGAAATCCTACACATCAAAAAAACTTGAGGTTTTCTAGGTCAGAAGGATGATTAGTCCACTTTTCCTCAAGGGTAAGAAATTCTAAAGATGTGTGAGGGCACCTATTCAATGTATACACGGTATAAGATGCAACTTCTGCCCAATAACTTTCCTCTAAGATAGCATCAGGGAGAAAACACCTAACCCTTTCCATTATGGTTCTATTTAACCTCTCAGCAACCCCATTTTGTTGAGGTGTATACCTCACTGTTCTATGCCTAGCTATACCATACTCAGTACAAAATTTATCAAAATGTTTATTGTAAAACTCAAGCCCATTATCGGTTCTAAAGTATTTTAACTTTTTAGATGTTTGATTTTCTACTATGGTTTTCCATTCTTTAAACTTCCCAAAAACTTGGTCCTTAGTTTTAAGAAAGTATATCCAGCTCTTCCTAGAAAAATCATCTATAAAGGGTAGAAAATACCTTGAGCCACTAAGGCTTGGTATAGGAGATGGTCCCTATAGGTTAGAACGGACATAGTCCAATGTTTCTTTGGTGATGTGCTGAGATTTTGTGAAACTTTTCCTTGTTGCTTTACCTTAAATGTAGTGTTCACAAAAAGAAAGGTGCTCACTGATACCTTTGGGCAAAATTATTTGCTTGGACAGTGCCTGGATCCCTTTTTCACTAATATGGGATAGTCTTTTTTGCCACAAGTCAACTTCTGTTAAGCTTGCTGTTGAAGCTGTGTAGGCACTTGACATCATCTCTACTCCACTCACAATGTAAAATTCATCGACCTTCTCACCAACCAACACAACTTTGGAATCCTTGATCATCTTAAGAACTCCATCTTTTCCTCTGCATTCACACCTAATGAATTCCAACATGCCCAGAGATATCAAGTTTCTCTTGAGCAAAGGTACATGTCTAACATTTCTTAGAAGCTTGATTGATCCGTCCTTTAGCTTCAAGGACACTAAACCAACCCCTTTTATTTTGCAGGCTTCATTGTTTCCCATGTACACTGATTCTCCATCTATTTCCTTGTAAGTATTAAACCAGGTCTGAAAGGTGTCATGTTATAGGTACATCCGGAGTCAAGTACCCAATAATGCTTCCCAAAACGACTGATTTGGTTGGTTTGATTTCTGCTGCAAGCTAAGGTATCAGAGTAAAAGTTGGAACCTTCAACCACTGATGCTTCTAGTTGTTTCCACTTCTGATCCTTCTATTTTTCTTGATTTTTCATTTTCAGATTGTAGCAATCTCTCATCAGGTGACCTTTCTTCTTACAGTAATTCCAGCTCGGCTCGGTGTTAGGTTTGTGCTTTTCATCTGACTCGTTTTTATTCCTCTTATACTAGTTCTTCTTGTTCTTCCTCTTTGCAAACAGCCCCTCTGCACTAGGCTATTCCTTTTTGACTGACTGAAGATCTAACTCTCTAGTTCTTAATGCTTATATGATGGCATCGGTGGTAACTAATTTTTTGCCATACTTCAAAGCATTCTTCATCTTCTTATAGGCTTTGGATAGGGAGTTTAATAGCCCAAAAGCCTCATTCTCGTCGCCAATTTTCTCACCAAGGCTCTTGAACTTTGAGACTATCCTCTTGAACTCATCCAAATTATTTAAAAAAGGCTTGGCAGAATCCATCTTGAACGTGAAGAACTTCTCCTTCAGATACATCTTGTTGGGGAGATCCTTGGTTGCAAAAAGACTTTCCAGCTTGACCCACATCTTGTAGCTGTGTCTTGATCAATTACTTGCCTTAAAATACCGTCATTGAGATTCAGAACCAAAGTCCCATATACTGTAAGTTCCCTGTCTTCTCTTTCTTGTGCTGATATGGTGGTTGACAGTGTTGATGAGTCCAAAAGGATTTTGTGTATTATTTGCTGTCTAAGAATGGCTTTGATTTTGGCCTTCCATAGGCCAAAATCTTCCTTTTCATCAAACTTCTCAATCTCATACCTTGCAACAACCATTTCTGATCTGATTGAGTATCGAGTCTTGATTTCTTGAGAATCTTGAAGCCCCAAGAAAGTTGACCTTGATGATCTTTAAATGCTCTGATACCACAAATTGTTGGGTTGACCACTCTTCAGAAGTCCCATATATAAAAGATCAACGCTGGAGAGATGAAGAAATGGCTTAGAAATATTCTGCCAAATCCTCGATACTTGAAACCTGATGCTTGACTACTTTCTACTCGATCCTCGATGAGAAATCCCTTCTTTGTCTGACGAGTCTCTGTTAAATCCTCGATGGATCTTGATGACAACAGAATTATTACTTGATCGTACTCGATAGTTCTTAAATGATACTCGGTGCAACTCGAAGGTGAAAATGATGTACTTGAAGCTACTCGATAGCGAAGAATCGATGCACAATTGACTTGATAATCCGATTGCTCAATGCAATTTGAAAGACAATTGAACGACGCGCGATTTGTAGTAAAGAAACACCCGAATGAACATGAAAGATAAGGGAAGAAGAAGGAGACACTGTGTTTATGTGGTTCGGCAAGATTGCTTACGTCCACGGGAAGATTTGAATTCTTTTTACTGATGAAAATTGTGTATAGATCTTTGTTGTTTACAGAAAACTAAGAAAATAATGATAACTTTGTGATTTGAATTTAAAATCAGTGGTATTTATAGAGTATACCAGTTGACCGTTTTACAAAGTTAGTTATAAGCAAATAAAATCTGAGGTATTTGAGTCAAAGCTTCTTCAGGCCATTTGACAAGAATCACAAAGTTAGTTATAAGAAAACAAAATCTGAGGTATTTGATTCAAAGCTTCTTCTCTCAATGAAAAAGTTTTTATCAGAGTATTTGAAATTACACTAAAATAAAACCATTTTGACTATATTAAAAGCAGGGCGGCCAAGGTGATGATGCCACTGAGATAAATCATGGACTATTGAGAGTAGAGCCATAGGAGAATTAGAAAGATGAGCACCAGATGACTGATTGGAAGGTAGGAGCAACTTGTAAAGACTACCATCAAGCTTGCCCTGTTGTAGGGTTCTCTTGGATTGAAGATCCTTTACAAAGAAACAATCATGGAAAAATTCAACGAAGGCATGATTATCATAACATAGGCGAACAATACTAATGAGATTATGAGACAAAGAAGGAACATGAAGAATAGAGCCAAAAAGACAAATCAATTTGGTATAATAGATGATAGAGTAATATTTCTAACATGAGATATAGGAAGGGACGTCCCATTGCCAACAACAACCTGTTCAGCACCATAGTAAGTAGAGGTTTGTTGCATATTATTTATGTCAGGAGTCATATGATGAGTGGTTCCAGAGTCAAGAAACCAACCTTCATCCGGATGTGGAGGTTGAGGAAGGTATTGACTATCGAACTAAGAAGTTGGACATTGATTAGAATACAAGCAGACGAGTGATTTGAAGATTTGAGTTGAGTGAAGTGAGCTTGAGGAGTAGGTAGGGAGGCGTGGAAGGAGGGGTTATGAAGTTGATAGCAGGTGAAGGCTGTGTAACTAAGTTTTGAATAGATTTAACGTTGAGGTTCAGGCTGACGATTAAACTGGGGATATTGAGGATGAGAAGGGGAAAAATGACGAGGGGGAAGGGGCCCAAAAATACCAGGACCAGTAGGAGTAGCATTATTAAAGGGCATAACACTAGGCATTTTCATAGTAGAAGGGGATGATAACTTACTAGTCGGTGGCCTCTTTTGTCGATGAGAGTTGTTTTAGAAAGACATGTTTTCAATATTTTTCTGAATCAAATTTATCTAATCAATAAAGGATTGCTTTTTCTAAATGCACCTCATAGGTCAATAAGAGACTATGAACATCTGCAATAGATGGTTTATCAGTCCGATTATGAATAGAAGTAACAAAAGGATTATACTCAATACCCAATCCTTCAAGGATATAACCTAGATGATCATGATAGGAGAGAGGTTCTCTAATGGCCAAGAATTTATCTTCTACATCTCTTATTTAAGAGAGATATTGCGAGACAGAGAGTCCATCTTTCTTAATTTTTTGCAACTGAGATTGCAGACCCATAATCTTATGCGATGTGTGAGAAGGGAATATGAGGAGTGGGATTTCGAATAAGTATGCGATATGTACCTGGAGATTGGAAGGGTATAGTAGCTAGAACACTTCGAAGAGGCGGAGCGTATGTATTTGCTGGAAGTGGAATAGGAGTCACTGATATAGACGTTGTAGGAACTTCAATTTGATCTTCATCAGATGTGCCAGAACTTGACGCCATTACCAAACGAGGAAGAAGAAAAGATCCTACGACTCTGATACCATTGATGAATAAAATAAAGCTACTTAATTGATGAAAATTCTCTATAATGAGCCATGGACTATTGAATAGAATATATAGGCCTAATTGGGCCACGTGTTAATAGAAGATAGGGGAAGCAAGAACAGAAAAAATTATGAAGAATAACAACCTATAATCAGCCGAAAATACTAAATGAAAATACAGAAGATAATAAGTCTATTACATCTTTGCGGCAACTATACTGTATCTATTGACTCAAATGAGCATCTATTTCCCCTAATTTTGCTATTATTGAAGAGAAAAATACTTCTAGTTGGTCATAGTTTCTATTTGTCTTAAAGATTGTGTTATCCAACAAGATGGTTTATGTTTAATTTCTAATAGACAATGAGGCATTTTAACTATTGTAAACAATGAAAAAATCGATTGAAGTGCGAATCTCGAGTATACCATTAAAGAATTAACATGATGGCCTATGAGTATCTTGGATTTTTCTCTAATATAAATTTTAAAAAATAGACACAATCATATGACAATGGGTATTATTATGGCTAGATGACAATCAACGCTCTTGAATGTATCAACGATGTTTTTAAAGGAACTTAAATGTTACAAAATCTTAGGTTAACCTTTTATCATATAATCCTATACGTTGAATGGCAAAGAGAAGTTAGTGAAGCATCTACGGTGACATGTACATAAAATATGCTTTGAAGAAGCTTAAATGGTAGGGGAAAAAAGGTTGTTTTACATACTGTGAAGTCTATTAAGGATGCTCAAAGTTTCAGGTTTAATCGTGAATAAGTATGATTTCTCCCTACAAAAGTCAATAAATACAAGTTATGAACTTAATAGATGAGACATGTACTTACAACAAAGATCCAACAAACTTGGGATTATCCGTTCATTTGGGTCAGGGACCCGACCGCAGGGGAAATTGTGGCATCTCTACGGGGCGACGAATTCCAACCAACAACTTCGTCGTTCATCTCCAATGACTAACTCTAATGACCAACTCGACCGCTCATATACTAAAAAAAAAAGGTGGATGATAAAAATGTTTTTAAATACAAAACTGAAATTATTAATCAATTTATAATATTTAATAGTTGTCTGTGAAAATAATTTGATATTGAGGGATGACCTATTTTTCACAGACATCCAAAAGACTAACAGTTTTTAAATAGTTCCACCACAGTCTAGAAAGAGACATTGTTTGTGTTTATTTGTTAGGACTCACTAACTTGATTATCTTAATGAATGATATTTTTTTGTATGCATAAAATTGGCTCATTTTTGGCCATGCGTTATATATATATATATATATATATATATTATATGAACATATAAACAAAAGACCCTAATAGCAACCCTATATTTTCTACATGTTCAATTCATACATTCCACGATCGTTAAATTATGTTGTTGGATTGTTATTATATAAACAATAGTATTTTGTTTACATTAAATGCAATAGTTACATACAGACATTAAAATTATAAAATATATTTTCTTTTATCGAGTTTACATATTAAATAGGTATTAAGAATTTAGGAAAGTATGTGTAGTTGAGCGGTGGACTAAAAAATTAGGGGAAAAAATAATAATAATATTTAAGGGGAAGAAAACAATAATAATATTTAAAAACATGAACAAAATACAAACAATAAAAAATTAATCAGTTTATAATATTTAATAGATATTGATAATGATATTAATGATATAGACTTTTTAAACCAACTTAACTTTACACCCTCAAACTTGGATAATTATTACCAACTCTGCACGCCAAATACAGACAATTAATATCATTATCAATACATTCATGTATTAACCACATGCAATTATTACCAACTCAACTCAATCCAACTCTACGTGTTAAACACATTCATAAAAAATTATACCCCAATCGAGTAATTTCACACTGTTTTTTAATGTTTTTAAAGCTTTATATTAATTAAAATAGACTCAAGGGTGTTAAATTTTAAATAATAAATTTTGTCCATTATAATTTTGAAAGTTCAACTAAAGCTCACTTTTCGATATCTGAACTTTCATATAAGTAACAATTTAGTCCTTAAATTTTAATTTGTGATAATTTTTAATTTCTTTAATTTTAAGTTTAGTAAAAATTTAGCCTCTACACAAGAAAGAAATTTTAATAAATCTTAGTTACTATATTCAAGATACAAATTGTAAATTATTTGAATAAATTGATAATTATTAAAGTTCAAAAAAAAATTATTATAAACATAAAAGAAAGGGTAAATAATTACAAATTATAGTTAAAGGCTAAAATGTTACATACATTAATGTGATTTGACAATTGAACTGTCTGATGTGTAAGATTAGGTTTCAACTGAAATTAACGCGTACCTTAATTGTCATCTTACCATAAACTCCTGAAAATTACAGTCAACTTTCTGAAAAAAATATAAACAAACTTTAAAGTATAGTTTGCAGTGTTTTAAGTTAATAATTTCAATTTGATATCAATTATTTATTTATTTATTTTTTTATAAAAATGCCTATGAATTTGTATATAAATGAAAGGAACTAAAGCACACTTGGATACACCACAGAAAAGTGTTTGGACAATTTCTCTTTTTTGTTATGAATATGAATTTGGAGGGTGGAAATATGATAGAAATGGGAGGGGATGAGTTGTTGGAAGCTCAATCTCACATATGGAATCATATCTTCAACTTCATCAACTCTATGGCTCTCAAATGCGCCATTCAACTTGGAATTCCAGACGCCATCCACAGTCATGGCCCCAACCCTATGCCTCTCTCTCTTCTTCTTTCATCTCTCCAACTCCATCCTAATAAAAGCCAATTCATATACCGTTTGATGCGTTTATTGACTCACTCCGGCTTCTTTATTCTACAAGAGGAAGGATATATGCTTACCAATTCATCTCGTCTTCTTCTTAAAGACAACCCTTATGCTGTATCTCCTTTCCTATTTTGCATTCTCGAACCAACCTTCATGGAGCCATGGCAATTCCTCTCAACCTGGCTCCATTGTGATGATCAGAGGACGCCGTTTGAGACTGTGCATGGAATGTCGTTTTGGGAGTACATTAGGAATAAACATAAATATGGTGACATCTTTAATGCAAGCATGGCTAGTGATACGATGTTGGTGGTGAGTTTATTATTTGAGAAACATAAAGGTTCTTTTGAAGGAGTTAGGTCATTGGTGGATGTTGGTGGTGGGACTGGAACTATGGCCAAAGCCATTGCAAAAGCTTTTCCACAAATTGAATGCAGTGTGCTTGATCGTCCTCAAGTTGTAGCTGACTTGAAAGCAGATATACCAAACTTCAAATATGTTGAAGGAGATATGTTTAATGCTATTCCTCCCGCTGATGCTCTTGTATTGAAGGTAAAACCTACATTATGTCGTTGTTTATGTCTCCATTTGATAACATCTTTTCTTTTTTTTTTTTTATCTCTTTTTACTCGCTTTTTTATTTATGATTTCTTGTTTTCTTAACAAAACTAAAAATATAATCGTGTTTAATAACTATTTTCTTTTTTTGTTTCTTAAAAAAAAAATTAAAATAGAAATATATATATATATATATATATATATATATTTTTAGTTTAAGTAAAATTTAATAGTTATACTTTTGTCAATAATAATAATAACAATAGGTTTAATATAAAAAATGGAAAAAAAAATTTATATAGAAAATATGTCAAACTATTTACAAAAATCTTAAAAAACACTGATACTACTAGTAGATTTCTATCATTGTCTATTAGTGATGAACTTTTATCAGTTTCTATCATTGATAGACATTGATAGACCCCTCAATTTTGTGATTTGTTATAATCACATTCCTAAATTTTTGAATTGATTAATTAGGCATATTGTAGTTTGACTGTTAATGCTATAATACCCTATAGCTTGTCCCTTATTATTGTGTGTATATATATATATATATATATATTAATTTTTTTCTATATTGAAATAACATCCAATGAAATTGAAATGTACAAATACATTGATTCGAATACTAACATAAGGGTTGATTTAGACCAATTTAACAAACTACAAGGGTTAATCAAGTTTAGAGGTGTAATTGTAACAAACCACATCGTTTAGAGGTTATTGAATAATTATGAAAAACCCTATAGATTAGGATATTTTTTTTTTTTTTTGTGGGAAAAAAACACTTAATCTTTCATATCCCACGTTAGATAAAGGTTCATCCACTTGAAGACTAAATAAAAATAGCTTTAGAAAAGGGTTCCAGAAAAGAAAAGGTGAAGAGATCACAAGTTGCACATATATCCTTAGAAAGATTCTTCTATTATTTACGCAACTCTAATATTATGACCTCATCATTTTTTTAAAAATCTTCCTAAAGTATTTTTTCTACGTGATTATAATAAAATATAATATTTGTCTATGATATGAAATTTTATTTGGTGGGTGATAAAATAGTGGATATTACATGATTGGAGTGATGAAGAATGTGTGAAGATTTTGAAGAAGTGCAAAGAAGCAATCACAAGCAATGGTAAAAAGGGAAAAGTGATGGTAATTGATTTGGTGGTGTTTAATACCAAAAATAAAGACTCAATTGAGACTCAACTATTTTACGACATGTTGATGATGACTATGGCAAGTGGAAAAGAGAGGGAAGAAAAAGAGTGGGAACAACTGATTAAAGAATCTGGATTTAGTGCCTACAAAATCTTCCCTATTTTAGGTTTAAGGTCTCTTATAGAGATTTACCCATGATACATCACTTCTTTTTTTTTTTAATAAGTTCGAAAGAACACACATCGAGTTGAATTTTTAACATATTTTTTTTTGTTATTAATAAAGTACTTGTGTCAAGATTAAGTGTGGATTGTTAGGGTAAAAATTGGAGATCTATTTTGGGTGTAATTTAATAAGTGTTGAGATTAAAGTTTGTTAAACTAGTTTGCTTATTAATATGGCGACATTGTTCTCAAAATATATTAGAAAAATTATCTTTCATTTACAAATAAGATTGAGTTTCAATATTGTTACAAAAGGGACTATGACCAAATAGAGTAAGATTGCAACTAAAGTAGTTGAGAATAATAATAATGAAGAAGAAGGGAGAAAATAACACAGTTATTTACGTGGAAAATCCGTAAACAAATTAGGGTAAAAATCATGGGCTAGGATAGAAGAATTCCACTATACAAAATAGGAGTTGCAAACTTTTATTCTTATAGAGGAACATGAAGCTCTCTTACGAGAAGACACTCTCTATTTTCTCTCACTCACTTGTTGGAATTTTTTTTTTTTTTTTTTTTTTAATTGTTTGACAACCATGGGCTTTCACCTATTTATAGCCCAAAAAAACTTGACCATCAAGCAAATCCAATGACTTCAAATTATTCTTGATAGATGTAAAGGATCCAATTACTCCAATTGTCCTAGAGAGATGTGAAAGATCTAAGGATCGCAAATTTATCTTGGACATAGTGTAAGATCTAATGACCCAAAATTGTCTTCTAAGAAACTTTATGAATAATAAGGATTTTTCATGATAATTATTCAACAATCTCCCATTTGGAGATTTGTTTGAGAATCAATCACATCTCCACATCATACTTTCTACTTCCCATTTTCATCTTGTTTATGTTTATGTAGGGCCACTCAAGGATCGACACCAATTAAACTTGTCAGCATTGACTACTTTTGTTAAATAATCTGCTAGGTTTTCTTTTGTATGAATTTTATGCATATGCATTATTCCTTCCTTTGCTTTTTTCATGAATGAAGTGATACTACGCTTGAATATGTTTGGACTCAGCATGGAAAGTTTTATTCCTTGAGAGATACAAGGTGCTATGATTGTCACAAAGCAGAGAAATTTTCTCATGTTCATGCCCGAACTCCTCCAATAGCATTTTTAACCATACCGCTTCTTTGCTAACTTGTGTAATTGCAACATATTCTGCTTCTGTTGCACGTATGTAAAATAAAAACATATGGACAATGTGAATATGATTTATACAAGCTCATGTCTCCGACAACGGCGCCATAAACTTGTAACGATAAAAACATATGGACAATGTGAATATGATTTATACAAGCTCATGTCCCTGGCAACGGTGCCATAAACTTGATGACATAAAATTAGTTGCCTTTATCTTTACGCATATAGACAATGATGAATATGAATGATACAAGCTCATGCTGCCATAAACTTGTAAGGATACGACATGTAATGTTGTCTATGGCCCAACCCTATACACTCTAAGATCCTTTTTCAAATCTCCTGGTCCCTGCAGAAGAAATGAAAAAGAATTTCACGTTCTTCCTTTCGCTTTCGAGAAGGGAGGATTAAAAAAATCCTATTGATTGCAGCTTTCTCCAGACCTCCGGGAAAAGCTGATGCGCTGATGAATGAATGAATGCTCTAATTGCGCTTAAGTTCTTTTGAGATAACGACAATTTTATGCGATACTACGTCTAACTATATGTGTTGTTAATGATATGCTCGTAGTATGCGATGGAGTAGTGCATGTCACAAGTTTCCTTGCGCTGAAACTATGTATAATTCCAACGCAAGTTTCTCAGAATAATTCGAGGTCGAACACAGGGATTGTTTTCATTAATGCGCTACTTATGTGATACATGCGACCGGTTTTTAACAATGAATAAAGAATGTTGATTTATACAGAAATGTAAATTGCGGTGAAAGTAAAAATGTGTTAATAAAATAAATCCTAAACTAATATGATACACGATACAAGATACATGATACTGAGGTGAGAACTGACTGTGAAGTTGTACAAAGAATCGATGTATGCAATGGCAAGTCTTTGTGAACGAAGTAGAAAGAGAAAGAGTAAATAATAAAAACATCGCAAGTTTGTCAATTGCGTTAAAGATGCAACTTAGGTTCTGCTTTCCCTTGGCATACACCTCTAGGTGATCGGTCGTGTTCCCATATCTCTATGGTGAAACAGGGATGAACATGATGAACGCAAGGTTTTTTCCATCTCTGGAAATACTTTTTGCTATAGTTAACGCATTCTTCCAATCTTCTCTTGATAGGAAAAATAACATCTTCACTTCTACTCTCAAAGTTGAAGATGCCGTCGAGCATGCTTTAGCTAAACTTAATTATTTCCTTAACACAAATTAACTCACTCGCTTAATTCTTGCTATTTACCCATGGGATTAAGAACACATCATGGAGAAAATGGATTATGGATGTACGAAAAGAGACAGAGAGATGATAATGGAAATTATCATAACATTTAATTCTAAAATTAAGCATTTGATACGTGTTCTGAATGAAAGATTAGAGAAGATGAATACAGATGATGAAATAGAGATTAGAAACAAATATAGAAAGAGTGTCAACGTCTTGACATGGATCCCGAACGGAGATTATGCTTGTCGGAGTGTGGAAGTAGTGGAGAGGAAAGCTTCCCTCTCAGGATGCTTTCCCGGTAGAATTTACCTTCGCACAGAGCTTTAACTACGAGAATTGGAAGAATTCTCTGCTCGGAGACTCACCTCTCAACCTTGTCTCGTGGTTCTCCCGGGTTTACTCTGGACAATCGTTTCAAATCAGTCTCTCTCTCAAAATCAGTATATGCACGTCTCTATGTATACATGTATGTTTTTAGGTGAATTTGAAGAAGCTATTTATAGGCGAGGCTTGGATCTTTGTATTTGTGGTCCCCACTGTATAGTTATGGTAGTTCCTGAAATGGCGGAATGAGAAATTTCTTCTGTTACGCAATCAATTTGTCAGAAATGCACAACTAACAGCTGTACACTCGTCAGAATCATCTGCAATTGCGTTGCTCGTTACACCTTCGATCTTGTCGCATGCGGTGTTGTTTTTTATTATCGCATGCGGTTGCAATTGCGTTGATCGCTAGAGCTCTTGATCGATTATCGCATGCGCCGTCATCGCGTTGATCATCTCTTCATTCTTGATTGATGGACACAATAGATGTGTTGTTATTTTATCTTTGAGCCATGAACGCATGCCGTGACTGATTTCCTGCAAAACAGATACTGAAACATTCTATTCTACCATCGCAATGGTGTTAGTAGGTGTATTTACGACATTTTATAATTTTCGCATTTATTAGCCAATTTGTATACAATGGACACAACTTTTCTTTCTTTTAGCCGTAATATCTAAATAAAATAGCATAAATAAAATGTATTTCTACAATTTATCAACGTAGTCACAATTGACTGCAGTTTTGAAATCCAACTTACAGCTCCACTAGCAAGAGTAAACATATATCTAGTGGTAGATTTGCTTTTACCAAGATCACCTACAAAATCTGAGTCAACATATCCTTTGATAGTAAGGTTTGATCCTCCATAACCAAAACAATTATGGACTCTTTAATAAATCTAAGGATCCTTTTAATAGCACTTCAATGCTTTCAACTAGGACTCTTCATAAACCAACTAACAACTTCTATTGCATGTGCAATGTATGTTTGGTACAAATCATGTCAAACGTTAAACTTCCCACTACTGATGCATACGATACTCGAGACATCTGCATCCTATCTATTTAACTGCTAATTCTCAGAATCAATAAGCACTCTAATGTTAGAAAACTAATTCTTGAAATTCTCTATTAATCGTAACAGGTTGGTATAGCCTTTCGAAAAAGCAGATAAATGAAGAACAACTTCTCTATTAGACGATAAGAATCAAACAAGATTGACTGGTCGCTTACATACTGATACTCAATTGCTTGCCAAACGTTAAACAATCGTTTACAAGTTTTACACGATCACTCAGTTTTACTAAACGATCGCTTACTAAATCTTCCACGATCACTCACAAATTCTTATATGATCGCTTACAACTATTACATGCCCGCTTATCAGTTACTATACGATCGCTTACCATTTACTATACAATCGCCTACTAAATGCTACATGATCGTTGAGTTCTGCTACACGATAGCCAAGTTTTGGTACACGATCGCCCAGTAGAAGTAAGCGATAATCAGCACAATGCGATAGCTTTTCCACGACAGCGTCTTTCGAACTCCCACCTTTGAGAGCCCCTCCTCCTCACTCTCCTCACTCTTACCATTTAGAATTCGCCCCCCCCCCCCATGTTTTCTTCCTTCTTTTTAAACCTCAACTTCTCCCAACAACCTTGACAATAACTCTTAACCGATTCAATCGCCGACTTCCTCTTTTCTTTTTTTATTCTTTTTGTTTTTTTTATTGCCACTTAATTGGATTCTTATCATCTAATTACATTTAATTTCAGTTTCAAAGCAGGCAAGAAAACAATTTTCAGAGATGAGGGTTTCAAGAACCCCATACCTTTGATGAACCTCTTCAATCCTTGCTCATTTCCACGAATTCGACCTCCAAATCAACATTGGACCGCCAAGAAATCTTCTCTACTATTCTTCAACTTGGATTTGAGTGGTAAAACGAAAAATTGAGGGGAATTGAGGTGGATTTTGAGATGGTTAAGCAGAAATAGATTTCTATAAAATTTCTTTGAAGTTCATCATGCATCCTCTCTCCTTAATTCCAAAAATTGAAGCTTTTTAAGCAACTAAAACATGCAAACACTACTTGGTTATGCTGATTGACACCTCAATCAGCATCAAGTTAGTGTGATAGGTGTTGATTAGTGGATCAATCCAATAAAAGTTAGATTATTCTACTAATCACCCATTTTAAAATTTTCATCTTTTTCTTTTATTTTATTTTTAACAAAATTAGACTTAATAAAAAATTCAAATATGAATTTGAATTTTAGAAAGTTTGAAAAAAGTTTTATTTAAATAATTAATTAAATAAATTTAATTAATTAAATAAATAATAATTTAATATCAAATATTAAATTAATTAAATACCTATATGAATCCCATTCCAACTAATCAATATTTGATGCAATGTTTAAATATTTTAAACACTCCAATTATGTAATTAAACATTAATCATATCAAATATAGATATCCAAACCCTAAATTGAATTTGAACATTTCAAATTCAAATCCTAAATGAAAATTTCAACATTTCAAATTGAAACCGTAATTTTGATTTTGAACATTTCAAAACCACTCAATTCGTTAATCCAAGGTGTCAGGTTTTATGAGCTAGTAGAGGGACCTTATGGACGTACAGATGATGAGCTCCAACGATTTGATATTAGTTGGCTAAACTCTTTAGACCGAATAAATCAATATTCGTTAACTACTGAGACACACAATTATAGCTCAGTACTTGCATTCTCTTCACTGTAGATATATTCTTGTCCACTTGATTTAACCATAATAAGTAAGTTGACCCTTCACAGGATGTTCGTAATATCGGATGGGCCAAATCCTGTTTTACTCCTGATATTACTAAAGGATCTCTTAATGAATAGTATCCATGAGCGCGTTTGGATCTTTCCGATTTCATCGTGACCGAAATACAACATATACATTCTAATAGATAGTTATGCAAATTAACACTAATTAACGGCATGCTAAGATGGATAAAACACAAGGGAAAGAGTTCTCATACCAATTGAAGACTCTCTTCAAACGTCAAACTCCAAGTAGCGGAAGAACCTCTACACGAACTTTATCGCCCAACAAAACAGTCGGCTGCGACAGCACGATCGTCTACACGAATTATAGCAACACGAACAAGCATGAACAAGAAAGCAGCAGGGACGACACCACCAGTTGGAGCCCTTGGTATTCTCAAAGTGAAAATCCAATGTGTGGTCTTTGGTGAATTTGGTAGAGGTAGGAGTAAAAGCTGATCGTGTAGACTATAAGCAAGTAGGAGAGATGAAGACAGCTATCGTATAGTAGGGATGCTTATCATTTAAACAAAGCTACACGATCATGTAGGTTTTACTAAGCGATCGCCTAGTAAAATGTATACGATCGTTTAGAAAAGCGGCACACTATGCGATAGTTTAGGAAAGCTAATCGATTGTTTAGAGAAAGTCGTGCGATCGTATAGACGATGGTGTGCGATCGTTTAGATGATGATACAATATCATATAGGCTTTCAAGCTAGGCGATCGTTTACATTTTCATACTGATTGCGAATTTTCGAACTCTTGCAAAATGAAAACCAATTTTCTTTTTTATTCGTCGGTTACCATAACCGAATGCGCTACTCCCACCAACACACGATTGAGGAGAATGATACGGCCAATTATCTCATAATTAACCAATTTAATAATAAATGAATATAATCATATTATATTCTTACCCTATAGTTTGAAATCCCATATTTACTATAGTAATTTCTCCTCCACATAATATAAATCATATTTATATCTTATTTCCTCCAGAATATTGTATCTCATACATTTAGCCAATTATATCATGTATAATTAACTAGTTCAGTTATATTATATATAATCGAACTCCCTCTTGTCAATTTGAACATTTCAAATTGACCCAAACATTGATTCTCGACTTTATCCAAGCTACCCAGGGGACCTAAGGGACCTGTGACTCGAAGCTCAAACGGTACGTGAATAGATGACTAAACTCTTTAGCCACGAGATCCACCATCGGTTAACAGTCAAGCATTCTACTAAAGACCAACAATTGAACTCTTCATATAACCAATCATGAGTATGATGAACCTTCATAGATGCTCGTAAGTACTGTTGGGCCAATTTATCATTTTTCCCCTGTAGTTACATCTCACTTCTTAAGTACCACTGATTCCTCTAATGAACAATACAACATAATCCAACTATGTGTGAACACCTCTCGAGAAAAGAGAAGGTGTGTGGCACCACGTTGTTCAAGCCCTGGAATCAGCCCTTTAGGGAGCTACTAGTACGCTGAAAATGGATTCCGTGTTGTGCATGCATGATAATGTCCTACAAGCTCATGTTGCAATAAACTTGTAATGCTATTTTTATATCTTTAGTCTTTATCCAATACTACTTCTAAATATGCGTTGTTAACGATGTGCTTATAGTATGCGTTAGAGTAATGCGTGTCACAAGTTTCCTTGCGCTGAAACCAAGTATAATTCCAACGCAAGTTTCTCAGAGTAATCCGAGGTCGAACACAGGGATTTTTTTCGTTAATGCGTTACTGTTATGATATATGCGACCGGTTTTACAATTAATAAAAGATTTGGTTTGTACATGAATTTAAATTACGATAAACATAAATTACGTTGATAAAATAAAAGTGCGATAAAAGTAAAGTCCTAAACTAATATGATACAAGATACAAGATTCATTATACATGATGCTGAGACTGATTGTGAAGATATACAAAGGATCATGGTATGCAATGGCAAGTCTTTATGGATGAATCAGAGATAGAAAGGATAACTAGTAAAATCGTCGCAAGTTTGTTAATTGCGTTAAAGATATAACTAAGGTTCTGCTTTCCCTTGGCGTACACCTCTCGGTGATCGGCCGCGTTCCTATATCTCTATGGTGAAACAGGGATGAACGTGATGAATGTAAGGTTGCTTCCATCTCTGGAAGTACTTCTCGATTTAGTTAACGCATTATTCCAACCCTCTCTCGATAGGCGGAATAACATCTTCTCTTCAGCTCTCTCAAGTGAAGATGTCATCTAGCATGCTTTAGCTAAACACGATTATTTCCTTAACACAGATTAATTTACTTGCTTAATTCTTACTAATTACCCAGGGAATTAAGAAAACATCATGGAGAAAGTGAATCATGGATGAACGAAAATAGACAGAAAGATTATAATGGAAATGATCATAACAATTAATACTAAGATTAAGCGTCTAATACATGGTGTGAATGATAGAGTAAAGAAGATGAGTGCAAGTGATGAAAAAGAGATAGATACAAATACAAAAGAGTATCAACGTCTTGACACAGATCTGAACGAAAGTTTTGCTTGCCGACGTGTTGAATGGATGAAGAGGAGAGCTTCCCTCTCAGGCTTGCTCTTCTGGTAGAAGTGACCTTCGTACAGAGCTTCAACGGCGGAGATTGAAAGAATTCTTTGCCCGGAGAATCACCTCTCGACCTTGGCTCTTGATTATCCCGGATTTACTCTGATCAGGCGCTCAACTAGTCTCTCTCTCATATCAGTATTCAAGTCTTCTGTATCGAGTATATTTTTTCAATGGAATTGCAAAAGCTATTTATAGGTTAAGCTTTGACTCTTTGCATTGTGGTCCGCACTTCATTGTTAAGACAGTTCCTGAAATGGTGGAGTGAATATTTCTTCTTTACGAAATCAATCCCATCAGAAATGCACAACTAAAAGCTGTACACGCATTTGAATCCTCTGCAGAAGCTATTTTTTATTACCTCATGCGGTTGAAATTTCATTGATCGCAAGCTCTTGATCGATTGTCGCATGCACCGTCATTGCATTGATCGTCTCTTCATTATTGATCGACGGGGGCAATGCAACGTAGATGCGTTGTTCATTTTATCTTTGAGCCATGAACGCATGTAGTGACTTGATTTCCTGCTAAACAGACTTGAAACATTCTATTCTACCATTGCAAAGGTGTTATTGGGTGTATTGACGATAATTTATAATTCTCGAATTTCTTAGCCAATTTCTTTACTTTCGACATAACTTTTCTTTCTTTTAGCTGCAATATCTAAATAAAACAGTATAAATAACTTGTATTTCTACAAGTTATCAGCTATCTATCTAGTTAACCCTACGTTAGGGAAAGAGTGAATTTCTTCTTGTGTAGTTTAGTTCCCAGCTCCCAAATCAGACAAATCCCCAAAATGGTAGGTTTGAATGACGACCTGGCCACTCACACCTATACAAATCAAAGGGCCACCCTCAATGGCAGGAGTTCTCAACTCACTCAGGATTGAGGTCATATTACCTCTGGTCATCCTAGTGAAGTGAAGTCTCTGTTATGAATGGTGTTATGTAACGAGACGTTAATACTTCGTGGTCAGATCTTATACAAACTCTTTGTATAGGACGCCCACGCTTGCATGTCCCATACACAAATGTTCAGGATCAGACCATCTGTGATAAATCACAACACTTGTGACCATTCCACAAAGCGAGCCGCATCCGTAGCATTACCAGGATAAGGTTTCCCTCCTCTATCCATATACTACATACCATTTTGGTTATCACTCAAGACATGATCTAATTGTACATCACCACATACATACTTAAGTTACATATAGATAACCAGGGATTTTATATTTATTGGTTTGTAGTAAATCAAATAAAACATACAACTGAGCAAAACAAGATGTGAAGTAAATATCATATATTATATAACACAAGCGTTCATACAAACAGATTATAAACTACAGGACACGAGACTTTAGGGCATCAACCCCAACAATCTCCCATTTGACCTAAAGCGAGTAAGGTGTACATAAAACTAGTACAAAACAATAAACTAGGGCATAAAAGCCCAGTACAAGAAAATCTCTCATTTGCCCTAGTTCAGCTGTGAGTGATCCTGTAGACCCATGCTTTGTATGTGACTCTCAAATACTGTAGCTGAAGGAAATCGAACTCGAGATTTTCATGAGCAGCAAAATATAGATCATTCCAAATTACAATCATAAATGAACATTACAAATTACAGTTGTACAGAAACATGCGGTTATACAATAAATATAGAAATTACATTTGTCGACTCGTCTCCACGCTCCTTGCTGACGAACGCTCGAACACAGCAAATTTGAATTCTCGAACAACATGATCGCAACACTGCACGAAGACTTCGCGCTCTTCCTCAGGATCGCCTCGGTCACAAACACTCCAGTAAGAATGCGAACGACCTCCACAGAACCTCGACAGTGTCGAGTTAATTATGACACCATCAAAAAGGTTAACTTGGTATTCTCGATGTGAGAATCCAGAGGGTGAGCTCTGTTCGGACTTGGTTTGAGGAGGACGAAGGAGGACAAAAAAATCGTGTACACAATTGGCAAGCGGGAGATGTCAGAAACCTATCGCATAGGTCGATGTCCAATCGTTTAGCTAAAGCTAAGCGACCGTTTAGCTCTGTGTATGTAGCCTACAAACACTACACGATCATTTACTTTGGGCACGTTGTCGCTTAGTAAATACTGCACGATCGTTTAGCTTGACCAAGTTGTTGCTTAGTAAATCTATACTTACTTGACAACTACCGTGAGTTTTCTTTTTGCGAGAGAAATCTCAAAATAATCTTTTGTAGAAACTTACTAAAATTAGGAAAACAATTTTTCTTTTAACTCACGGTTACCATGAATCACCAATAGCCACTCACTCAATTGGTTATTAAAGAAAAAGAATTAATTATCCAATAATTAATATTATTATAAATATAAATGATAACCAACTTATCATATTATATTTATAACCTATAGTTTTAATATTTCATCTCATGAAACATATAAACCATAGTTCTTTTTCTATTCCATGGTACATAATGTAAATCTCATTTACATCAATCCTCCACTAGATATATCTCATACATCATACCAATTATATCACATATAATCAAAATACCTCTTGTCAATTTGAACATTTCAAATCAACACCAAGAACTAATTCTCAACTGAATCCATTCAGCTACCAAGAGGATCTCATGGACCTGTAGCTTGAAGCTCCAACGGTACGTGAATAACTGACTAAACTCTTTAGTCACGGGATCCGCCATCCGTTAACTGCCAGACACTCCACTAAAGTCCGACAGCTGAACTCTTCTTACCACAAATATATTATGTGTCCATCTTAACCATTAAGAAGTGTGCAACCCTTCACAGATCTCTCGTAAGTACAGCTGGGCCAATAATCATTATGCCCCTATAGTTACTTCTAACTTCTTAACTACCACTGATCCCTCTAATGAACTTAAGTCATAGTCCTACTATGATTGAATCTTCTCTTCCAAAGAGAAGTTATGGCCATTATGTTCAAGCCCCGGAATCAGTTCTTAAGGGAACAATCTCTCTACTTATCCCTGCCTCGGGAAAGATGTGAATTACATCTTGTGGATTGAGTTTCCAGCTGCCAGATCAGACAAGTCCCCAAAAAGGTAGGCATGTTGAGTTGGCAATCTGGCCACTCTCACCCATACTAATCAAAGGACTACCCTCAAAGGCAAGAGTTCCAAAAAGCACTCAGGATTGAGGTTGTGTAAACTATGGTTGTTTAGGTGAGATGTAAGTATCTAGTATCAATGGCGTCATATACAGAGTCTAATCATCTTATGGTCCAGGTCTTCTACAAACTCTTTGTATAAGACACCCCCGCTCGCATGTCTCCACATGAATGGTTAGGATCTACTATCTGTAGTAGTTTACAACACTTGCAAACTTTTACAAAGTGGGCCTCATCCGTAGTGTCACTAGGATCAGGTATACCACCTTAACACTTATACTACAGACCTATTTAGGTTATCATTTAAAGCATGATCCACTTGTATATCACATATACATACTTAAGTTCACATAAGATAACCAAGGAGCTTTGTTTATTGGATATGAATAAATGTCTGAATTAAATAACACTTATTTTATTCATTAAACAATCTATATCTTTACAAAACAATGAGACTCCAGGAAAATTAGGAAACCAATTCGAACAGTAGCTGTGAAAGCCTTCGTAAACGAGTTAGCAACATTGTGCTCCAAAGCAATCTTTGTGACGATCACGTCCTATCAATGCACTATCTCGCGAATCAGATGATACTTCTGCTCTATGTGTTTGTCGCGCCAGTGACTACTCGATTCCTTGGAGTGCGCCACTTCCCCATTATTATCACAATAAAGGGTAATAGGCCAAGACATATCTGGAACAAATTCCAGTTCTATCAAGAACTTCCTAAGCCAGACGGTTTCTTTAGTAGCTTCACGAGTTGCTATGTACTCTGCCTCTATAGTGGAGTCGGCGATGCACCCCTGCTTAGTGCTTCGCTACACTATAGCCCTTCTGTTAAGAGTAAAGACTGACCTTGATGTGGACTTGCGAGAGTCCTTATCATTCTGAAAGTCAGAATCCGTGTATCTAGTAAGGATTAAATCCCTAGATCCATACACAAGCATGTAGCCCCTCGTTCTCCGAAGATACTTGAGAATGTTCTTCACTGCAGTCCAGTGACTCTGGCTTAGGTTAGACTGTTACCTACTGACTATGCCCACAATGTAGCAGATGTCTGGACGAGTATAGAGCATCGCGTACATTAAACTGCCAATCGCAGATGCATATGGGACTCGTATCATCTTCTCAATCCCTTGAGGCGTCTTAGGATACATGTTCTTAAACAAAGTGACTCCATGCTTGAACAGTAGTAGGCCCTCTTGGTGTCCTCCATCGAGTACTTGAGCAACATCTTGTCACTATACCACGTCTGAAACAGTGCTAGCACTTTGTTCTTATGATCCCGAAAGATCTGTATACCTAAAAAAAATTGAGCGTCTCCCAAATCTTTCATTTGGAATTCGGTTGCTAGCCAATTCTTAACTGCAGTTAGTAGACCTACATCATTCCCAATGAGTAGTATATTGTCTATATACAACACTCAGAAGACTACTAAAGCATTGATGATCTTCTTGTAGATACAAGATTCATCAACGTTTTGGTCCAAGCTATATGATTTGATCTTAGTATCAAACCATATATTCCAAGATCGAGATGTCTGTTTCAGCCCATAAATGGACCGATAAAGCTTGCAAACCTTTTGCTCTTGACCTTGGGCTATGAATCCCTCAGGTTGCACCATATAATTGGTCTCCTCATGATTGCCAATCAAAAAGGTCGTTTTGACGTCCATTTTTCAGATCTCACAGTTATAATAAGCTACAATGGATAGGAGAATGCGGATCGACTTTAGCATGGAAACAGCGAAAAAGTCTCCTCATAGTCGACTCCCTCTACCTGGGTATAAATTTTTGCCACAAGTCGAGCCTTGAACGTCTGTACCTTCCCATCAGCACCCTGTTTATGCTTGTAGATCCATTTACAATCTATAGGTCTTATCCCATCAAGTTGATCTACAAGATCCCATACTGAGTTAAAGTACATCGACTTCATTTTGAGATCCATGTCTTTGACCCATTCATCCCGGTCAACATCCTCCATTTCCTTCTAATAAGACAATGGATCCTCAACGTCGCCATCTGCTACCATAGCCAAGATTTTCGTGAAACCCAGATAGCAAATGGGTGGGTTCGCAACCCTCCCACTACGTTGAGGTTCCTTCAACTCTTGCAGTGGAACTGACCAACAAGATGAACTCCCATCAACAACTTTTGCTGATGTAATAGGCTCTTTAACAATTCTTGTTGAAGTTCCAGTAGTTTCATTTGAAAGCTCACGTAACACGACTTTACTTCGTGGACTGTGCTCCCTCATATGATCCTTCTTTAGGAAAGTAGCGTTTGTTGAAACAAACACCCTATTTTTCGTCGAATCATAAAAATAACCCCCTCGTATACCTTTGGGGTAGGCTACAAAGAGGCATAACCTCGACCGTGGGTCCAACTCCTTGGGATTAGCCTCAAGCACGTGTGCAGGGCAAGCCCAAATGCGGTAATGACATAAACTAGCTTTACGCCCGTTCCACAACTCCAGAGATGTTCTCGCAACACTTTTGGAGGTAACACAGTTGAGTATATGTGTTGCAGTCTTTACTACAAAACCCTAAAACGAGTCCAGTAATGAAGCGTAACTCATAATCGAGCGAACCATGTCCAGCAAGGTTCTATTTCTCCTCTCCACTACACCATTTTACTGAGGTGTACCCAGTGCTGAGAGTTGGGAAACGATTCCATGTTCTATCAAATAGTCCTGGAATCCAGAGTCTAAAAACTCTCCACCTCGATCTGATCGAAGTGTTTCAATCCGTCTATCCAATGCGTTTTCAAATTCAGGCTTGAACTCTTTAAACTTTACAAAGGATTCAGACTTCCATTGTATAAGATAAACATACCTGTACCTGGAGTAATCATCAATAAAACTGATAAAATACTCATAGCCACCACGGGCTCGTACATTCATAGGACCACAAAGGTCAGAATGTACTAACTCAAGAGGCTCCTTGGTTCTATAACCTTTTCCAATAGAAGGTCGTTTAGTCATCTTACCCTCAAGGCAAGATCCGTACACTAGTAAAGAATTTTCTTCTAACTCACTTAGAAGTGCATTCTTCACCAATCTCTCAATCCTATTGAGATTGATGTGCTCTAAACATAGATACCAAAGATGGGCATTTTCTTTTGGAGAAATACGTCGATGTTTTTTTTGAGTTATGGTAGTTTTAAACAATTCTATGTTATGTAGGGAATTAATGGCTAACGGCCTTAGCACATAAAAATTACTTTCTAGATTTGATGTACAAATAGTAACACCATCTTTATGAATAAACACTTTATCCAAATTAAAACTAACAATGTATTTACATTGTAGCAAACATTTTATAGAAATGAAGTTCCGCTTAAGTTCGGGAAGATTATATACATCATTCAAAACTAGAAACCAATTCTGTAAAGCTAACTGGAGTGCCTACTTGCATCGTCATCTCACCAGCCTTCAGCTGCCACTAGGATCTAATCCCTGAAAAGAATAACAAACGAGATTAGTTGCGCCAGAATCAATTATCCAGGCAGAATCATCATTCTCCACTAAACAAGTTTTTTGGTTAATCTGAATTGTTCAAATTAATAAGAGGGAATTTAATTATATATGATTAAATTGTTGAAATTAAGAGGGAATTGTTCAAATTATATAATTAAATTGATTCAAACTCGTGGTATATAAACAATTGAACTTATTATGGAAATTCAATAAAGGTGTTATTGAATAAATCTATTGCTTGAATAGAAATCCAATAAACCTAAAGGTGGATCGGGTTCGAGTAAATACTGAAAATGATCTATAGTATATCGATAAGGTTGGTATCTTATTCTGATAACACTATTTGATGCGGTATGCTCTGTAATTGTTATAATGAGTTGTAAAGTGCTACAAACAAAGTGATCCTAATTTGTTCATGTTTGACATCAAGAGTGCGGGTGTCCTTGTGCAAAAGGGTTTGTACAAGATCGGACCATGAAATGAATCACTTACTTTCTAATGCTGTTTACTGTTTAAGACTAACTATTTCAAAGCGATGACCTATATAACTTGACCTTAATATTGAGCTAATTATGAACTCTTGTTTCTTCGGGATTACCCTTAGATTTGTACAGGTGAGGGTTGGCTCAACAGCGCCGGCTTAATAAGACTCCCATTTTAGGGGTAAGACCATATAGATAACTAGAGACATAGGGTGCAAGATGGAATTCACTCCTACCCACTTTTAGGGATAGTAGAGAGGTTGTTCCCTTAAGTGCTGATTTTGGGCTTGAACAGTGGATCCCGCCCTCTCATTTGGCATGAGAGGGATTTGTTTTGTTAATCGGATCACAAAACAATTGTTCATTAGGGGATCAGTGGAGACTTAAGGAACAAGAGGTAATTTCGGGGGTAAAACAGAGATTTGACTCAGCTGTTATTATGAACAACTTGTGAAGGCTTAACTTACTAATCATGGTTATATCAAGTGGACATAATATATCTACAGTGAGGGGAGTTCAACTATGGACTTTAGTGGAGTGACCCATTAGTTAACGAATGTGGGTTAGATCGGTCTAATGAGTTTAGCTGATTAATCACGGATTGCTGGAGCCCATGATCTGTAGGTCCATGAGGTCCTCCTACTAACTCGAAAATGGATTAGCTCTAGAGTAGCTCTAGAGTAGCGTGATAAGTTAATTTGAAACGTTCAAAATAGAATCAAATAAAATTAGAGAAAATATATTTAATATTATTTAAATATATGAATATGAATTTGTGTAAAAATTAATTTAATATTGGATATTAAATTAATTAGAATGATTTAAATTGTTTAAATAATTAATTATTAATTTTATTAGAAAATTAATTTATGAAATTAAGTTGTAAAATTAGTAAATTTTGATTTTAGAAATAAAATTTGATTTTAAAATCAAAATGGATTTTGGAAATAGAAATTACACAAAAAAGGGGAAAATGGCTTTTTCCATTTTCATCTTCAACTTGTTGATAACTTGTAAAAATACAAGTTATTTATGCCACCTTATCTAGATATTGCGGCCAAAAGTTAATTAAAATGTTTGCGATTACACCCACTAACGGCAAAAAGATGGAAGACAAGCCAAACTTTACTTTGTTTTGCAGGAGACCAAGTCACCGTTTACACTCAAGGTTCATGAGAAACTAATTAACGCATCTATGTCGCAATTGCGCCGTCGATCAACCATGAAGTGACGATTACCGAAGTGATGGCGCAAGGTGACAGTCGGTCCAGAGCTATGCTTCGACCGCATGCGGTAATAAAAACAAACACCGCATGCGAATCTATGATCGAAAGATGCAACTGAGCAACGCGAGAGCGGAGGATTACGACACGTGTACAACTAACGGTTGTGCATAATTGATGGTCTGATTGCATAACAAAAGGAATAATATCCTTCCATCTGCAGAATTAACATAACCATCAAGTGGGGACCACAAGGTCGGAGTCAAGGATCTACTCCTATAAATACCCCATTTATTTCAGAGAGAAAAGTTTGAGCTAAGTGCTGAAGAGAAGAAATCCGGGAAGAGAATGAGATAAGGCCGAAAGGTGAATCTCAGATCCGACCTTCCATACACCCGATCGAAGCTCTGTGTAGAGATTTCTGTTACCGGTGAAGCAAGCCTGAGAGGGAAGCTCTTCCTGCCATCGAAACCATCCGATCCGAAAAGCAGATCTCCATCGAATCTGTGCCAAGACGTTGGCACTTGTTTGTATCTGTTCTATCTCTCTTTCATTGTATTCCATATTTTTTTTTACCTCTTCATTCAAAAATCATGTATCAAACACTTAGTAGAAATATTAAATGTTTCGATAGATTCCATCTACCATTTTCTATCTATTTCCATTCACCCGTTAGTCACTTTCTTCATGATGTTTTCTTAATCTCCTGATGAGCAATATGAATCACCAAGAACGTAATCTGTATTAAATTTATAAAATACATTTTGCTAAAGCATGCTAGACGGCATCTTCACCTGTGAGATCAGAAGTGAAGATGTTATTCTGATCTATCGAGAGAGAGTCAGAAGAGTGCGTTAACTAAAGCGAGTAGTACTTCTAGACATGGAAGCAACCTTGCGTTCATTACGTTAGACTCTGTTTCACCACAGACATGTGGGGAACATGGCCGATCACTGAGAGTAGTATGTCAAGAGAAGAACGGAACAGTATTTTTACCTTCAATTCAACTAAGAACTTGCGTTGTTTATAATACTTATCTTTCTCTTTCTATTATGTTCATAAGACTGTCGCCATATCCCACATCTTTGCACAACCTTCACAGCCAGCCTTAATCCTAGAATCTTGTACAGGAAGTCTGTATCTTGTAAAATCTAGCTTAGGTTTATTGTATTTTTATGTTTTATCGCATCTTTACTGCTTTCCTTTATTTTATCGCAATTTACATACTTGTACAAACCCCTTTATAAAGAATTGAAAACCTGGTCGCATATACCATGAACATACTGCAATAACCGAAAACTAGTTCCCCGTGTTCAACCTCGGGTCATACTGAGAAACTTGCGGTGGAATTACACTTGGCTCTATCATAAGGAAACTTGTGACAACGCAAAGCATACTACATGAATAATCCTAATTGACACATAAATAATTGTAGTATCGCATCATTTTGAGCATTTAATATCATACATACCTCCTGAGTCAACACTTGCTCACAATGAAACCGAGCTCTTCCTTGATTTACTCCAAGCATAAGCTGAATCCCATGCAACAAATCTCTTTGCATGATAGTCTTTAATATATTGAAGAGATTGGAATGCAGTGAAGGAGATGAACTGATAGAATTTTAGCTGAAAATTCATAAAGAAGAAGGTGTTCTTCAATGGGTTGGTTCAGTGAGCTTTCTCCAAATTCCCTTTGATTCCAGCTTATTTTGAGTCCCACAACTCTAGCTAGAGCACCAAGAGAATAGTGGGGAAGATCTTGTTGTGGTCTACACAAATATTTGGAGGAATTTGCAGCTAAAAATCAAGATTTCAACGGTTCGGCCAAGGTATGTTCTTGAAACCCATTAAACTCTATTTAAACATGATTCTTTTCTGCCAAAAATTAATCAATTAGAGTGCTTATGGATCCTGATGTCTTCCGCTTCGTGCTGGTACCAATCTAACAATAATTGACATAATGTATTTCAAACATTATAGTTTAATTAGAGGAAATAAATATTTGAATGAGATTTAAATAGTTGTTAAAATTAATAAGAATATGATTTATATTAAATGCCATAAAATAGAGAAAGAGAACTATAGTTTATATTGTATATGATGCAATATTAAAACTTTAAGTTATAAATATAATATGATAAGTTGATTATCATATTTATTTATATTATTAATTATTTCGATAATTAATCCCTTTTTCTCTCTGACCACCTTAGTGGGAGGTTAGTAGGTTTTTATAGAAAAGTAGAATAAATAAAATATGATTTTAATTATTTCATAACTAATCTACACGAATAGTGAGAGTTTACACGTAAAACATACAAAGGATATACGATGCTCTTTTCTGGTCTATACGATTGAAGATCTCTCTATACGATAGTGTGCTTTTCTTCAATCGTCTTCCTCCTCCAAATTCAAAACTTCCTCCTAACCAAAATAGTCAGAGCCCACCACTTCTGGGTTCTTACTCTGAGAATACTAAGGATACCAAGTGGTAGTGTCTTCACCTTTTGGTTTGAGTTTTGTTGCTGTTCGAGGAGTTCGTGACTGTTCGAGGGATTTATGTGAAAAAAGTGTTCTTCAAAGGTATAATCTCTTAACTCAATTTCTAGTTTAAAAGCATGTTGTAATTTTTATTAAGATGCATAATCTGTTTGTTTTACTATAAATGTTTGTTTTTAATCAAAATGGAATTTGAACGATCTGCTTTCGCTCATGGATCTAGTAAATGAGTTCCTTCAATTGGTATTAAAGAAAGGTTGTGTTCTAATTCCAAATTCAATTTTTGTATTGAAATCGTTTACAATTTTGGAGGGTTTTGAATTTCTGTATTGCGTTTAACCGTTAAATTTATGTCGATGACTATTGATGGATGTTTACAGGATAGATTTCTCTGTTTTGGCTTTCTGTTTACTTTTACAAAAGTTAATTCGTAAGGGCCACTGCATTTTTGGCCATTAATCTCGTAATCGAGTCTGTATTCGTTCTGTTTTTTAGTCATTTGTGAAGAAGTGAAGGTTGCAGTGTGTGATGGAACATGAGATATATGCAGCGGAAAAATAACCTAATTACACTTTACTTGCTTTTAATTAAAAAGAAATTAGCATGCAATTGAAGGAAAAAACAGTAATTAAAAAATTACCTTTGAAGCTCCCGAAACGATTTTCCTTGCTAATCTTGACCCGAACTCTTTCAGACCACTACTAGAGCTGACCTACTATCCTCTGGACTCAGAACCGGATTGTGGGACCTGGTAGATGAAAAACCCAAGAGAGAGAAAGAGTTGGGAAAAAGAAATGGAATTTTGGATTAGGTTTGGGTTTTAAAATTTTCTCCAAAAAATGTGATTTTTCCAGCCCAAATTTACAAAATTTTTTTGGCAAAATGGCAAAAGTTTTTAATACAAATTCAAAAGCCCAATTTATAGAAAAAACCATGCAACATTTGCATGAAACAAATCCATAAAAACCCAATACCTAGAATCCACTATCTAAGTGGGCTTAATGTCTCCACTATAAGTCAACACCTAGCCCACTATTTTGTTAGTGGAATTATCCAACAAAAGTTTGGATTTTCCCACTAACTTTAGTCAAAAGGCAAAATAGTCATTTTGTCAAAGTCAAACTTTGACCAAAAAGTCAACATTTTGACTTTTTATAATTTTTTCCGTGTTGACTAATTTTGACTTCTCTAGCATGAATCCGCATTCATTTTCTCGAAATTCAAATCACATTTCAATATAAGGTCAGTCAAAGTTTGACCATTTCCATCATTTCCGAGCTTCCAAATATGAACATATTCATATTCTTGATATTTAAATCACATTTAAATATTAAAGTTCTCTAAACTAAAAAACCGAACCAGTATATCACATATACTTGTCGGTTTCTCTCTTTTCACCTAATTCGAACAATTTGAATTATTCTATCATACTGTTGTAAGTTTATTCCATATGAGCTAGTAGGGGAACCTAATGGACCTATAGATCATGGGCTCCAACGTTCCGAGATTAGCTGGCTAAACTCTTTAGACGGAGCTAATCAACATTCGTTAACTCACGGATCATTCCACTATAGTCCCGTAGTTGCACTCCCCTCACTATGGATATATTTGTGTCCATATGATATAACCATAAAAACCGTTTTACCCCCAAGACTACATCTTATTCCTTAAGTTCCACTAATCCTCTAATGAACAATTGGTTTAAGGTCCTACGTATATACCGGATCCCTCTCGGGCCAAGGAGAGGGTGGGCCCCTTGTTCATGACCTGGATTCAGTATTAAAGGGAACAATCTATCTACTATCCTTATAATGGGTAGGAGTGAATTTCGTCTTGCACCCTATGTTCCCAGCTATCCACCCGATCTTACCCCTAAAATGGTAGGCTTATTGGGCCAGCGATAATGAGCTGCCCTCACCTATGTAGATCTAAGAATAATTTTTAGTGAACTGGAGTTTATAGTTAGCTCAAGATTAAGATTAAGTTATCTAGGTCATCAATTAACGAAATAGTCAGTTTTATACATAAAACGGCATTTAGAACGTAAAAAGTGACTATTTCATGGTTCAGTCTTATGCAAACTCATTGCATAGGATGCCCCCACTCACATATCTCTATATGAATGATTCAGGATCACATCGTTTGTACTAACTACAAAGTGGATCGCAGCCATAGTGTCCTCAGAATAAGGCGCCCAACCTTATTCATATACTATAGACAATTTTTGCTATATATTCGAACTTGATCCACATTTATGTCATTACATAATGTTCAAACTACATTAAATAGCCTCAAGACCTTAGTTTATTCTATTCAAGATTACAATTTCAATAACAACTTTATCGAAAAAAAAATAGAATATGTTTATAAATTTACAAACTACGAGTTTTAAGACATAAAATCCAACAGTGCATTTCGATGGAGAAGACGAAACTGTGAACACATCATGTAGTTGGAACTCAACGATCGTTTAAATTTGGCTATGCATTCGTGTAGAATTTTCTATATGATCGTGTAGCATTTGCTAATTGATCGCATTGCTAATGCTACACGATCGTGTAAAGTTGTTACACGATTTTGTTGCGTTGGTTGCATGATCGTGTAGGCGCTCGAGGAGTAGATGATTGCACGATATATGATACTCGACGCATGACTTGCGTGCTAAACGATCGTATAGACTATCATTCTCATCGCATAGTCAGTAGCTACAGGATCGTATAGTATATGATACTTGGTGCATGCTACTCGATTGTGTAGACTATCATGCTCATCGCATAGTCTTCAGCTACACAATTGTATGGTATGCGTTACTCGAAGCACGATATATAATTGCGTGGACTTTCATGCTCATCGCATAGTTTAAATCAATGCAATCGTTGTTACATGATCGTTTATACTCGACACTCGTTGCTCGATGATCACGAGGTTTGCTACATGATCAAGCTGCAACGCTTCAAGGCAAGTGGTTAAAGACCCGGTTCACTTATTCTAAATCGGAGGACTCAACTTTTGTAATAATTTAACTTTTTTCTTTTCCGATTTTGAGATTAATTATTCTGGTCCATCAACTTTATTTAAATATGCATATGATGTATGTTTATTTTATATGCCATAATGTATTTCATATAGTTTCAAAATCCACTATAGATTATGCATTTATTTCATGAATCATTTTGTATTATAAGTGTTATAATATATTAGTATGCATGATTTAAATTACATTAAGCATGCTCATGCATCATATAATATAAGAGATAATATATGCTTGCATTATAGCGTATCCATGCATCATTTATATTATAAATGTTATAATATAATATTGAATTTATGTATGGAATGTATGCTATAGCTTAATTCATTACTTGTTTACATAAAAGTTATATATTAGTAATGAATGAACATTGCATAAAGCATGACACTACCTTCGGTTAATTTATAATTGTTATAAATAACTTATGTATGTGTAGCTAGCAACAACATTTGGCACCTTCTGTGAGGAAGAGAGTAATTTACTAATACAAAATTAAGAATCTTTGCAAAGTTAAAGAAATAAAGGCCATAATTGCTTTGTTCCCATAAATCATGATAAAAAGAATTTTGAAGACGAAACCATTCGTGAATCAGATCCCCATAACCAAAATCAAGGGAAGCCATAGTGTTGAAGAGTCGAGGTCGAATTCAAGACGATTAGGCGAGGCTGAGGGCGAGGTTGAGTGATAACTTGTAGAAACACAAGTTATTGTTCTCGTAAAGTTGCAATAATTAGGGTTAAATAATGAGAAATATATTCATTATTGTAGAAAAGCACATGAAATTTCATATACGCATTCAACATGTACAAAATCATTTCTCTGAATAAAAATTGCACTATTGATAGCTTGTAACGTAGGAATTAGAAAAAAATCACTAAGTGTTACATAGAAGTTGACGCATGAATCATGCATCGAACATCATCCAACTCAAAGTAGATACATTACACTCGTGCACTTATTGTCAAATCATAAGTTGCAAGTATGGTAATGTGACAAGTAGCACCTGAACCAATCAGAGCAAAAAACGACTGAAGCAGGGTATGGATTTTAATGTTGTCAGGGCCAAGTTGAAGTTGAAGGATCTCATACCGAAAGTTCCATGAGCGTGTTCAGATCACTCTGATTTCACAGTGATCGGAATACAAATGATATACATTCAACGCAATCATCATAACTTATGTTTATTTTATCGCAATTTACTTTATTATTGAATTTTTATCGCTTATCTTTACTTTACTGCAAAATTTACTTTATCGCATGTACAAACCACACTTTTATTTAATTGAAAAACTCCTAGTCGCATATATCACAAATATAACGCAATCAACCTAAAACAATCCCTGTATTTGACCTCGGATCACATTGAGAAACTTGCGGTAAATTTATACTTGGTTTCAATGCAAGGAAACTTGTGACAACGCAAACATACTACAAGAACATTCATTAATAACGCATATGGAGAAGTAGTATCGCATATCATCGCAATCATCCATGCGTTGTATGACATAAGAAGATTAATTTTATTCATTCATATTCATACATGCGTTACAAGTTTATGATGAGCTTGTATGATGAGAAAGACTTAAAATTTTGCGTGTCAAGTTTATGGCACCATTGCTGGGGATTGGTTAATGGTTATTGTTGAATATGTTTATGGTATTTTACAGGACAGATCTCTTTGTACTGGTTGTTTATCGCAAAGGGCAGTCTGACGGTTTATGAGCTCTGGAATGATTCAGATATTGTAAGCGAACCTAGAGGTTAGGTGTATTATTTGCGCGGAAGCACATCAGGGCCGAATTAATTGGTGAAGAAGCATGGCTAATAATAACAAGGCACCAGTAGGGAATCAAATGGAAAATTGGCCAGTGTAAGATTCCATATTTCTTGCTTCTGACCACAACATCCCAATGAGATACTGTGCGGCGCCGGATTTTTATAACTTCTCACCAGGAATCTCAAGGCTAACAGTTGAGGAGAATGTGAGCTTTGAAATAAGATCGATTATGCTACAGATGATTCAGAATGTGGGTCAATTTGGAGGATTACAAGGAGAAGACCCACATGCGCATTTGACGAATTTTGTAGACATGTACAGCACATTCTCCATGCCTGGTGTGACTTAAGAAAGACTTAGGTTATATCTTTTCCCGTACACACTGTGGAATGAAGCAAAAAGGTGGGCTCAATCGTTAGAGCCAGATGAGATTAACGCGTGGGAACAGTTGGTTGACGGGTTCATGAACAGATTCTTCCCTCCAGCCGTCAATGCAAAGAGATGGAGGGATGTGTTGAATTTTTAGCAAAAGGGTTATGAAACTTTGAGCACTGCCTTGGTGCTTTCCAAACAATTATTAAGAGTTGTCCACATATCGGGATTCCCGATAGCATTCTGATGGAGACTTTTTACAATGGCTTACATCAATCAACGCAAGCAGTTGTTGATGCCTCCACAGCAGGAGGATTAATGGATAGATCATATATGGAAGCCAAGAGCATATTAAATCGCATCTCGCGACATTCTGATGAGTGGATTGATACGGGTTTGAGGAAAGTGGTTTGAAGCAAGGAAGAGTAGGAAGTGTCGATGTGTCAACCAATACAATGAGCACACTAGTAGATCAAATGACATGATGACCTCACTCCTTCAGATGATGTCTAATCAATAGAGAAATCTCTCCTAAGGTTCAGCGCAAGTTAAGGCATTGACGCACGTGGCCGCAATGAACTGCGTTCAACGTGGGGAGGGACATCCAGCAGAAGTCTGCCTGTGGAATCAATAGGCCATATATTCTGTCAATAACGAGTCATTTGGCAAGATTTACAACCCTGGTTGGTAGGATCACCCAACTGTAAGTTGGGACGGGAATCACAACCAGGGAAGCCATAGTTTCCATCAGAATAGTTATCAAGGGGATCGATGCAACCGTCTGGTCTTCATTAATTCGAACTGTATTCCAGGTCACTCTCAAAGTATACCACCCTATGACAAACCATTCTTATATAATACCTCTTGTAGTACCTCGTCTCTGGAGACTTCACTACAACATTATATCAAAAAGAGTGAGGCAATTAGACAATCGCAAGCTGATTCCCTTAGAGGTTTGGAAGAGCAGATTGAACAGCTTGAAATTGAGTTGAAAAATAAAGCGCCTGGTACGCTGACTAGCAGTTCAGGAGCATCGGGGCCACGAGGTAAAGAGCAATGTCATGTGGTGACATTAAGGAGTGGTAAAACAACAACCCCTGCGCTACCAATACCAGATCCAACAACAAGGCCAGTAGATCTAACTGTCAATGATGTCCAATCAATCAGTAGTGGAAAAATTATCAGTTCAAGAGTAAGAATACCTACAAAAGGTGAAACTCCTCAAGACTTGAAGTCTGAATCAATGCAACCTTCAGCTAACGAAACACAGCAAGAACAGGACCTTAGCAAACAGCCAACTAAACAGAAAGTATGGCGGAATCCTCCACCTTTCCCGTCCAGGCTGAAGATGAAAGATGATAGTAAGCAATTCCAGAGGTTCCTGGACATTCTCACTGTTGAATAACAAGCCCTTCGATTCTTTTTTATCTTCTTTTTTATATTCCCTTAATCAATGCTTTGAAACAGATGCAAAGCTATGTCATATTTCTCAAGGATATACTTGCTAATAAAAGAAAGATCGAGGAGAATGAAACAGTTACGTTAACGTATGAATGCAGTGCACTGTTTCAAAACAATATCCCCACCAAAATGAAGGACCCTAGGAGTTTTACATTGCCCTGTTCAATAGAAGGGAAGAAGATCGGGAACGCGTTGTGCGATTTAGGGGCGAGCATAAATTTAATGCCCTTATCGATCTTTAAAAAGTTGGATATCGGCAACGCAAGACCAACCATGATCACACTACAGTTAGCCAATAGATCTATAACGCATCCTGAGGGCAAGATAGAGGATGAATCCATTGCCTGTGCACCTCATGTATGCTTACTTAGGAGATAACAACACGTTACCAGTTATCATTTCTGCTTCGCTGAGTAAGGAGAAAGAAGATGCACTTATACAGATCCTGAGAAATAACGTAAAGGCTTTAGGATGAACCTTGGCAGACATTCGAGGAATCAGTCCCTTGTACTGCATGCACAAGATTCGTCTGGAAGAAAGAAAGACAGGATCGATAGAAAGGCAACGACGCTTGAACCCTACTATGAGGGAGGTAGCGAAGAAGGAAATAGTAAAGTGGTTGGACGCAGGTGTCATCTACCCAATATCTGATAGCAGCTGGGTGAGCCCAGTACAGTGTGTTTCGAAGAAAGGGGGGACGATAGTCGTCACTAAGGACAAGAAAGAATTAATTCCCACAAGAATGACTATAGGGTGGAGAATCTGCACGGATTATCGCAAGTTAAATTTGGCCACTAAAAAAGACCACTTCCCACTCTTGTTCATTGATTACATGTTAGACAGACTTGCTGGGAATGAATTCTTCTGTTTTTTTGAGGCTATTCAAGGTACAACCAAATAGCAATTGCGCCGAAGGATTAAGACAAGACAACCTTCACGTGTCCATTTGGTACGTTTGCATTCCAACGCATGCCATTCTTACTCTACAATGCGGCAGGCACTTTCCAACACTGTATGATGGCAATCTTTTCAGATTACTTGGAGGAGTCAGTCGAGGTATTCATGGATGATTTTTCAGTTTTCGGCAATAATTATGATTCTTGTTTAGCTAACCTCGAGAAAGTCTTGAAGAGATGTGTGGCAACGAATCTTGTTCTGAACTGGGAAAAATACCACTTTATGGTTGAAGAAGGATATATTCTGGGTCATTAAACCTTTAAGGCAGGATTGGATGTCGATTAGGAAAAAATCGACGTAATTTCCAAGTTACCCCCACCAGTGAACGTGAAAACACTTAGGAGCTTTCTGGGACATGCTGGGTTCTATCGAAGATTTATTCACAACTTCTCTTAGATCGCAAGGCACCTAAGTGTGCTAATTGAAGCTGACCGTGAATATAATTTTGATAATGTGTGTACTGAAGCATTCAACACGTTGAAAGACGCACTCATCACTACACCCATTTTGATTGCGTCGGATTGGACGCAACCATTTGCATTGATGTGTGATGCGAGCGGTTATGCAATGGGCGCAATGTTGAGTCAGCACAAGGACGACGTATTGCATCCTATCTACTATACGAGTAAAATGTTGAATGATGCGCAGGAGAATTATACAACCATGGAAAAGGAAATGCTCGCAGTGGTATTTGCACTAGAGAAATTCTGACAGTACTTAATCAGAACAAATGTTGTGGTATATACCAATCATTCTAAGATCAAATATCTGATGACAAAGAAGGATGAAAAACCGAGGCTGATATGGTGGATGTTGCTCTTGCAAGAGTTTGACCTCGAAATCAAAGACCGGAAGGGCACTGAGAACCAAGTCGCTCATCATTTCTCAAGAATGGAGAATTGCGAGGTTCAAGGGAAAGAAAAAGTATTGAAGAAAGATTTCCTGATGAGCTGCTGATGATGGTAGGCATTAATGTTCCATGGTATGTGGACATTATGAACTTCATAGTTTGCGGTCAAGCACCAGATGACTATACTTACCAGCAGAACAAGAAGCTAAGACACAACGTAAAATTTTATTTCTGGGATGACCCATTCCTATATCGACTTGGACCTGATCACATTCTACGTCGATGCATTCCTGAGCACGATTCAAGCACATTCTAGAGCTTTGTCATGAGTCCCTTTATGGAGGACATTTTGGGGGGTAGCGAACTGCCGCAAAGGTTTTACAGTGTGGCTATTACTGGCCAACACTGTTTAAGGATGCCCCTACCCTCGTTGTGCAATGCGACAGATGTCAGAGAACGGGGAATATGTCTAAGAGAAATGAAATGTCGTTGACATCAATCTTAAAGGTTGAATTATTTGATGTTTCGGGAATTGACTTCATGGGCCCATTTCCACCATCAGAAGGTCATCATTATATCCTGGTCGCAGTTGATTAGTATCAAAATGGGTTGAGGCCATTGCATGTGCCAAGAATGATGCAGCCACTGTGGCGAAATTTCTGAAGAAGAATATTTTTGCTCGATATGGGACACCACGGGCCTTAATCAGCGATGAGGGCTCTCACTTTATCAATCGCATAATTACCAACTTGTTGACTAAATTTAACGTCAGCCATCGAGTTGCAACTACTTATGACCAACAGACTAATGGGCAGGTAGAGATTTCTAACCGAGAGATCAAAACTATCTTTGAAAAAGTACTCAATACTTCCAGGAAGGATTGGTCACACAAGCTTGATGAAGTACTGTGGGCATACAGGACTGCCTATAAAACACCAATTGGCATGTCCCCATATGCCTTGGTCTTTCGAAAAGCTTGTCGTCTGCTGCTCGAGTTGGAACATAAGACGATGTGGGCATGCAAAAAGCTGAAGTTTGATTTAGCGAGTGCGGGGAAAGTCCGGAAGCTGCAACTGAACCAACTGGTCGAATGGTGAAGGGACGCCTATGAAAATGCCAAAATCTATAAGGAGAAAACCAAGAAGTGGCATGACGACCGCATAAACGACCAGACATTCGTCGAAGGTCAACAGGTATTACTCTTTAATGCATGATTGTGATTGTTTCCAGGGAAATTGAAGTCTCGCTAGTCTGGGCCGTTCAAAATCAAGACTATCTTTCCCCACGGTGTAGTGGAACTAACAACTTTAGATGGGAACAACATGTTTAAAGTCAATGGTCAACGGATTAAGCCTTACTACGGAGGCGACATAGATCGACGCATGGATACCATTGACTTGGGCAAGCAGGATTAATTTCTTGTGGGGGAAGCGATTGCGGCAATTCTTTGAATCCCTTTCAATTAGCATCCCTACCTATGTTTACTTGCTTTCTTTACAGCTTTCCTTTACTGCTTCCTAAATGACGTATTTATTGCTTATTAGAATTAGCTTTTAAAGCTTTTTGTATTTACCTTCAATTTAATTTAGTTGAGTATTTCCATGTCATGTTTAATTTCATTAATTTGTATGCATGAGTAGCGCTGTTCTTCAATTTTTGTGAATGACTGGATGAAACGATAAACACTGCAAAGTTTTTTCAACTTGTATTTTTTATGAATTAAAAAAAAAGAAAAAGAAAAAGAAAATAAAGTTTGGTATGTAACGCAATGATGGGTGCATTGTGTGCTAACAAGATACACCTTACGTCCATTACACCCAAACGCATTGCATTGAGGGTTGTGTTACGCGCGTATGTATTCTTTACTCGTCCTTAGTGAAAAGGCACTATGTTGAGGTAGCGATGCGTTGGTAGCAATACCGTGCGCCCGATCCTCCAGAAATGCTTTGAATTAAGAGGTGTGTTGCGTGAATACATACGTTGTTACCTGTCCTCAGCAAAAATGTATTTGCGTTAATGGAAACACGATGTTAAATTGTAATCGTGCACCCGTCTGAATCAAATTCATTAGTTAACAAATTTTTTTGATTCTTTGTATAGGACAACAATTTTTGTATTGCATTAATTTTTAATTATAGTATACTTAGTTAATATTCAATACAATTGAGTAAATATTCTCTCTATTTGCTTGTGCCTTTTTGTTTATCATCCTTTGTCAATATTTGCGATGTTCTTAATCTTTCTTTTAGCGTTATTCATTGCGCTGCCATGATGTATATATGCATACACTTAGAAATATTTTCCATAATTTGTACTTTCTAACTAACACTTAGTTAATTCGTAGCTTAGCAGTACTTTACCTTTTACCATTCAAAGATTTGCTCAAACCTTCTTTTTGAAATTTTTTCTAAGTGTTTGTCTATTCTGTCCAAACAACGTAATGAGAACCTTGCGCATCTCTAAATTTGGGGGTGGGGAAGGTCTGGGCAGATGAGATCAAGATTATGCGGTCTTTATGAAAAATGCGTTCATCATTTCCAAAAAAAAAAAAAAAAAAAATTCATATCAACTCTAATGTCAGCGCAAGGGAAAACCCAAAAACATTCCCAACTTGATAAGAATTTGTTGTGAAAGAACCTGCTCGTAGTTGGATGTTCGCATGACACCCGTGGGAGCAAGCCAAAACAAAGGTGGGTTTCCAAGAACAATGCAATATGAAAAAGAAAAGAAAGAAAATAAAAGAATGGAAGAGACAACTCCTCTGAAATTAATGAGTTAAAGTTGAAATTGGCACACAATCGTCGTTGGATGTTCGCATGACACCCATGGGAACAAGCCAAAATGAAGAGTGTAACCATGATCAACAGTCTCTAATAAATGATGCAAAGTTTGACCACCGCATATGGACGCATCAAGCTGTTTTGACAAAGAAGAGGTAAACATTCTTTTTAAAACTAGAAAAGCATTTTTGAGCAGAAATTTGTAGTATAGAAGAATAAAGTAAGGCTTTGATATGAATTAGCAAGGATAGAAGGAAATTGCGTTGTTAAGTAATGTGCCTAAGTGGAGCATTCGGAGCAACCAATGGACACAAAAATTCAGGATAGGAACTGAGCATGTTTGCGTTAGTAGAAGATATGCTTGAGGACAAGCATATATCTAAATTTGGGGGTGTGATAACTTG
The DNA here is from genome assembly GCF_027475165.1 of Benincasa hispida. Lineage (NCBI taxonomy): Eukaryota > Viridiplantae > Streptophyta > Magnoliopsida > Cucurbitales > Cucurbitaceae > Benincasa > Benincasa hispida. The sequence goes on from NC_143482.1 coordinate 53,950,456, forward strand.
TAGAAATACAAGTTATTTATGCTACTTTATTTAGATATTGTAGCCAAAAGAGAAGAAAGTTGCGTCAATTGTATGAAAATTAGCTAAGAAATACAATAATTATAAATTGTCGTCAATACACCAACTAACACCATTGCGATGGTAGAAAAGAGTATTTCAAGTCTGTTTTGCAGGAAATATAGTCACCGTATGCGCTCATGGCTCAAGAGAGAAAGATTAATGCATCTACGTTGCATTACACCCATCATCCAGGAATGGATAAACGATCAATGCAATGACAGCGCATGCGACAATTGATCCAGAGCTGAACTTCAACCTCATACGGTAATAAAAATAGCACCACATGCGGGCAAACAATCGAAAGATGCAAATGAGGAATGCAATCACGGAGGATTTTGACTTGTGTACAACTAATCATTGTGCATTTTTGACGGACTGATTGCATAATAGAAGGAATATTTATTCCACCATTCTCAGAATTTCCATAACAATAAAGTGGGGACCACAAGTTAGAGAGTCAAAGCTTTCATTATAAATACCCTCAAAGAATTCACTGAAAAGATATAATTGATACGAGGGATAATTGATACGAGGCTATTGAGAGAAAGACTGATCTTAGTGCTGATCGGAGAAGATCCGAGAAGAAAAGAGACAAGGCCGACAGGTGAGTCTCAGGGCGAATCATTCTAAATCCCTATCATGAAGCTTTGTACCTAAATTAACTCTACCGGTTGAGCAAGCCTAAGATGGAAGCTCATCCTTTCGTTCACTCTATCTATGCCGACAAGAAATCTCTCCATCCAGATCGGTGTCAAGACATTGACACTCTTCTGTTTCTGTTTCTAACTCTAATCCATCAATTGTATTTCATCTTCTTAGTTTGAACCATTCACAACCATGTATTAGACGCTCGATTTTATAATTAAATGTCATGATAACTTTCATTTCCACATTTCTGTCTATTTTCATTCCTCCATTAATTGCTTTCTCCATGATGTTTTCTTAATTCCTTTGTGATTAATATGAATTAAACAAGTAACTTAATCAGTGCTAAAGAAATAAAGATGTTTAGCTAAAGCATGCTAGACGACATCTTCACCTGTGAGAGCAGAAGTGAAGATGCCATTCTGATCTGTCGAGAGAAGGTTAGAAGAATGCGTTAACTAAAGCAAGAAGTACTTCCAGAGATGGAAGCAACCTTGCGTTCACTACGTTCGTCCCTGTTTTACCACAGAGATGTGGGAAACACGACCGATCACCAAGAGGTGTACGCCAAGGGAAAGCGGAACCGTACTTATATCTTTAACGCAACTGAGAAACTTGCGCTGTTAATATTAATTATCCTTTCTCTTTCTATTTCACACATAAGCCTTGCCACCGCATGACACGATCTTTGTATATTCTTCACAGTCAGTCTCAACCTTGATATCTCATATCATGTAACTTGTGTCTTGTATCATCATAGCTTATGTTTATTTTATCGCATTTTACTTTTATCGCAATTTACTTTATTATCGCATTTTTATCGCTTATCTTTACTTTACTGCACAATTTACTTTATCGCATGTACAAACCACACTTTTATTAAATTGAAAAACCCCTGGTCACATATATCACGAATATAATGTAATCAACCTAAAACAATCCCTGTGTTCGACCTCAGATCACACCGAGAAACTTGCGGTGAAATTATACTTGGATTCAATGCAAGGAAACTTATGACAACGCACAACATACTACAAGAACATTCATTAATAACGCATATGTAAAAGAGTTTGGTAGAGGACAGAGGACAACGAGTCGTATAAATGATAAGCAAGTGGGAGATAATACAGTGCTATTGTATAGCGAAAGTGCTTATCGTATAGAGGAGATACACGATTGTGTAGGAAATGCTGAATGATTGTTTAGGAAAAACGTATACGGTCGTTTAGAGAAATCGTGAGGTAGATGATCGGTTAGACAGAAAAGCTACTATCGTATAGGCACTTGGGCAATCGTTTTCATGAATTCTTTTGGGCGATCGAAAATAATGAATGCACTATACGAAAAATGAAAACTCTTTTTATTTTTAACCCACCGGTTACCATAACCAATGTTGCCCACTACCCACGTCCGAACATGGAAAAATTGGTTAATTACCATATAATTAATCAATTAATTAATTAATAAATATAATCATATTATATTTATATCCCATAGTTTGATATCACATATCTACTATAGTATTTTCTCCTCTACTTGATATAAATCATATTTATATCTAATTTTCTCCAAAATAATGTATCTCATACATTTAGCCAATTATATCATATATAATTAACTAGTCCAATTATATCATATATAATCGAACTTCCTCTTGTCAATTTGAACATTTCAAATTAACCCAAACACTGGTTCTCAACTTTATCCAAGCTACCCAGGGGACCTAAGGGACATGTGGCTCGAAGTTCCAAGGGTAAGTGAATAGCTGACTAAACTCTTTAGCCATGAGATTCACCATCCATTAACTGTCAGTGATTCCACTAAAGACCAACAACTGAACTCTTCTTACCACAGATATATTTCTGTGTCCATCAGATATAACCAATCATGAGTACGATGACCCTTCACAGATGCTCGTAAGTACAGTTGGACCAATTTACCGTTTTGTCCCTGTAGTTACATGTCACTCCTTAATTAAAATTGATTCCTCCAATGAACAATACGACATAGTCAAACTATATGTGAATACCTCTTAGGCAAAGAGAAGGTGTGTGGCGCCACATCAATCAAGCCCCGAAATCAGCCCTTAAAGGAGCCATCTATCTACTTACCCCTTCCTTCGGGAAGGATTGAATTCCATCTTATGTAGCTGAGTTCCCAGCTCCCAAATCAGATGAATCCCTAAAATGGTAGGTTTGAATCGGTGACCTGGCCACTCACACCCATACAAATCAGAAGATCGCTCTCAATGGCTGGAGTTCCCAACTCACTCGGGATTGAGGTCATGTTACCTATGGTCATCCTAGTGAAGTGAAGTCTCTATCATGAACGATGTTATATAACGAGACGTTAACACTTCGTGGTCAGGTCTTATACAAACTCTTTGTATAGGACGCCCCCGCTCACATGTCCCCAACACGAATGATTAGGATCAGACCATTTTTGACAAGTCATAACACTTGTGACCATTCCACAAAGCAGGCCCCATCCGTAGAATTACCAGGTTAAGGTTTCCCTCCTTTATCCATTTACTACAGACCATTTTGGTTATCACTCAAGACATGATCCACTTGTATGTCATCATATACATGCTTGAGTCACATACAGATAGCCAGGGATTTTATGTTTAATCGTTTGTTGTAAAGCAAATAAAATAATTAACCGAGCAAAATACAAGATGTGAAGTAAATATCGTATATTAACAACACAAGTGTTCGTACCTATGTTTACAAACTACAGGACACGAGACTTTAGGGCATCAACCCCAACAATCTCCCACTTGTCCTAAAGCGAAGTGGGGTGTACAAAAGACTTAGTACAAAACAATAAACTAGGGCATAAAAGCCCAGTACAAGTAAATCTCCCACTTGTGCTAGTCCAGCCGCGGGCGATCCTGTAGACCCATGCTCTGTAGGTGACTCTCAAACACTGTAGCCGTGAGAGCCTTCGTAAACAGATCAGCAACATTGTGCTCTGAAGTGATCTGTGTGACGATCACGTCCCTTCGATGCACTATCTCGCGAATTAGATGATACTTCCGCTTTATGTGTTTGTCGCGCTGGTGACTCCTTGGCTCCTTGGAGTTTGCCACTGCCCCACTATTATCACAATAGAGGGTAATGGGCCTAGACATATCTGGAACAACTTCCAGGTCTGTCAAGAACTTCCTAAGCCAGACGACCTCCTTAGTAGCTTCGCAAGCCGCTATGTACTTCGCCTCCATAGTGGACTCGGCGATACACCCCTACTCAGTGCTTCGCCATACTACAGCTCCTCCGTTAAGAGTAAGACTGACCTTATGTGGACTTGTGAGAGTCCTTATCAGTCTGAAAGTCAGAATCCGTGTATCTTGTAAGGATCAAATCCCTCAAATCATCACGAGCATGTAGTCCCTCGTTCTCCGAAGATACTTGAGGATTTTCTTTACTGTGGTCTAATGACCCTGACCTGGGTTAGACTGATACCTACTGACTACGCCCACAACGTAGCAGATGTCTGGACGAGTACAGAGCATCGCGTACATCCAACTGCCAATGACAGACGCATATGGGACCCGTCTTATCTCCTCAACCTCTTGAGGCATCTTAGGATACATTTCCTTAGATAAAGTGACTCCTTGTCGGAACGGTAGTAGGCCCCTCTCGGAGTCCTACATCGAGTACTTGAGCAACATCTTATCAATGTACGATGTCTTAGACAATGCTAGCACGTTGTTCTTACGATCCCGAAAGATCTGTATACCTAGAACAAACTGAGCCTCTCCTAAATCTTTCATTTGGAATTAGGTTGCTAATCAGTTCTTAATTGCAGTCAGTAGACCTACATCATTCCCAATGGGTAGGATATCGTCTACATACAACACTAAGAAGACTACTAAAGCATTGATGATCTTCTTGTAAACACAAGGTTCCAAGATCGAGACGCCTATTTCAGACTATAAATGGACCAATACAGTTTGCAAACCTTTTACTCTTCACTTTGGGCTATGAATCCCTTGGGTTGCACCATATAAATGGTCTTCTCAAGATTGTCATTTAGAAAGGCCGTCTTGACGTCTATTTGCCAAATCTCATAATTGTAATTAGCTGCAATAGACAGGAGAATGCGGATCGACTTTAACATGACAACAGGCGAGAAAGTCTCCTCATAGTTGACTCCCTCCACCTGGGTATAACCCTTTGCCACAAGTCGAGCCTTGAAGGGAGTTCAACTATGGGCTTTAGTGGAGTGACCCATTAGTTAACGAATGGGGGTTAGTTCGGTCTAATGAGTTTAGCCGATTAATCTCGGATCGTTGGAGCCCATGATCTATAGGTCCACGAGGTTCCCCTACTGACTCAAAAATGGATTAACTATAGAGTAGCGTGATAAATTAATTTGTAACGTTCAAATTAGAATCAAACAAAATTGGAGAATATATATATATATATGTTTAAATATGAAGATGGAATTGTGTAAAATTAATTTATTTTTGGATATTAGATTAATTAAAATTATTTAAATTCTTTAAATAATTATTTATTAATTTTATTAGAAAAATAATTTATGAAATTAATTTGTAAAATTAATAAATTTTGATTTAGAAATCAAATGTGATTTTAAAATCAAATTAGATTTTGGAAATATAAATACACAAAATGGAAAATGGGATTTTCCAACTCCATCTTCAAGTAGCTCACAGACAACTCATTATCTTTAAGCCTCAATTACTCCAAGCATGAGTTGCATCTCATGCAACCTTTCTCTTTGCATGATAGTCTGCAATATATTGAAGAGATTGAAGTGTTTTTTAGACATTACAATGGATAGAATTTTAGTTGAAAATTCATGTGAAGAAGATGTTCTGCCTTTGCGTTGCTACTGTGAGCATTCTCCAAGTTTCCTTTGATTCTAGCTTATTTTGAGTCCCACAAATCAATTTAGAGCACCAGAAGAATAGTAGGGAAGATCTTGTGATGGTCTGCAAAAAGATTTCAAACGTTCTTCAAAGGTATGTCTTGAAACCCATTATATTCTGCTTGAACATACTTTCGTTTCTGCCAAAATTAATCAATTAGAATGTTTATCGATCCTGGTCGCTTCCGCTGTGTGTTGGTACCATCAAACACAATGTTTAAGAAACAGTGTAAAGGGTCTATAGTATAGGGGTAAGATGTTGGGGTTGATGCCCTAAAACTCGTAGGGTCCTGTAGTTTGTAAACATGTGTATGAAAAAACATTTTGTGATGTATAATATATGATATTTTATTCACTTCAGTCCATGAAATATGAGATATTTTAGTTGCATTAACCATAAACAAATAAACTAAGATCCATGGTTATCGTTGTAACTTAAGCATGTATGTGAAGACATACAAGTGTATCGTGCTTTGTGTCATAACCTAAATGGTCTGTAGTATATGGATAAATGAGTGATACCTTATCCTGGTGACACTACGAGTGTGGCCTACTTTGTAGGTGTTACAAATGTTGTAAAGTGCTATAAATGATCTAATCCTGATCATTCATGTATTAAACATGCGAGCAGGGATATTCTATACAGAGGAGTTTGTATAAGTTCGGACCACGAAATGTTTAGTTTCATTATATAACATCATTCATAATTGAGACATTCATTTCACTAAGATGACCATAGGTAACATGACCTTAATCCTGAGTGAGTTACGAACTCCTGCCTATGAGGGTGGTCCTATGATTTGCATGGGTGAGAGTGGCCAGATCGCTGACTCAACAAGCCTACCACTTTGAGTATTCATCTGATTGGGGAGCTGGGAACTCAGTTACAAAAAATGGAATTCATTCCTTCCCCGATGCAGGGGTAAGTAGATACATTGCTCCCTTAACGGCTGATTTTGGGGCTTGAACAATGTGGCGCCACACCTTCTCTTGGCTTGGTAAGGGTTTAGTCATAGTAGGACTATGATCTATTGTTCATTAGAGGCACCAGTGGTACTTAAAGAGTTAGATGTAACTATAGGGGCAAAACGGTAAATTGACCAACCTGTACTTGCGAGCGATTTGTGAAGGGTCATCTCACTGTTGATTGGTTATATCCAATGGACACTGAAATATATTTGTAGTGCAAAGAGTGTATCTATCGGTCTTTAGTGGAGTGCTCGACAGTTAACAGATGATGGATATCGTGATTAAAGAGTTTAGTCAGTTTTTCATGTACTGTTGGAGATTCAAGCTACAGATTCATAAAGTCCCCTTGGTAGCTCAATGGATTCAAGTTCATAATCAGTTTTTCGGTTAGTTTGAAATGTTGAAATTAACAAGAGAGAATTTGATTATATATGATATAATTCAATTAATTCAATTATATATGATATAATTGATATGATATATTTGATACATTATTTTATTGGAGGAATTAATAAAAATATGATTTATATTAAATGGCATAAAATTGAAAAAGAATTATGGTTTATATGTTGTATATGATGCAATAATAAAACTATAGGTTATAAATATATTATGACAAGTTAGTTATTGTATTTATTTATAAATATTCATTATCAGATAATTAATTTTCTTTTTCTCCAATAACTACCTTAGTGGGTGGTTTTACACGGTTTTATGGTAACTATGAGATAAAAGGAAAAATAGTTTTCCAAATCAAAGAGTTGGATCATCTCACATAATTCACTACCAAGAGACTAAACGGTAGTTATCAAGTTTACTATACGATAGTAATCGCTTCTACACGATTAAGTATTATGTGTATACGATAGACCTTCTTCTTCTATATGATTGTTCATAGCATACTCGATCGTTTACTCCATTTTCCTTTCCTCTATCGAAAATCATACAGAGACCAAAACTCCTAGGTTCTCACATCGAGAATACCAAGGTAATCTTATGGTGGTGTGTTGTTTTGTTCAAGGATCGAGGATCGAGGGAAGTACGTGATGAAAGGGTTCTTCAAAGGTACGTTGATGATTTCGTGCTTATTTGCTACGTTGCTGAACGATCGAGGGAGGTACGTGAAGAAAGGGTTCTTCAAAGGTATTGTCTTTTCGATCCCTTGTAATTTTGTTAAAAGGCATGTTGTAATTTATCTTTAATGCATAATCGTTTGTGTTTGATTGTAAATGTTTACGTTATTTCACAATGGATCTTGGAACGATCTACTTTCACTCACAGGTCCTCTAGTTTTAGATTTCCTTCAATTGGAATCGGAACCAGGTTGTTCTGATTTTCCAAATTCAATTGTTGTATTTAATTTCATTTACAATCTTGGTGGGTTTTATGAATTCTGCAATGTGTTTAAGTGTTAGATGTGATTGTGGATATTGTTGATGGTTGTTTACGAGATAATTGACTATGTTTAAAGCTTTCTTTTCATTTCCAACAATTAATTTGTAAGGGCTCCTGCATTTTTTAGCACAATTAACCTGCTATCGAGTCTGTATTCAAGTTTTTGTTTGTTTGAGTCGTTTCTGATGAACCTTCAGATGCATGGAGATGCTGTTCGCGTCGAGGGAGAAGATGAATCATTGTTCGCATCGTGTAGCCCAAGCAAAACGATCGTTTAGATTTGGCTATACGATCGTGTAGAAAAGTTCTACTCGATTGCGTAGTATTTGCTAAATGATCGCATAACTAATGCTACATGATCGAGTAAAGAGTTTACTCGATCGTGTTACATTGGCTACTCGATCGCGTAGATGCTTAGGTAAACGATCACTAAGTGTATGGTACTCGGCGCATGGCATGCGCGCTAAACAATCGTGTAGGCTAGCATGCTCATCATATAGTCACTAGCTACATGATCACTCAGTATATGATACTCGACGTTTGCTACTCAATCGTTTAGCCAATCATGCTCATCATATAGTGTTCAACCTCTGAGACTAGCATGTCGTGAGCGCCCCCGGCCCGAGCGAATATAATTTATTTTCACTAATCTAAGACTTAAACCACAAATATAGCAAAGTGATAAGACCGGGGTCGAATCCACAAGAAGACTGTTAAATTAGCTCAGATCAATTAATGAATTCCAAGTAAAAAAGGGTTTTGGTTATTCAAATTTTGTTTGCAAAATAAATTAAAAGCCAAACAAAGAAGAATAAATAAAGGTTAGAACCAAAAAGATATTAAATCAAATTAATGAAAATCTTGGGATTAATTGGCATACTTTTTATTTTCTATCATTAGTTACTAGTTAATTCTTCAATTATGTGAACCCCTTAACCTATTAGAAATTCTAATAGCCCAATTAGCCAATTTTGATAACAATCTAAATTAGCCCTAAATCAGTTTTAAGCTTTTCCTTCTCAACGACATACGAGTTAAAACTACAAAGCATTAAGTAAAGGGTTCAAGTGTCATGCCAAAAAGCCACATCTTATAGATTTATTTAGGAAGATTATACTAGGGCATACATGGATTTGGCAAGAAAAAGTCTAGATCCTAAACATGCGATCCTAATACGTGCAATTTAGTCACTCAGTTATGCACTGACTATAATGATTTTGCATACAAGAAATTTAATGAATTAGTGTGTCAGAAAAATTCATCAAATTTCAATTATTAATAATTCAAATTCACCAAAGGGTTCACAATAATTGAATAAATTAAATAGTAACTTCAAGAGTTAAGGCATACAAACTATCCCAAGAAAATTACCTAACCTCTAAAAGACATATTACAATGATCAGATGAATGAGTCAAGGCTGACTTTCATGAAGATCGATTGGGAATTTGGCTTCAATGGCTCTTAGATTGAACTAAACTCTCAAAATTCACTTTATTTGAAAGACAAAAACGTTTGGCGGTTGTCACTTTTTATTTTTCTGCCTGTTGATTGCCGAACATTAACATTCCATTTATAGGTTGCTAGCATCGTTGCAACGTTGTAAAGTAGCTTTGTAACACTTACTTGTGCCACGCGAGTGTCAATTTTGCGTCAACTATCATAGTGTTGCAACGCTGAGCGCACTACCTTACAACGTTGAGTGCTGAGCGTCAAGGTCCGTTGCAAAGCTTGCATTGATTTATCTTCAAAGTGTCACGATGCTTGGGGAAGCATCACAACGCTACCCTGTATTTCATGTTACTGCCTTCCAGCGTTGAGTGAGCGTTAGACCAAAGCTTGACAAGAGCGTTGCAACGCTGAGTGTTCTGCCAGATATTCGATACTCGTTGCTTACTACTTGATACTCGCTGCTTGCTTCCTTGGTACTTAATACTTGTTTTCTTGGTGGAATTTGATTTAATAGAACTTGATAGTTTACTGTGCTCGATGGTAATTTTGTTTCCTTAATTCCTCTTAAGCCCGAAAGATTAAATAATCTCTTAATTGCTTCAAATTAACCTTGCTTGGCTCGAAATCACCAATTCCATCTCATGATCGCTCAATACCTACAAAATAGGGAAATAAACATGAAAATTCTGATAACGAGCCAGAATTAAGCTAGGAATAATTGCTCTTTTTGAGAGCTAACACATAGTCGTTGTCTGAACGATTGCATGGCATGTGTTACTCGATGTGCTTTTCACGATCGCGTGGTGTTCATGCTCGTCGCATAGTCCAAAGGCACGTGATCCCACTACAGGATAGTTTATACTCGATAAGCGTTACTCAACGATCTAAAGGAGCTGCTATAGGATCAAGTGACGAGGCTTCGCTCGGGCGATTTAAGACCCAATTTGCCTATTTGAACCGGTTGACTCGAATTCTTTTGTGATAGTTAGCTTTCATTTTCCGGTTTTGAGGCTAATTATCCTAGTCCATCAACTTTTTAATGAATGTACATGTGATGTATGTTTACTTATATGTCATAATGTATGTCATATAGTTTTAAAACCCACCATAGGTTATGCATTTATTCATGCATCATCTTCATATTATAAGTGTTATAGTATAAGGGTGTATGTTAGCATGTATGCTTAGTTCATTACAAGTTATATAAAAGTGATATATAGTAATGAATGAACACTGCATAAAGCATGACACTTAGGCTTTATATAAAAGTTATAAATACCCTATAAAATATCTAGCTTAGCAATGTGGTTGATTTTAGTTGTTTCATTTTTTATAAGAGTTATAATTAATGAAATTAGAATTAAAATCAATAAGAAAGAGTTGCATGCAAACTTAGGCTTTAATCATGTTTTAAAAGAGTTTTAAAATTTGATTGAGATAGACCTAAGATCACGGTTCTAATGCGATTAGATACCTATGTTTAATCTTTTAATTCAGTTTAATAGGATTAAATTGACTAATAAAAGATTAAATATGTACCAAATCCATTTATAAGGGACCTTTTGGCTAAGGCTGGTTTTGGCTAGGCTTGGTTACTTAAGTCGATGGAAACATCGTACCCCTACCTAGAAACCTACCTGGAAAGGTGAATTAGATAAATTTGCTGCATGCATACAAATTTGATGAAAGTCTGTTAAAGTGTTTAATAATACTTGAATCAAACTTTTTTAATCATCAAAAGAAAGTGTTGTTTTTTAGCAAATTAAACATCCACTTAGTTAAAACCAGTTTATGGATTTACTAAGATAATAAATCCCTAGGTAGAACATTCAGTGGGAGGTAATTGGGGTATATGATACTTCACTTTACTTATTCATATTTCTCTCTAAAAGGTCATACCGTGAGATCTATCCTCGGCGTCGAGGCACTTGAGTGTGTTCCCTATAGGATGACATTTGGGTAGGTCAATACGAAGGTGAATGGAGAGAATGTTCGTAGTAAGTGGGAGGGGGACGTGTGACAACATATCCCTCAGTCTCTCTCATTAGGTTGGATAATGTTTTCGTGCATCGCCTCGAGGCACCTTGGGAGTGTCCCCCTAAAGGATGGCTATATTTGCACAACTCTTTATCTGATCTCAAGAAATGGATAGGGTTGGTTTAGTCTCTTGTCGTAATCTGCATTTTCCCTACGGTGGGCACATTAGCGTGAGACTCTAGGGCCTAAAATTACACGAAATTGTTAAGGATGTTAATAAATTATGGACTGAACAATGGTGACTATTAGATTCAGTTACAAGGAGTTGTTTTTGTCTGATGGTTGAGATTGTCTCATTCTAGTGAAAGGGCACTTGATCATCCCAACAGTGATTTTTGTCTTGCCTCATTGGAGCATCATTGCAAAATAGATGTCACTTAGGGTACAATGGAACCATTTTGCTAAAACTTAATTGGTGTTAAATGTGGTAATGCAAGTAGACTCGTTAAGTTTGTTCTTTTTTCAGCAACTTTTTTATATTATGGCAACCTCTACTTTTGCACTTTTAGTCACTGATAAACTGACTGGCGAGAACTATGCTAGTTGAAAAAACACCATAAACATGATACTTATCATGAATGACCTTAGATTCACCCTTATGGATGATTTTCCTCCTATTCCACCTCCAACGTCGCTCGAAATGTTCGAGATGCATACGAGAAGTGGACATGGGCGAACGAGAAGGCCCGAGCGTACATCTTAGCCAACCTTAACGAAGTTTTGGCTAAGAAGCATGAGCCTATGATCACTGCACGTGAGATCATGGAGTCCCTAAGGGGAATGTTCGGACAACCATCTGCGCAGCTCACGATCAGCACTCTTAAGTTCTTCTTCAACTTCAAAATGAAGGAGGGTACATCTGTTTGTGAACATGTTCTGAACATGATGGTCCACTTCAATGTGGCAGAGATGAACAGATTGAGCATCGATGAGGCCAACTACATTAGCATCATTCTGGAGTCGTTACCAGAAAGCTTTCTTCATTTTGTTAGCAACGAAGTTCTGAACAGGGTTGACTACAACCTTACAACTCTACTTAATGAGTTGCAGACATTCTAATCCTTGCCGAAAAGTAAGGAGAAGAAGGTTGGTGAGGAAAATTTTGCTTCATCTTCTAAGAAATTCCACCGAGGTTTGACCTCTGGAACTAAGTCTGCACCTTCTTTTTCCGGCACCAACAAGTGGAAAAAAAAGAAGGATAGTTAGGGGAAGGGGAAGGCACCTGCTAACCTATAACCTGCCACTCCGCATGGTAAGTGACCAACCCGGTTGACAAGGAAAATGTTTCCATTGCAACCAGAACGGGCACTGAAGGCGGAACTGCCCACGTTATTTGGTCAAGCATGGACTTCTAAACGAATTAGAAGAAAATTCTTTGCTTATGTATGAGTCATGCCTTGAAGGAAAAATGACTAAAATACTTTTTACTGGAAAAGGTTATATGGCCAAGAGCCTCTAGAGTTAGTGCATTCAAACCTTTGTGATCCGATGAATGTGCGAGCCAGGGGAGGCTATGAATACTTCATCAATTTTAGTGATGATTATTCTAGGTATGGGTATGTTTATTTAATACAACATAAGTCTGAGTCCTTTGAAAAGTTCAAAGAGTTCAAGGCTGAAGTTGAAAACGCATTAAGTAAAACTATTAAAACGCTTTGATCTGATCGAGGTGGAGAGTATTTGGATTCTGAGTTCCAGAACTATTTGATAAAACATGGAATTGTTTCCTAACTCTCAACATCTGGTACACCTCAGCAGTATCAGAGAGGAAAAATCGAACCCTGTTGGACAAGGTTCAGTCGATAATGAGTTATGCTTCCTTACCGGACTTGTTTTGGGGTTTTACAGTTGAGACTACAGCTTACATCCTGAACTACGTTCCCTCCAAGAGTGTTGCCAGAACACCTTTTGAGTTCTAGAATGGGCGTAAAGCTAGTTTACGTCACTTTCACATTTGGGGTTGCCCAACACATGTGCTTGAGGCTAATCCTAAGAAATTGGAACCACATTCAAGGCTGTGCCTTTTTGTAGGCTACCCAAAAGGGACACGAGATGACCCTAATGAAAACAAAGTTCTACAAGTAAAATCGTGTTGAATGAGCTTTCCCAAGAAACTACAGAAACTTCAACAAGAGTTGTTAAAGAGCCTGCTACCTCAGCAAGAGTTGTTGATGTGAGTTCATCTAGTAGGTCGAATCCACCTCAAGTGTTGAGTTAACCTCGACGTAGTGGGAGGGTTGCGAACCCATGTATTCGCTATATGGGTTTAACTAAAATCCTAGCTATGGTAGCTAATGGCGAAGTTGAGGCTTTGTTGTCTTACAAGAAAGCAATGAAGGATGTTGACAAAGATGAATGGGTCAAAGCCATGGACCTCGAGATGGAGTCTATGTACTTCAACTCAGTTTGGGATCTTATAGATCAACTTAATGAGATTAAACCTATAGGTTACAAATGGATCTACAAGAGGAAACGGGGTGTTGATGGGAGGGTGCAAACCTTCAAGGTCAGACTGGTGGCAAAGGGCTATAACTAGGTAGAAGGAGTTGAGTATGAGGAGACTTTCTCGTCTATTTCCATGTTGAAGTCTATTCATATCCTCCTATCCATTGCCTCGTATTATGACTATGAGATATGGCAAATGGATTTCAAGATCGCTTTTTTGAATGGCAATCTTAAGGAGACTATTTATATGGTGCAACCCGAGGGATTCATAGCCCAAGGTCAAGAGTAAAAGATTTGCAAGCTTAATCAGTCCATTTATGCATTGAAATAGGCATCTCGATCATGGATCATAAGGTTTTATATTGTGATCAAATATCATGGCTTTGATCAAAACGTTGATGAGCCTTTTGTCTACAATAAAATCATCAACAATTTAGTAGTTTTCCACTTTGTATGTAGACGATATCCTACTCATTGGTAATGATATAGGTTTACTGACATCAGTTAAGAACTGGTTAGTGACACAATTCCAAATGAAAGATCTAGGAGAGGCTCAATTTGTTCTTGGGATTCAGATCTTTCGGGATCGAAAGAACAAAATGCTAGCATTGTCTCAGGCATCGTACATTGACAAGATGTTGATAAAGTATTCCATGTAGAACTCTAAGAGGGCCTATTGCCTTTTCAACATGGAATTACATTGTCTAAGGAATAGTGTCCTAAGACACCTCAAGAAGTTGAGGAAATGAGACGGGTACCTTATGCATCTACTGTAGGAAGTTTGATGTACGTGATGTTATGTACTGACCTGATATCTTCTATGTTGTATGGATAATTAGTAGATATCAGTCTAATCCCAGACAGGGTCACTGGATAGCCGTCAAGAACATCCTCAAGTATCTCTGGAGAACGAGAGATTACATGTTTGTGTATGGTTCTAGGATGTGATCATTATAGGATACACAGACTCTGATTTTCAGACTGAAAGAATTCTAGGAAATCTACTTCAGGATCAGTGTTCACTATTAACGAAGGGACTGTAGTATGCCGAAGCACCAAGCAGGGGCGCATCGCTGACTTCACCATGGAGGCCGAGTATGTAGCGGCTTGTGAAGCTATTATAGAGGCCGTTTGGCTCAGGAAGTTCCTGACTGATCTGGAAGTTGTTCTAGGCATGTCCGGCCCATCACCCTTTATTGTGATAATAGTGGGGCTGTGGCGAATTCTCCTGAGCCTCAGAGTCATAAGCGCAACAAGCATATAAAGCGAAAATACCATTTCATTCGAGAAATTGTGCATCGAGGGGACGTGATTTTCACGAAGATAGCTTTGGAGCACAACGTTGCTGATTTGTTTATGAATTCTCTCGCGGCTCTAGTGTTTGAGATTCACCTGTAGAGTATGGGTCTATGAGACAGACCACAGTTGGACTAGGGCATATGGGAGATGTTCTACTGGGCATTTCTTCCCTAGTTTATTGTTTTGTGTACTTGTAATGAGATTATCTTGTACACCCCATTAGCTGTAGAACAAGTGATAGTTTGTTGGGGTTGATGCCCTAAATCTCGTAGGGTTCTGTAGTTTGTAAACACGTGTATGAACGAACATTTTGTGATGTCTAATATATGATATTTTATTCACTTCTGTCTATGAGATATGATATATTTTAGTTCCATTAATCACAAAAAAATAAACTAAGATCCATGGTTATCGTTGTAACTTAAGCATGTATGTAGAGACATACAAATGCATCGTGCTTTATGTGATAACCAAAATGGTCTGTAGTATATGGATAAAGGATGGATACCTTATCCTGGTGACACTACGAGTGTGGCCTGCTTTGTAGGTGTTACAAATGTTGTAAAGTGCTATAAATGATCTGTTCCTGATCATTCATGTATTAGACATGCGAGCAGGGATATTCTGTACAAAGGAGTTTATATAAGACCGAACAATGAAATGTTTAGTCTCGTTATATAACGTCATTCATAATTGAGACTTTCATTTCACTAGGATGACCATAGGTAACACGACGTTAATCTTAAGTGAGTTGTGAACTCCTGGCTATGAGGGCGGTTCTTTGATTTGCATGGGTGAGAGTGGCCAGATCGCTGACTCAAAAAGCCTACCACTTTAGGGATTCGTCTGATTAGGGAGCTGGGAACTCAACTACACAAGATGGAATTCACTCTTTCCCAAATAAGGGGTAAATAGATAAATTGCTCCCTTTATGGCTGATTCCAGAGCTTGAACAATGTGGCACCACACCTTCTCTTGGCTCGAGAAGGGATTAGTCATATTAGGACTATGATCTATTGTTCGTTAGAGGAATTAGTAGTACTTAAGAAGTTAGATGTAACTACAAGGGCAAAATGGTAAATTGGCCAAGTTGGACCTACGAGCGATTTGTGAAGGTTCATTGTATTATTGATTTTTTATATCCAATGGATACAAAAATATATCTGTAGTGCAAAGAGTGTAGCTGTCGGTCTTTAGTGGAGTGCCCGACAGTTAACAGATGGTCAATATCGTGATTAAAGAGTTTAGCAAGTTATTCATGTACTATTGGAGCTTCAAGCTATAGGTCCATAAGGTCCTCTTGATAGCTCAATAGATTCAAGCTGAGAATCAGTTTTTGGGTTAGTTTGAAATGTTCAAATTAACAAGAGAGAATCTGATTATATATGATATAATTAAATTAATTCAATTATATATGATATAATTGATATGATGTGTTTGATACATTATTTGATTGGAGGAATTAATATAAATATGATTTATATTAAATGTCATAAAATAGAAAAAAATTATGGTTTATATGTTGCATATGATGCAATATTAAAACTATAGGTTATAAATATAATATGATAAGTTAGTTATTATATTTACCTATAAACATTAATTATGAGATAACTAATTTTCTTTTTCTCCAATAACTACCTTAGTGGGTGGTTTTACACGATTTTATGGTAACTGTGAGATAAAAGAAAAAATAGTTTTCCAAATCAAAGAGTCGAATCATCTCACATAATTCACTACTGAGAGACTAAACTATAGTTATCGAGTTTACTATATGATACTACTCACTTCTACATGATCGAGTATCAAGTCTATACGATAGACCTTCTTCTATTTTATGATAGTTAATCGTATATTCGACCGTTTACTCCATTCCTCCTTCACTCTATCCAAAATCATACAGAGCTCACAACTCTTGGGTTCTCACACCGAGAATACCAAGGTAATCTTGTGGGAAATACGTGAAGAAAGGGTTCTTCAAAGGTATTATCTTCTTGATCCCTTGTAATTTTGCTAAGAAGCATGTTGTAATCTTTAATACATAATTGTTTATGTTTGATAGTAAACGTTCATGTTCTTTCACAAAAGTTTGTAACGATCCACTTCTGTTCACTGGTCCTCTAGTTTTAGAGTTCCATCATAACATTGGGTACCTCATCCTGTTGACACTATGGGTACAACCCACTTTGTATTTGATATAAACATAATGGTGTAACGTGTTCGTGTACATGACACACGAGTGGAGGTATCCTATGCAATGAGTCTGCATAAGACTGGACCGCGAAATAGTAACCATTAGATGTAACATCATTAACTAGTTTGGTTCCTATTTCAATTGGATGGCTGGTGACGTAAATTGGTAACACATTATATGCGATGCATATCTTAGGTTATGTGTTGGATCTCATACGTCGGGGGTCATGCGTTGGAATAGAATGTATGCGTTCATCTCATATGCAATGACCATGTGTTTCTGTCACAAGTTTTTGTGCACTCTCGCCAAGTATAACGAGATCGCAAGTTTCTCGGGTGATTCAAGGTCGAACTCAAGGACTTGTAGCTAAATGGTATCTGGTAATGTTTTTGCGGTGAATAAATAAAAGAATGATGAGGGTTATGGGCTAAGCACTACTCCTACTCCTAACTATCAGAAAAAGCAGTGGAAGTATGACTGGGAGGTAGAGACGCAGCAACTGTTAACGCATAGTAAAATTCATGGAAAAATAGATGAAAAGGCGAGGATGTCTTCACTGCAACACTAAGCTTGACCGCAAGGGTAACCCCAGTCAATGCAAGCTATGCGATCATGCTATACACTCTTGACGTAGACGCATGCGATGTATATGCGATAGTGTCAAGAAGCCTATTTCTAAGCCTCTATATTCCTGCTCACGTGCTCTCACACATAAGTAAGACGACCGCATACCACCATATCCTACTTAAAGGGTTCATATGCTGTGTAGTAGAAAATGGAGCTTATTCCTAAGTTTCCCATTCTTGCTTATGCGATCCTATTCGCTCTCCTGAGTCTTAGATTTGATTTTTAGACTACTCTACCAAGTATGCCTAAATGATGAATGATGCGCTCATAAGACAAGGTAATCACATAAACATGGTTGACGTAAGATTATTCCCATCTCTAGTGAACATTTGCTTACATTGGTTAATGCGATCAACTACTTACCCTCCCGAGCAGTTAGTTGCTAATGATTCTACTCATAGAAAAGCATTACGTCTGCTTATAGACAAGCGTTGCTACAGCTTCACACATAAGCAAATATGGTTTTCTCATAACACTCGTGCAACGCATACCTCCCGCTGGTTTGCTACATTCTTTATATTCCTATGTCACATGATTAAGTATACAATACTCTAGCAATCTTACATGGTGATGCAATGAAAGTAAAGAATGCTAGTAAATGAAGATGGAGATGGAATCAAAGGAAATATAGAAATGCATTGATCACAAAATGTATTAATCTCTTAAGCCAAAATGCAATATAATAAAAGGATAGAAGAGATATGGAGGGTCGGATGGAAACAATGTCTTGCTTCCATTAGATGTGTGTCAAGGCTGCGGTGGTGCCGTGGATGGGCAGTGGAGTAGACTCTCTTGAGCTCTAACTCCGACGAAGGCTCCGGTCATCACTTGGAATGGTTAAGGGGATGAAGAACTCTCAAGCTATCTTCTCACGTCTGGATCACAAGGATCCACCCAAGGGTAGAAACTTGGATGCTTTGAAATTTTACTCTACGGCTTCTATTTATAGAGCTTGATCGCCGACAGCATTTATGAATCTGCTCTGAATCTGACACTCGCGGTGCGATGGTCCTTTCCTGATTCTCTACTGCTAACGGCGTGGTAGGTGAAATGTCAACATCACCTTTTGATACTCCCGAGGTATGCGTTCATGCTTGGTTTCTGAAGTATCAACGCATTCCATTGCCCTTGCGGTCATCCTTGTATTATGGTTATTATTTTGTAGCTGTAATCTCTCTACGATGACCACATTTGCTTGATGGCCGCAACATCTATGCGATGGACGCATGTGATTGATGGCCGCAACATCCATATGTCGAACGTATGAATTCGCCTTTGCGATGGAGAGATTCCCCGCATGTGGTCGTTTTTGCGATAGCCCAGCTTTCACATATGCGACCGCTTCCTGCGTTAGCTACAAAGATAGACAATTGAATTCATAATAATGCATAAAAGTGGGTTAGTCAAGATTCTTAGTGTCGATCGACAAAAACTCGTTTTCTCATGAATTCCTAACATAATCGCACATATTCTACTCAATAGCCCTCATAATTCTAAATAAAAGGCCTATAATGACATGCATTTTTGCCCGTCATCACACACAAAAACATGGTGACGTAAATTGGCAACACATTATATGCGATGTATGTCTTAGGTTATGCACTGGTTCTCATGCATCGGTGGTCATGCATTGGAATGGAATGTATGCGTTGAACTCATATGCAATAACCATGCATTCCTGTCACAAGTTTTCTTGCACTCTTGCCAAGTATAACAAGATTGCAAGTTTCTCGAGTGATCCGAGTTCGAACTGAGGGACTTGTAGCTAAATGGTATACGATAATGTGTTTGCGGCGAATAAATAAAAGAATGATGAGGGTCTCCTTCTTCAAAAAGGACACCACCACTTGAGAATCCTCTGTATTCTCTTGGGATAAAGGATTCAGACAAGAGTTGTGGGCTTTGCTTGAATCCTTAGAAGAGGGAAGGAGATGGAGAGGAGGAGAGGGAAGAGAAGAAATTTTCTTTTATGTTTTTGTTTTTCCATAGAGAATTCTTCTCTCAACGTTTTTCCAGGAAGAAGATGAAAATCTCATTCACTTTTTTTTTTTACACAACCCATGTATATTAACTGAGAGAAAATGGGGGAGGGAGTTGTAACTCCTTCCCTTTTATTAATTACCATTAAATTAATAATAATAAAAAAATATAAATAAATAAATACTTTATTATATATATACATTATATGTTATATCAAATATAACATATAGCCTATAGTTTTATATTGCATCAAATACAACATAACCTATAGATTATATTTCTCTCAACAATACATGACATTTAATATAAATCATATTTATATGAAATTAACTTATATGAATCTCATCCATATAATTGATATTTGGATCATATCCAAATATTTAATTCCTCTCAAAATAAATCATAATTATATTAATTACATAAATCTCATTATATAATTAGTATTTAAATCATATCGAAAGTTCTCTCATAATACATTATATTATAATGTATCAAATACATTATATTAATTATATCACATATATAATTAATTTAATTATTTATATCATATATAATTAATTCCTTTAATTAATTTGAACACTTCAAATTAATCCAAAATTAATCTCAATTAAATCCTGATTGAGGTCCCCAACGGTATTCGGGTAATTAATTAAAGTCTTTAATTAAATTACCTAACATCCGTTAACTACCGGTCACTGTACTAAAGACCGACTGCTGCACTCTTCGCATTATAGAAAATTTTTTGTGTCCATTGGATATAACCAATCAATAGTGTGATGACCATTGATAAATTTCTCGTAAGTTTAGTTGGGCCAAAATTACTGTTTTGTTCTTGTATTTATATTTAACTCCTTAAGTACCACTGATTCCTCTAATGAACCAAAAGTCATAGTCCAACTATGACTAAGTCCCTCTCGGGCCAGGAGAGGGTGTGGCCACTATGTTCAAGAGCTGGAATCAGTTCTTAAGGGAGCAATTTATCTGCTTGCCCCTACATCGGGGAAGAAGTGAATTTCGTCTTGTGTAGCTGTGTTCCCAGCTCCTCAGTCAGACGAATCCCCAAAATGTAAGCTTGTTGAGTTGGAAATCTGGCCACTCACACCCATACAAATCAAAGGACTGCCTTCATGAGTAGGAGTTCGCAACTCACTCAGGATTCAGGTCATGTCACCTATGGTCATCCTAGTGAAATGTAAGTCTTTATTATCAACGGTGTTATATAAAGAAACTAACCATTTTATGGTATGGGCTTATACAAACTCTTTGTATAGGATACCCCCACTCACTGTCTCCATATGAATGATCAGGATTAGATCATTTGTTTTACAACACATATAACACCTACAAAGCGGGTCGTATTCATAATGTCATCAGGATAAGGTACCAAGCCTTATCCATCTACTACAAACCGTTTAGGTTATTATTTAAACAAGATCCACTTATATTTCTCTACATACTTGTTTAAATTACTTGAAATATTCTTGGAACTTAGTTATTGGATTGAGTATATGCTGATAAAATAAAACTTATTTTATTAACAACAATATGTTTATACAAAGTTTACAAATTACGAGATTACAAGGAGATTTAGGACACCAATCCAAACATTTGGGGACAAGACCGAGTGAGAAGCTTGGAACATAACAATATAAGATGGAATTCACTTCTTTCTGACTTTAGGATAAGTAGATGTGTTTCGCTTAAGTGGTGTCTCCGGAACTTAAACAAAGGGTCTTACCCTTACATTGGACCGAAAAGGGTTTCTATTTATTGGTTGGACCATAAACCAGTTGTTCACTAGAGAAGCACTGGTACTTAGGGATACAAAGGTAACCCAATGGTAAAATGGTAATTTGATCTAGTTGGTGTTATGGACACCCGTGAAGGACCAACTTGTTATTATTGGTCTATATCATTGACAAAGAAATATATCTACAGTGAGAAGCATGCAGTTGTAGGTATTTAGTGGAGTGTACTCATAGTTAACAAATTAATTTGGTTAATGAGTTTAGCCAATTAATCTCATATCGTTGGAGCTTCTGGACTGTAGGTCCATCAGGTCTCCTTGTTGGCTCACTAAAGAATATTAAAGAGGAATGATTTCAATTTTTCAAATCAATTTGAGGAAATTGTATTTTAATGTGATTAATATGTAGTTGATTATGAATGCGATCTATAGATGGAGAGAAACATTTGAATGAGATTCAAATATTTAATTCAAGTAAATTAGATTCATAAAGAATTAATTAATTAAATTAATAGATAGGTGATGCACATAAACATATGATGTTTATTTATGTTAATTAAATATATACGTTAAATTATATTTAATGTATAGATGGTTAATTAATGTGCTAACTAATTAAATAAACGTTATTTAATTAATTTAGCATAAGAGTAAATTGAGAAAGACTTGGAGAAGGGGTTAAGCCATCTCCATATAAATTCTTCCTTATGGCCCTTTTAGGGCAAGAGTTGATTTTGGTGAGATTTACCCTACCCACCAAAACTCAACTTCTCTCTTTACTTTCTAAAAGAAATCTCTCAACCTCTTCCTCTTCCAGTTAGTTGGATACCACCTATCCTGGAATCCTTGAGAATAACAAGGTTATTATTTTGGTCATGTTTAAGTTCAATTTAGAAGAAGTTCGTGCCAAGATCGATAGAATTTTTCATGGAGCTTGGGAATCTTCAAAGGTAATAATGATTCACGTTTAGTTTCCCTTCTCCAAAGCATGCTATTTCATATTTTTGTCCTTTATATATTATGTTTTAGAACATTGTTTTTGTTTATTCAAAAATTGATTTTCGAGATACAAGGCGTTCACACGCTTCGGCTCGAGATTCGATCCCTACAAGAGGTATGCGTCCAAACTACTCAATGTATGAAAGACACATTTGGCTCATGCAATCTACGTCAAATCATCAACTTACAGGCATTGGCATCTGATTGACGATGTTTGATTGAAGCAGAATTGCAGGTGGCTGTCTTAGGGTATGGAATTTAATTCAATCACATCACCAAGTGGCTAAGTGATTGCTTATATAAAGGGAAGCTGAGAAATAGTTGGAGAGTTAGACAGTAGACATTTAGCAAGTACTTAGTCATTTTTCACCTCTGCCGTCTGCATGAAAGGAATAGGAGGGACGGACACCATTTTCCACTATTGATAATGAGGTGCTGCTGGAGAGAAGCTCGAGAGAGACATCTACTTCAAATCCTCCCCAATGTTGGCTGGAGCAAGCATTAAAAACAAGCTAGAGAGGAGAAGAGATTGAACTCTTCAACTTGACTTCCTTTTTTTTCTTTGCATTCTCATTTACCATTCCACCTGATTGAACTAAGATTGATTGTATTAAAACTTATATCTTTAACTAAATCTCATTTTCCACCATTCTCCACATCTCCAACTTTTTATTTTCTAAGTCATTCGTGTGTGTACACTTTCTAGCTTGATGAATGCATAAAGTTTATGCTTGAATCTACCTAATCAGTTGATTGAAGTGAAAAAGCAGTCAAGTCAATCCAGATAGTAGTTAAATGTTGAACACATCAAGCTAGGGCGTGAAGTAACTTTAGAGATAAAATTGTTCATGTCTTTTGCCTATTCTTTGTAATTAACGCATGCACCCTATAGATAGGATCAATTGTGGCATCCACATTGAGAGATGTTGAACATGAACTAAAGAATAGATTTCCAGTGCATCACCCAGACACTTAAATTTTAGAAGACATCTATACCATCTTCATATTCATTTTCATTGTGCTCATTTAGACTTATTGTTCCCACTACGAAATCAACGTAGACCATCTACACTTAAGTCATTCATCCATAAACCATTTTCCCTCTCTGAACTCCTATATCCCCTTGCATGCTTAATTTTATGAAGTGGAAATGTGGATGATATGCGTTGATGAAATTGCATTGTGCACTCAAGTTTCCTCAGCGAAATCCAAGTGTAAATTCCTCTAAGTTTCCTGGTAAGTCCAGGGTCGATCACAGAGACTTGTGAAAAAAGATTGTGTTGGTAATTTTTAGGAAAACCTTGCGGTAACCAAATAAAAAAAACGTTGATTTGTTGTTGATTGCGTTAATGAGAAAATAACAAAATGCGACAGATCTGAGAAAAGTCAGTTGTGTGATAGATGCACTAAGTATGCGATTAACGGGTTGAGAAGATCTTTAGCTAGAGTTACTTGGGAATACGTCAGACTATGGGATCATGCTACCACCATGCACAGCAAGTCATTTTCCAATGCAAATGCGATGCTCATAAGTCTAGGACGTATGTGTTGAATGAAAATGCATCCATAAAGCTTATCCCTAAGTCTCTACTCTTGTCTTATGCAACGATGCAAAATGCATAAAAGCAAGGTGACCGCATACAATCATATACTATCTGCAGGATGCATACGATGTGTTGATAACAAATAGTGCTCATTCCTAAACTCCTATCTCTTGATTATGCATTTTAATCTGACTCTCTCGAGTCTAGATTCTAACCTGACCTTCCCAAGTCTAAATCCTATCCTTAGAATACCCTCCAGAGTATCTCTAATGGACGAATGAAGCATACATAATACAAGATAATCGCATAGCATGAAGAATCCCTAGTTTTGCTAGCTAAATGCTTCTCAACCCATTCAACTAATTTAGCTACTCATGGGTGAATAACAGAGAGTGAACAAATATAGAGAAACAGATTCCATTTCGATAAATGAGTGGAGTACAAAATGACAATGGAAGTTTAAGGTAGAGAGCCTGGTAGCAATTCCTTGCTGACCGAGGCTTTTACACTATAATCTCTATTCGGTTCTAAAGATGTTCCCGCTTTCGCAGGCGTCGGCCCTTTCTCTGTTCTTGAAGCATCTGGCGCTCTCCCAAGCTTACCAGAATGATCTATCAGCATAACCTTCTCTCTCACATCTGTCTTAAAACGAAAGAAAACTATGAACAAAGACGTGCGAACTGAAGTATGAAATCTCTCACTAGTGAACTAGTTTTCTGAAGGATGCCTCTGGTTGTTGAAACAACAACTTAATGTGAGAGTCGAAGCCCCCAAAGGAGAATTGGGCATTTTTTTCATAGGGGATCAGGGTGGTTTTCCATTCCATTCCGGAGACCTTCCTCGATCAAAAGATCGTATTTCTAAATTTTTATAAGGTCTCCCTGGAATTCCTTCCAATCCAGTTTGATAACTCCTTTGAGTGCTAGTTCCGAGCCATCTAAAGTGGGAGTTTCCCATGTATTTTGATCTGTTGAAAAGTAAAGCAGTCATCAAGCCAGAGCTAGTTTAACAGCTACCGATTCGCACTCGCCGGTCAAAGAATTCCCTTTTGAGAACACCGAGACGGAGGTAGACGTCCCTCATTGAAGAAAAATCTTTCTATTTTTCGGTACTCGGACAAAGCCTAATACGATTATGAGAGGGACCCGCCTCACCACTCTCCCCTCCCAAGGTGAACGGCGGCTTCTCTCTCACGATTGTACAGATGGGACGACTTTAATTCCTGACTGATGCGCCGAATCTTTGTCACCGAAAACATGAATGTACTTGTGATCGTTATCGGCTATCAACTTAATTCAGATTCGACTGTCATCATCTTTCTGTCCCATTGCAATTAATTAGCCTTTCACCCAGATGCACCCACCATGTTACACTGACCAAGTTGCGGCGATCTTTCTTGGGCGAATATTTGCAAACGCGATCACTGCAAAGCCTTGCGGTGATGCTACGCTCGACCAATGATTTCCTATGATCACAATTCTTGCATTGCATCAACGCATAATCTGCATAAAAACACTAAAACAAATTGTTCCTTTGCGATGAACGCATGCAACCACAATATTATGAAATTGATGCTTGATGGACGCAATTTAACATGTTTTATCGACGAAATCCAACATTTTTTAAGAACATAGCACTATGATAACGTGCATTTCTGCCCATTATCACACCCCCAAATTTAAACAATGCTTGTCCTCAAGAATAAGCTAAAGGTTCCTTTAGCAAGTCAACCACAATGTTCTTTTCCTAGATTTCTCAAGGATACTTCGTTCAAATCCTATATACCAAAGTTTCCTTAAGTCTTATTCAAGTCTTTTCTTAAAATATTTCTAAGACCTAGGGATTGCAAGCTTAAACTTCAAAAGGACTTTACTAATTTCCAGAACATCGCATGATTTATTTCAAAAAAAAAAAAATTTCACTAGGGTGTCAAATGATTTTATCCTTGAATATTTCGTGACATTATTATTTTTTCTGACCTTGCGCTGATCCAAGTGTCTTGCCTTCATTTTGGCTTGCCCCACGTGTGTCATGCAGACATCCAACTACGAGCAATGCGCCCTTTCTCAAACTAAACTCATACCTATTTGGCAGTGGAGTTGCGGTCATTTATTTATGCGTTGATCCTGGTGACTTACTTTCGTTTTGGCTTGCCCCCACGTGTGTCATGTGGACATCCAACTATGGGTAAGTGCCTTTCATAACTTAACTCTTATCAACATGGGTTTCCCCATTGTGTTGACAGTGGAGTTGTTATTCGCAAAGAGTTTTTTTTTTTTTTTTTTTTTTTTTTTAGAGAAATAGCAAGGTCGAAAATAAAAACGTCACCCCCAAATTTAAAATGCGGCAATGTCCTCATTGCCAAAAGATTGAAATGAGTCATGCGATGTTCTTAGAAGGTGTTGTAAAGAGAGTTTGAAAGAAAGCTAGCGAACCCCTAATTTCTAGAAATATTTTATGAGGTGACTATCTTAAAGTTAAGATGACTATAGTATATATGAAAGACATAGAAGCATATTTTCATCATTGAAATCATACTCGGCAAAGAAACAACATGCGGTAACCTACTAAAGTTATTTCAAATGATTACGGTAATCAAAGAGGATGCGATGATAAGACTTTTAAAACTAAAATGTGATGCGATAGCGCAAAATTTTTTTTAAAAAAAAAAAGGATAAGGAAGAATACACCCCTAAATTTGCACTGTCACTCGCATTGTATATTGACGCATCCTTCTTTGCGGCGATCTCTTTTATTTTGATTGCGGTGATCGAGTGAGATAATTTGCTGCTTCATGTAGCATCTCTGAAATTCTGTGCCTTGATCATTGTAAACAAACAGAGAGAGGGTCAAATTATTGTAAACAAAACAAAAAGTTTTTTTATACATATATATATATAGAGAGAGAACAGTGTAGATAGATAGTCAGTAAAACAAAGTAATTGTGATAATAGATAATAACGAGTAAGATAAAAGTTCATGAAGTGTTTGATGCGGGAAAAGGATATTCAAAAGGATTGCGTCCCTGATGAGGTTGAATCATATAATACTCAGGGACCACTTATTCCAAGTTGGTGTGTTCACATCCATGGTGACTTTTCTCTCTTTTCTTTGTCCTCTGGGATCTTTACTGCCTTAATCCAGAGTTTTTTTCCCATGAATGCTCATTACAATTTCCCCCTTGCGCACATCAACTTGGGCGTGACCGGTTGACAGGAATGGTCGTCCCAATATGATGGGCGCATCTTTGTCCGCTTTATAATCCAAAATGAGGAAGTCTGCCGGCAGGATGAATTTATCGATTGAGATTGCGGCATTTTTCAACTCTCTTTCAGGATGTATTCGAGATCTATCCTCAAGTAGGAGAGTTTCCTTTGTGGGCGTAGGTGTGTCTGCATTCAATTGTTTGAAGATTGATAGCAGTATTATGTTTATACTTGCCCCAAGATCGCATAGTGCTTGGCCACCGTAGGTTCCTCTGATAGAGCATGGTATCGTGAAGATCCCTGGGTCGCCCATTTTAGGTGGGATCATAACATTTTGTGCTATAGCCATTATTGCAATTTTTTCTTCCTCATTTTGTTCCTCTTTCAATCTTTGTGGAGCTATTGGTGGTTGGACTTCTTCTTTCTCAAGATCTAGAGGCTTAAGGGTGGATGCAACTTCAGGGTCTATTTTCTCGGGCTTCTCCAAACTATAGGTCAACGGGTCTTCGGTTATCATCGCATTTAAGTTGGTTCCAGTGGGCTTCTCCCCTACTTCCGCAATCATGTTGTCACTTAGCAAGGAGACTGCTAAGCATTGTTCCTAACTGTTACCCCTAGCATTTCGAGGGAGCTCAATTGAGCTCAGCAACACTCCTTGCGGTCTATTTTTTAGCTCGCCCGCAATTTGTCCCATTTGAATTTCGAGATTTCTAATGGATGTAGCTTGATTCTGAAGCACTGATTCGTTTTTCTCAATGTATTGCTTCAGCAAGCTCTCTAAGGACGAAGATTGCGGTGATTGTGAGCTGCTAGCTTGGCCATGCGCTGGACTATTGTTTTGTGGGAAAAATCCGGGTGGCTCTTCTTTTTGTGCCACAGGTTGAAAGCTTTGTTCTTGATTTTTCCACGCAAATTTTGGGTGGTTTCGCCACCCGGGGTTTAGGGATTATCTCTCATGAAGCATATCGACTGCAGGTTTCTTGGGCATTCTTCCATCGGGTGAGCATCTCCGAAAATGACATAACATGCGGTCATTTGAGTAATTGCGTTGACCTGCCCTTTCTTCGCCCCCATATTATTAATTGTGATGCCTTATATCAAACTCATCATCGTAGTCATTTGATTTTGCAGGGATGCGATGGCCCCATTGTTTGCATCATTATCTTTTATTCTTAATCTCTGATCACTTTCCCACCAATCCTCATGATTTTCTGAAATGCGATCAAGTATACTCTTTGCCTCTTCATATGTTTTGTCGAGCAGACCATCAGCAACTGCCGCATTGGTAGCGGTCTACGAAGAGGGATCCAATCCTTGGTAGAAAATATCCATTTGTAGGCAGTCTGGTAAGCCATTATGTGGACAGTCTCTTACCAGCCACTTAGACCTCGCCTAGGCATCGCTGAGCGATTCGTCATCTTCTTTTTCAAAATTTGTTATTAATTTCCATCTCTTAGAATTCTCAGTTGGTGGGAAATACTTTTTCATCAACTTTTCCACCATCTGTTCCCACGAAGTTATCTCTCCCGGTTCGAGAGAATATGCCCATTTCCTCGCCTGATCACACAAAGAAAATGGAAACAGAGTAGGTTGAACTTCCTTGGTTGAGATATTTGGGAATACAAAAGTGTTGCAGATTTCTATGAAGCTCCTGAGGTGGGCATGCGGGTCTTCGCCATGCCTTCCTCCAAACTGCCCAACAGCCTGGATCATCTGCAATATTATCGACTTTGCATTTCAAACCTTGATCCATCTAACACCGGCCTCATGATTCCTGGAGAGAAATTGTAGAGGTTAGGTGATGCATAGTCCCGATGGGTCTATTGCGATCATTCGCCAGAAGGATCAGGTTGGCCATTATATTGTTCACATTTGCGGCCCTTTCTGCCAGTTGTTCTGCCATTCTTGGTGTTCTCACTTGTTGTTGTTGGCGGTCTCTTAATCTTCATCTGAATGTCCTCTCAATCTTTGGGTCATAATTCACCAGAGATTGAGAGTCTGCAAAGAAATTAAAAAAAATTACCCTTAGCACTCTATTTTGCCAAAGTCCCCGACAACGGCGCCAAAAACATGATGCTAAATTTTATAAAATGGAAATGTGGATGATATGCGTTGATGAAATTACGTTGTGCACTCAAGTTTCCTCAACGAAATCCAAGTGTAAATTCCTCTGAGATTCCTGGTAAGTCCAGGGTCGATCACAGAGACTTGTGAAAATAGATTGCGTTGGTAATTTTTAAGAAAACCTTGCGGTAACCAAATAAATAAATCGTTGATTTGTAGTTGATTGCGTTATGAGAAAATAACAAAATGCAATGGATTTGAGAAAAGTCAGTTGTGTGATAGATGCACTAAGTATGCGATGAACGGGTTGAGAAGATCTTTACTAGCGTTACTTGGGAATACGTCAGACTATGGGATCATGCTATCACCATGCACACTAAGTCATTTTCCAATGCAAATGCGATGCTCCTAAGTCTAGGACGTATGTGTTGAATGCAAAAGCATCCATAAAGCTTATCCCTAAGTCTCTACTCTTTTCTTATGCAATGATCCAAAATGCATAAAAGCAAGGTGACCGCATACAATCATATACTGTCTCTAGGATGTATATGATGCATTGAGAACAAATAGTGCTCATTCCTAAGCTCCTATCTCTTGATTATGCGTTTTAATCTGACTCTCCCGAGCCTAGATTCTAACCTGACCTTCCCAAGTCTAAATCCTATCCTTAGACTACCCTCCAGAGTATCTCTAATGAACGAATGAAGCATACATAATACAAGATAATCGCAAAGCATGAAGAATCCCTAGTTTTTCTAGCTAAATGTTTCTGAACCAATTCAACTAATTTAGCTCCACATGCGTGAATAACAGAGAGTGAATAGATATAGAGAAACAGATTCCATTTCGATAAATGAGTGGAGTACAAAATGACAATGGAAGTTTAAGGTAGAGAGCCTGGTAGCAATTCCTTACTGACCGAGGCTTTTACACTGTAATCTCTATTCGGTTCTAAAGATGTTCCCGCTTCCACAGGCGTCAACCCTCTCTCTATCCTTGAAGCTTCCGATGCTCTCCCAAGATTACTGGAACGATCTATTGGCATAACCTTCTCTCTTGCGTCTGCCTTAAAACGAAAGAAAACTATGAACAAAGACGTGCGAACTGAAGTATGAAATCTCTCACTACTGAACTGGTTTTCTGAAGGATGCCTCTGGTATTTATAGAACATCCAAGGTGAACGGCGACTTCTCTCTCATGATTGTACAGATGGGACGACCTTAATTCCTTACTGATGTGCTGAATATTTGTCACCGAAAAGCTGAATGTACTTGTAATCGTTATCAGCTGTCAACTTAATTCAGATTCGACTGTCATCATCTTTCTGTCCCATCGCGATTAATTAGCCTTTAACCCAGTTGCACCCACCATGTTGCGCTGACCAAGTTGTGGCGATCCTTCTCAGGCGAATATTTGCGAACATGATCACCGTAAAGCCTTGCGATGATGCTACGGTCGACCAATGATTTCCTATGATCACAATTCTTGCATTGCGTCAATGCATAATCTACATAAAAACACTAAAATCAATTGTTCTTATGAACGCATGCGACCACAATATTATGAAATTGATGCTTGATGGACGTAATTTAACATGTTTTATCAACGCAAGCCAACATTTTTTATGAACTTAGCACTATGATAACATGCATTTCTACCCATTATCACCAATGCCTATCAATAATTAGGAAACCTCTACAATAGATTCAAAGACCAACCTTGCGTTAGTATACACTAGAATCCATGCGTTCGACCCTAGGCTTGGCAGGATGCTGAAGGAACTCTAAACAGAGATCAAGTGAATGGAAGTGGATCGTTCCAAATCCCATTGAGAAAGAACACAAACATTTATAGTCTAAACGGAAATGATTATACATAAAAACAAAATTACAACATGCTTCTTTAAAATGCTGAACAAGGGATAAAGTATGCAAACCTTTGAAGAACTTTTCTTCAAGTATCCCTCGATCGTTTAGCAACTCGTTCAACAGCACAAACTCGAATGCAACAGAACTCGATCTCAATGAATGTCTGAATGCACCTCGATCACAATTGAGTTTAACCCGATCCTCGAATGGAATTAAACACCACCACAATGGTTACCTTGGTATTCTTGGTGTGAGAATCCAGGACTTGTGGGCTCTATATGACATTGGATATGTAAACCCCGTACTCCATTTTTCCTACATAAGTGAGTAATAAGCGTGTTAAGTAAAATTATGAAAGAAGATAAATAAGGTAGGCCGATGGAGGAAGAAAATTCTAAGTGTTAGAAAAATTTAGTCAAGGGTGAGTTTAGATAATATAACAAGTGGAAATTTGGTAAGTATGGAAGCAAAGTGTAGGCATACGTTGATGGAGAAGTGTGGACGCATGGGGTTCCATGTGTAGCAACCAAGGTTTGTAGAGCTTAAGTGTTGAAGGCAAGGGTAAACTATGCGTTGGTACTAAGGATGAACGCATGGTTGAAAGACATGATGCGTTGATAACGCTTGCGGCACCCTCAAGTGTGTGCGAGAAAAGGCGCTGGACGATCGTGTAGTAGATGAGCAGCACTATACGATTGGGTATGCGATGGTCTAGTAAGTGAACGACACTATACGATGAGGTAGGCGATCGTGTAGGCGGGGGCTGGGTGATCGTGTAGTAATCGCACAGAGCAGAACGATGCAATAGACAATTCAAAGGATCTCACTAAACGATAGTGCTATACTTTGGAAGATATCGCTAAGCGATGGGGCATTGGCACTACACGATCGGCATCAGCGCTAGACAATGAGCTGTACGACAAGCGCTAGTCGATAGACATTGGGCACTAGACGATGAATGTTGGATGCTAGATGATAGACGATGGGCACTAGACGATGGACGTTGGGTGCTAGATGATATTGGGCGCTAGATGATAGACGCTGGGCGCTAGACAATAGGCGCTAGGCGCTAGAAGATAGGTGCTGGGCGTTAGACAATGGAGTATACGATGCACGCTAAATTTATATTATGAGGCGAAGGCCTAACGTGGGTTGTGAAGGAAGGGAAGGAGAAATAAATTAATTGAAGAAACTCACTAATAAGAATTGGACGGAAAGACTAAGTGCTGGATGAGGTGGCAGTTTGATTCTTGAACAGGGGAGGTGGAAGGAAGTATAAAAGGGAGAGAAATTTCAGAAGCTCGGTTTTGGAAAATGATTTGAGCAAATTAAGTGAGACTAGTGTCGTTCGAAAACTGGGAGGATCTGTTTTTTTAGGATATTTGTTCGGAGAAAGATCTCACACGAAGAATAGAAAAAAGTGAAGAATTTACAGAAGGGGCAGATTCTCGGATTAATCAGAGCCCGGAGTGAATATTGGAAGCTCCAAGGATAAACTACATGGAATTTTTGGCTAATATTTTAAAGGTAAGAAATTTAACTCAATTCTAAATAAGTTTGTAGAAGGAAGTTTCTTAAAAAGAGTCCTGAATTTTGAGTTATGAATTTTTGAAGTTGGAACAGGAAATCGATGTGTAAGCAGGCAGTTACTTGGGAAGATTAAGCAGCAGCTCACCATAGTGAACGAAAGCAAGCGAGAGATAAGAGAATGAGCGAGAGCAAGCGAGAGATAAGAAAGAGGAGGATCTCGCTAAGGATGAAGATCTCGCTGGAAAAGTCATAAATCTTGCTAGAAGTCACAAATCTCGCTAGAAGTGGTAAATCTTGCTCATGAGAGTGATCTCGCTCATAATGATTATCTTACTAATAATATTGTTTTGTTGGTGAAAGTTTCATTAATAAGTGAGCTACCTGAAGCTTTTTTCTAAGAATTCTAAGGAATCTAATAGGGGATTATGTCCTTTCAGGCCGAGAAGAGCAAGGAGAAGCATATAAACCATTTAAGAGCCCCGACGAGCTGTGAGTGATTATAAATGATTTATGAATGTTTTATAAATATTTTAGTAATCCATGCTCTATTAAAATTTTCTTTTATGTTGATTATTTTACAAGAAGTTCCAAGCAAGGCGTTTCTCTAAAGTTTATAAATGCATGCTAGTTACAAAGTTTATGAAATATGCTTTGGTACAATGGTTGAACCATTGTAGTCTTCAAAGGGAGATTCTATGACATGTTTATGTTACAAGTATTTGTAATATGTTTTAAAGTATATGTGCTCTTAATGTTGTTGAGCATGCGTTAGGGTTAAAGCTATGGTTGAATGAAGCTTGATGTACTATGTTTTAAGTACCTAAGGTTATCAAAGTATATGTGTTGGTATTGGATACTGAAGGTAGGGAAGGTATCCTAAAGTGATTTCTATGCTATATTTAAAAACTATTCTTTTTAATACTCTTCGAGAACTTGATAGCCTAAGTGGCCCAGATACTGAAGGTAAGGAAGGTATCTGAGTAAATGTTCCTAAGGTGTTGACGGTACTTAGAAAACTCCATGTGCACGTAGGTAGTTCAATAAAGAGATCAGCGTAGGGGTCTCTCCTAGCCATAGTTCAGTATGAAGAGATCGAAGTAGGGGTGTCTTCTGGCCATGGCTTGGTGTTGGGAATGAGAGCGATGGATGTTCATTCTCAACTAAGATTCATTTTTCAGATACAATGGATTTAAAAGTTTTATGTACACGTTTGCTTGGCATATTCTAGTTCCAATATTATGTTTTCTAGCTTTCAGTTTAAGTATGAGATTTATGTTTTTATTCAGCCACTCACTGGGCGAATCGCTCATTCTTTCAAATGTTTTTCTTTTCCCAGGTATTGGTCATCTCCCTAGAGGTTAGCTGTCATGCTGCTCTACCACTCAAGGACTCCAGTTAAAAGTCCAAAGTGTAGAGAGAAGTTTTAGGTGTTTACTCTGTAAATGTTTGTACACATGTGGTTCTCATATTAGGGACTAGTAAAGTATATTGGGACCGCTGAACCCCGTATGTGTTAATATGATGTAATTATGTGTTGTTGATCCCTAGTGTTCTAAGGTTATTTTTAAAGTTTCATTAGTTTGGTGAATGTTATATATGTATTCTAGTGATTTAAGCAAGTTAAGGATATTAGTTTGGCAGTAAGTGCCACAAAAGAGTTGGTAACTACTATCGTCACATTCACTTATGGATCGAGAAGGGTAATCTGGGAGGGGGTGTGATAAGTTGGTATCAAAGCATAAGATTTTGGGAAAAGAGAGACAG
Organism: Benincasa hispida; assembly: GCF_027475165.1. Lineage (NCBI taxonomy): Eukaryota > Viridiplantae > Streptophyta > Magnoliopsida > Cucurbitales > Cucurbitaceae > Benincasa > Benincasa hispida. The sequence continues at coordinate 53,985,175 of NC_143482.1, forward strand.
TTCATGCATGAGTCTAGGTCCCTAAACGTAAGTTCCTAACATGTGTACTACATAATTAGGAAATGACGCTTTGAAGAAGAGGCATGCAGAGCAGTCAGACAACAGATGAGAACCCTGACCCTACCTTTAGAACTTTCGATACTCGAGGGAATCCAATTTTTAGTGAACGAAAAGGTAAAGACCCGGTAAATCAGGAAACAACTTCATACGGGGAGCTGAGGATTCCGCAGATAGGAACAAATCCTAAGTTAGAGGACAGAATATTTAATAGGATCGGCAAATGGTTGGTGGAAAGTGTCGAGTCGATTCTGGTAGGTTCAGAAAGGAAGTACGGTATTGAGAAAGACCTAATAGGTACTGATAAAGGATGGAAAGCAAAGGAAGAATGACAACGAGCTTCAACAAGTCGAAAGGTGAGAGTTCTAGACCTCCATTTTCTGGTCAAGTAGTTAGGAAGAGACTGGTAGCTACAAGTCAGCATGGTGTAAGAAGAAAGAACCCAAGACTTGTGGTTAGTATGGGTGATAGATCAAGGTTTGGGCATCCTACCGAGCCAGTAGCTAGTACCGGTAAGAAACCTGTATGTACGAATTGTGGTAAGCATCATCGAGGGACATGTTATAGAGGGAAAAGCGTATGTTTCCAATGGGGAAAGGTAGGACATTTCAAAAAGGAATACCCCCAGCTAGGTCGAGGAGTTCAGATAGAACACAGAATGACTTTACAGATTATAGATCAGCCTAATGGCTTAGGAGCCCAAGGAAGGGATTTAAGAGAAAAAAAACGAGAAAGGGAGTAGGACGACCTCAACGGTGGTGCACATTTTACGAAGTGACCCATCAGGAGGCAGAAGAGTCTCCTGATGTTTTGAAAGGTAAAGTAACTTTACGTACCAGTATATTTATGAAATAGTTGCTTATGGTGCTATACCTTTATTTTTATCTAGAATGTTGCATTGCTTATAGGAAAGATTGTAGAGAGCATGTCCCTAAATAGTTATTATTATACTGTGGAGGGGTTGTAATAATATAAGAGTTTTACAGGCTGTGGGGTAGTTATTGATAATTATAGTTTATGAAGTGATTACATTAGATTTCCTGGAATTGATGTCACTTTAGAGCATGGATTTCTCGAATAAATAGTACGACCGTATGGAATGTTTTAAGAATAGATAATGTTCAAGAGATTTGGTAGGCAAGAGATAATATTTGTAGGAAGCAAAAGAATACTTTCAGGAAGGTTAATATCAGCAGTGGAGGCTAGGAAGCTGCTAAGTAAAAGATGTGAAGCCTATTTAGCCCACGTGACAAGTTGTGGTACCTGAAAAAATTAAAGAGATGGAATTATGGATGAAATGCGATGATGAAAATGTATTGAGCACTCAAGTTTTCTCAGCAAAATCCAAGTGTAAACCCCACTGAGTTTCCCGGTAAGTCCAGGGTCGAAATCAGAGACTTGGGAAAATAGGTTGCAGTGGTAATTTTTAGGAAAACTTTGCGGTAACCAAATAAATCAATAGTTGTTAAGGTCGATGTTTGCGGTAATGAAAAATAAACAAATGCAGTGGAGTTTGAAAAGAGTTGAATAAATGGAAGATGCGATGAGTATGCAGTGAACGGGTTGAGAAAAGTTTCGGCTAACACTTCCTAAGATGCGTTCATGCTATGCAATCATGCAACATGCATACAACAGTAAACCACCTCTCGGATCGAATGCCACGGCTTCTAAGGCTAGAAAGCATGATATATATGCGATAAGTCTACAGGACCTACACATAAGCCTCTATTCTTATTTATGCGATGACAAAATGACACACACAAATAAGGCGACCACATAATATCATTGCTATCTCTAGGATGCATGCGATGCAGGTTGGCAAACAGAGCTTATCTCTAAGTTTCTATCTCTTGTTTATGCAATTCTAATCTTACTCTCTTGAGTCTAGATTCTAACCTAGCTCTCTCGAGTCTTAAGTTCTTTCTTTAAACCCTCTTTCAAGTAGCTCTAAAGGGATATTTGGCACAGCATAACACAAGATAATCGCAAGCAATGAACTTCTTAGGTCATGTTAGCTTAGTTCTTCTCAACCTATTCGACTAGTTTTGTTACTCATGCATACTAAGAGAGTGAACAGATGTAGAATAAGAACTTCCATTGTATAAATATAAAAATGAAGTACAAAACAACAATGCAAGAATAGAATAAAGAGCTTGGTAGCAATCTCTTGCTTCCCAGGCTTTTACACTGTCTTTCTACTTGTGTTCAAAATATAATCTCACTCTCGCGAGAGTCGGCCCACTCTCTACTTCTACGCCTCAAGATTCTCTCTCGAGTTTCCCTGAGCGATCTCTGACATCTCTACTCTTCTCTTGCTTCACCTTAAAATAAAAAGGAAAACTATGGACAAAGACATGTTGAGCTAACTGATCCGAACTTCTGAATTTTCGAACCCCTTTTCTGAAGGATGCCTTTGGTATTTATAGAGCTTTGGGGTGAAGGCGGCTTCTCTCTTATGATTGCTCAGATGGGATGGCTTTAATTCCCTGACTAATGCACCAAATATTTGTCACCGAAAATCTGAATGTACTTGTTATCGTTAGCGGCTGTCAGCTTAATTCGGATTTTACCGTCATCAGCTTTTTGTCCCATCCTGATTAATTATGCCTTTCACGCAGATGCGCCCACCAAGTTGCGGCAATCCTTCTTGAGCAAATGTTTTCGAACACAATCACCGCAAAGCTTTGCGGTAATGTTGCGCTCGACCAATGATTTCCTATGATCGCAATTTCCGCCTTGCGTCAATGCATATTCTGTATAAAAATACAAAAATCAACTGATCCTATGCGATGAACGTATGCGACCGCAATGTAATAAACTTAATGCTTTTTGGACGCAATCTAACATATTTTATCAACGCAATCCAGTATTGTTTAAGAACTTAGTACTATGATAACGTGCATTTCTGCCCGTTATCACACCCCCAAATTTAAACAATGCTTGTCCTCAAGTATATGCTAAAGACTTCCTTTAGTAAATCGATCGCAATGTTCTTTTCCGAGATTTCTCAAGGATACTTCGTTCAAATCCTATATGCCAAAGTTTCCTTAAGTCTTATTCAAGTCTCCTCTTAAAATATTTCTAGGACCTAAGAACCGCAAGATTAACGTTTAAAAGGACTTTACTAAATTCCAGGACATCGCATGATTTATTTCAAAAAGAAAACTTTTCCATCGGGGTGTCAAATGATTTTATCCTTGCATATTTCTTTACACAATTATTTTTTTTTTTGACCTTGCACTGATCCAAGTGCCTGGTGGTGGGAAATTGGAAGTCAATTTTACTCGACAACCAAAATCCCGTGGACGTGTTATGCGATGCATATTCCTAAGATATGCGTTGATAGTCATGCGTCGATGGTCATGTGTTGAACTGATAATGCGTTAATGAATGTATGCGATGACCGTGCATCCTGCCACAAGTTTTCTTACACTGGAACCAAGTATAATTCCAATACAAATTTCTTAGATAATCCGAGGTCGAACACAGGGACTTGTAACTATATGTTTGCGGTGATGTGCATATGGCGGTATAAATAAAAGAATGGAGGGGATATTGCTAAGTTTATCCTACTCCTACTTCTATCTAACAAACAACGCGATGAGAATATGCATGAGAGGTAGAGATACGACAACACTTGACATGAAATAAATGAATGGGAAAAGTAGATAAAATGTGGAGATGTTTTCATTGCAATACTTAAGAGTGATCGCAAGGGCAACCTCAGTCAACGCAAGCCATGCAATCATGCAACCCACATACAATAGTAAACCACCTCTCGGTGCGAATGCTATGGCTTCTAATGCTAGAATGCATGCGATATATGCGCTAAGTCTATAGGACCTACACATAAGCCTTTATTCCTATTTATGCGATGAAAAAATGACATCCACACAAATATGTGACAACTTAATATCATTTCTATTCCTAGGGTGCATGCGATGTAGGTTAACAAACGGAGCTTATCTCTAAGTTCCCTGTTCTTGACTATGTGTTCCAATCCACTCTCTCGAGTCTTAGATTTAGGTTTTAGACTACTCTCCTGAGTATGCCTAAATGATGAACGATGCAGTCATAGGACAAGGTAACCGCATGAACTTGGTTGACACAAGATTATTCCTATCTCTAGTGAACAATGCATACATTGCTTAATGTGACCAACCTCTTACCCTCTCGGGCAGTTGGTTGTTGCTGACTTTACTCATAGACAAGCAATGCGTTAGCCTATAGACAGGAGTTGCTATAGCTTCACACTATGAAAATAAGGTTACTCACATAGTCACACAATGCACACCTCTCGGTAGATTGCTACATGCTTCATATCCCTAATCAACATGACTAAGTATGCAATACCCAAGCAATCTCACTAAGTGTTGCAATGAAAGTAAAGATGCTAAGCAAAGAAGATGGTGATGGAGTTGAAGGAACAGAGAAATGCATTGAAAACAGATCGTATTAATTCCTTAATTCAAAATGTCATACAATACAATATAGCAAATGAAAGGAAAAGGAAATGACCGGCTGGAAGCAAAACTTTGCTTCCAACGGATGTGCATTAAGGCTGCCGGTGGTGCCATGGATGGGCGAAGGAGATGACTCTCTCGAGATCTAGCTCCGATCGAAGGCTCTAGTCGTCACTCGAAATGGATCAGGGAGGTAAAGAACTCTCAGGCATATTCTCACGCATTTGTCTGGATCGCGGGGAAAATCCCCGATTTGAGGGATAATCTCTGGATCACTTGAATTTTAGCTTATCGGCCTCTATTTATAGAGCTTGGGTCACCAACAGCATTAATTGGAATGCTCTGAGTCTGACATTCGGCGCATTAGTCCTTTTCTGAACCTCTGCCACCAATGGCGTGGTAAGTTAAATGTCAACATCATCTTTTGGATTTTCTCGAGATAAATGCGTTGATGCATTCATTCCACCTACCTTGCGTTGATCCCATTAGTTTGAATTTTCACGTAGCCGCAATCATTCAATGGCCGCATTCGCTTAATACCGCAACTCTACATGATGACCGCAATCGACAAACGAGCGTAATCCTCATGTGATGGACGCATGCGGCTGATCACCGCAACACCCATGCATTGATCTAATACGTTTGCCTTGCGATTGAGAGTTTCTCTGCATGTGGTCGTCAATGCGGTGGTTTGGTTTCCGTGTTTGCATTCATTTCCTACATTGGCTACAAAAATAGAATATTGAACGCATAACTAACGCAAAGTAACGGGTTAGCTGAGATTCATCATGCTGATCGGTGCAAACTCTTTTTCACGTGAATTCCTAACATGATTGCCGCATATTTTGCCTAACAACCTTCATAATTCTAAGTAAAAGAACTAAGATGGCATGCATTCATGTCATCAGTGCCTTGTCTTCGCTTTGGTCTGCCCCCACGTGTTTCATGTGGACATCCAACTACGAGCAATGCGCTCTTCCTCAGACTAAACTCATACCTACTTGTTAGCAAAGTTGCGGTCATTTATTTATGCGTTGATCCTGGCAACTTACATTCATTTTGGCTTGCCCCCACGTGTGTCATGCGGACATCCAACTACGGGTAAGTGCCCTTCTTAACTTAACTCTTATCAACATGGGTTTCCCCATTGCGTTGATAGTGGAGTTGTTATTCTCAATTTTTTTTTTTAAATAGCAAGGTCGAAAATAAATACCTCACCCCTAATTTTAAAATGTAGCAATGTTCTCATTGCCAAAAGATTGAAAGAAGTCATGTGATGTTCTTAGAAAGCTTCGTAAAGAGAGTTTGAAAGAAAGCTAGCAAACCCCTAACTTCTAGAAATATTTCATGAGGTGACTATCTTAAAGTTAAGTTGACTCAAGTATATACGAAAGAAATAGATGTATGTTTTTTTATCATTGAAATCATAATTGGCAAAGAGACAGCATGCGGTAACTTACTAAATTTATCCATGTCAAATGATTTCGGTAATCAAAGAGGATGTGGTGATAAGACTTTTAAAACTAAAATGTGATGTGATAGTGCAAAATTTGAAAAAAGAGTGAAGGAAGAATACAACCCCCAAATTTGTGCTGTCGTCCACATTGTGTATTGATGCATTCTTCTTTGCGGCGATCTATCTTCTTTGGATTGCAGTGATGGAATGAGATAAGTTGCTTCTGCGTGTAACACCTCCGCAATTCATCGCCTCAATCGTTGCAAGAAAAACAGAGAGAGAGTCAAATAAGTTTAAACAAAACAACATTCTTTTACCGCAAAATTTTTTTTTCAGAACAATAAGAGTAAGAATTGATAAAGACTGAAAAGATATAGTGAATTGAAAATTCTGAGTAGTAGAGGAGAATTGAAGATTCCATGATTCCCAAAACTTTCGTCCCTGATGGATTCGATCGTCTGATAACGCAGAGACCTCCTACTTCCTTCTTTATTCAAAGTTCTTTAGTTCCACGGAGTCGACTTGGCGATGCCAACCTTCTCCATGATACGCCTTTACTTGCTGCCCATTAACTTTGAAAATGTTGGTTTTGTCATCATTTGATAATTCAACTGCGCCATGCAGAAAAACTTGTCTAACTATGAATGGTCCGGACGAACGTGACTTTAATTTTCCCGGGAAAAGCCGTAGTTGTGAGTTGAATAGTAAGACCCTCTGCCCGACTTGGAGGTTCTTACCACATATGTGTTTGTCGTGCCAGCGCTTGGTGTGTCCTTATAAATCTTTGCATTCTCATATTCGTTAATCCTCCATTCTTTTAGCTCGACCAGTTGCGTTTTTCGTGCTTCTCTTGCTTTCTTCAAATCAAAATTCAGTTTCTTCACCGCCCCATTGCCTTGTATCCAGATCCAGAGGCAAATGACATACCTTTTCAAATACCAACGCATATGGGGCATACCTAGGGGTGTTCTAAATGCAGTTCGGTATGCCCACAATGCATCGTCGAGCTTTGTTGATAAATCTTTTTGCGAAGGCTTACTACCTTCTCGAGTATCAGTTTAACCTCCCGATTGGCCACCTCGGCCTGACCATTCTTTTGCAGATGGTATGCGGTGGCCACTTTGTGGAGAATGTTGTATTTGCGCAGTAGCTCCTTAACGGTATGATTGAAAATGTGAGACCCCTCATCACTTATTATGGCACGTGGGGTGCTAAAACGAGTGAAAATGTTCTTCTTCAGGAATTGAGAGACTACCGCCGCATCGCTTACGGTGCACGCCACTGCCTCTACCCACTTTGATACATAGTCGACGGCTAATAAATATAGTGTTTACCATTCGAGGGAGGGAATGGTCCCATGAAATTAATACCCCACACGTCGAACAATTCCAGCTCCAAGATGGCGTTCATTGACATTGTATGGTTCCATGAAATGTTACCTGTGCGTTGGAACCGATCACACTTTCTGGCATAGTCAGGCGCATCCTTAAACAATGTTAACCAAAAGAATCCACTCTGTAAAACCTTGGCTGCGGTGCGCTATCCTCCAAATTGGCCACCATATGGTGAGTCATGACATTACGACAATATGCGTTGTTGAGCAGCATTTGGTACGCATAGTCGTAGAATCTGGTGTACCCCCCTTTTGTACAGATTCGACTCATCCCAGTAATAATATATGCATTCATATTTGAGCTACCTCTGTTGGTGGTAGGTATAATTTTCAGGAAATTGTCCACAAACCAGATAGTTGACTATGTCAGCGTACCAAGGCAATTCTTCAATATGGAACACCTGCTCATCTGGGAACACCGCACTCACCTCCGACTCATTGCAGTCAACCTCAGGGTTTTCCAATCTTGACAAGTGATCCGCAACTTGCTTCTCCGTCCACTTTCGGTCAATTATTTCTATGTCAAATTCTTGAAAGAGGAGAACCCATCTGATCAACCTCGGCTTCGCGTCCTTCTTTGTCATTAAGTACTTTATTGCTGAATGATCAGTAAGGATGAGTACCTTCATCCCCAACAGATATGCTCGAAATTTTTCCAACGCAAAAATTACCGCAAGAAGCTCTTTCTCTATTGTGGTATAATTGGTCTGCGCAGGATTTAACGTCTTACTCGCATATGCGATGGGATGTAAGATTGTTTTTCTCTTCTGTGCCAAAGCTGCTCCCATTGCATACCTGCTTGCATAGCACATTATTTCAAAAGAAAGTGTCCAGTCAGGTGCAATCAACATGGGTGCGGTAATCAGCGCATTCTTCCAAATTCTGAATGCGTTGAGGCAATTGTTGTCAAAATCAAATTTTCTATCAGCCTCCAACAACGCACTCAATGGTCGTGCTATTCTCAAAAAGTATTTGATAAAGCATCTGTAGAATCTAGCGTGCCCCAAGAAACTTTGTACAACCTTCATGCTTGTTGGAGGAGGATGTTTTTCAATAGCTTCGATTTTTGCTTTATCCACCTCTAACCCGTCCCGAAAAACCTTGTGCCCCAATACGATGCCCTCCTTAACTATAAAATGACATTTTTCCCAGTTAAGAACCAGACTCGACTCTTCGCATCTCTTCAGTATCTTCTCCACGTTGCCTAAACAGACTTCATAGGTGTTCCCATAAACAGAGAAGTCGTCCATCAAGATTTCAACAGAGTCCATTTTGCCAAAATTGTTTTCAAATTTGGGCTAAAAAAAAAACACTAGTTTGAGGAAAATTCATAACCCAAAACCAAACCCAAAAATCCATTTCTTTTTCCATCTATTTCTTTCTCTCGGTTTCTTCATCCACCAGGTCCCACAATCCGATTCTGAGTCTAGAGGATAATAGGTCAACTGTAGTGGTGGTTCGAAAGAGTTCGGGTCGAGATTCAATGAGGAAAAGCGGTTTTCGGGAGCTTCAAAGGAAATTTTTAATCTACTGTTTTTTCCTTCAATTGCATGCTTTTTTCCTTTAAATTAAAAGCAATTAAAGTGTAATTAGATACTTTTTCCACTGCATCTCGTGTTCCATCAACTGTACCTCTTCATTTTTTTCTTTTCAAGTCTCTGCGGGAAAGGTGGTAACTACACTCTCACAGTCCCCTTCTCTGTTGGCTTTGAGGTCGATGCAACTTATGGTTCTATTGCTTCTTTTTCTCCTTCTTCTTCTTGATCACCGCAATTTCAGGTTCTGCCACAATGGGAGCAGTCCGACTCGGCTCTTTTCATTCTCCCTCCACAGTTTTTCCACTCCACAGTGTCACAACCTGACATTGCTCTTTACCTGATCCCTTCGGGTTGTGTGGGAGTTCTATTGAACTCGGAAGAGCCCCTTGCAGTCTGTTCCTTAACTCACTTGCAATCTGGCCCATCTGTAATTCTAGATTGCAGATGGACGTAGTCTGACTTTGAAGCACAGTTTCATTTTTCTCTATATATTGGTTCAACAGGCTCTCCAAGCAGGATGATTGCTAGCTTCATTTCTTGTCTGACTGTTATTGCACGGGAAGAATCCAGGTGGCCCTTCTTTCTGCGCCACAAGTTGGAAATTTTGCTGCTGATTCTTCCATGTAAAATTGGGGTGGTTTCTCTACCCAGGGTCATAGGTATTCAAAAAGGGATTATTTTTTACAAAGTAAATGGACTGTGGATTCTGCGGGCATTCTTTCATTGTGTACCCATCACCGCAAGTCGCACACCTTGCGGTGTTTTAACTGATTACATTGACTTGCCCATTTTGCGGTGTTGGGCTGCTAATCGTAATTCCCTGAATTAAGTTCATCATTGCGGTCATCTGATTCTATAGTGAAGTAATAGCACCATTACTTGCGTCGTTATCCTTGATTCTCAGTCTCTGATCACTCTCTCTCCAATCTTCATGGTTCTTAGAGATGCGATCAAAGATATTCTTAGCCTCGTCATACGTTTTGTCAAGCAGACCACCAGCGGCTGCCACATTGACAGCAGTCTGCGAAGTGAGATTTAAACCATGATAAAAGATTTCCATCTGAAGGCAGTCTGGCAAACCATTGTGTGGACAGTTCCCAACCAACCTCTTAAACCTCGCCCAGGCATCGCTGAGCGATTCGTCTATGTCCTGTTCAAAATTTTGTATGAGTTTCCTTCGTCTAGCATTCTCATTCGGTGGAAAATATTTCTTCGTGAATTTCTCTACGACCTGTTCCCATGAAGTGATCTCTCTCGGCTCGAGGGAATACACCCATTTTCTTGCATGATCACATAGAGAAAATGGGAACAAAGTTAGTCAAACTTCTTCGACAGAGATGTTCGGGAACACAAAAGTATTGCAAATTTCGATAAAGCTACGGAGGTGGGCATGCGGGTCTTCGCCACGCCAACTTCCGAATTGTCCTGCAGTTTGGATCAACTACAGCATCACTGGTTTCATTTCGAATTGACTTCCATCAAGGGCAGGCCTCATGATTCCTAGGGAGAAATCATAGTGGTTTGGCGATACATAGTCCCTTATGGGTCTATTGCGATCGTTAGCCAGAAGGATTGAATTCACCATGACGTTGTTTTTGTTTGGTGCTCCGTTTCCAGGCTCCTTCGTCATCTCTTCTTTGTCTGACTGTTGTTGTTGGCGATCTCTTAATCGTCGTCTGAACGTCCTCTCAATCTCTGGGTCGTTATTCGCCAGAGATTGAGAGTCTGCAAAGAATTCAGAAAAATTACCGTTAGCACACTATTTTACCGAAGTCCCCGGCAACGGCGCCAAAAATGATGCATGATTTTATGATGTGCAATTATGGATGAAATGAGATGATGAAAATGCGTTGAGCACTCAAGTTTTCTCAACGGAATCCAAGTGTCAACCCCACGGAGTTTCCTGAAAAGTCCAGGGTCGAACTCAAGGACTTGGGAAAACAAGTTGCGGTGGTAATTTTTAGGAAAACTTTGCGGTAACCAAATAAATCAATAGTTGTTGAGGTTGATGTTTGCAGTAATGAAAAATAAACAAATGCGGCGAAGTTTGAAAAGAGTTGAATAAACAGAAGATGCGATGAGTATGTGGTGAACGGGTTGAGAAAAGTTTTGGCTAATACTTCCTAGGATGCGTTCATGCTATGCGATCATGCAACATGCATACAACAGTAAACCACCTCTCAGTGCAAATGCCACGGCTTCTAAGGCTAGAACGCAGGCGATATATGCGATAAGTCTATAGGACCTACACATAAGACTCTATTCTTATTTATGCGATGAAAAAATGACACACACACAAATAAGGCGACCATATAATATCATTCCTATCTCTAGGATGCATGCGATGCAGGTTGGCAAACAGAGCTTATCTCTAAGTCTCTAACTCTTGTTTATGCAGTTCTAATCTTGCTCTCTCGAGTCTAGATTCTAACCTAGCTCTCTCAAGTCTTAGGTTCTTTCTTTAGACTCTCTCTCAAGTAGTTCTAAAGGGATATTTGGCACAACATAACACAAGATAATCATAAGCAATGAACTTCCTAGGTCATGTTAGCTCAGTTCTTCTCAACCCGTTCGACTAGTTTTGCTACTCATGCATACTAAGAGAGTGAACAAATGTAGAATAAGAACTTTTATTGTATAAATATAAAGATGAAGTACAAAACAACAATGCAAGAATAGAATAAAGAGCCTGGTAGTAATCTCTTGCTTCCAAGGCTTTTACACTATCTTTCTACTTGTGTTCAAAAGATAATCTCGCTCTCACGAGAGTCGACCCGCTCTCTGCTTCTATGCTTCAAGGTTCTCTCTCGAGTTGCCCTGAGGGATCTCCGGCATCTCTACTCTTCTCTTGCACCGCCTTAAAATAAAAGGGAAAACTATGGACAAAGATGTGATGAGCTAACTGATCCGAACTTTTAAATTTTCGAACCCCTTTTGTGAAGGATGCCTTTGGTATTTATAGAGCTTCGGGGTGAAGGCAGCTTCTCTCTTATGATTGCTCAGTTGGGATGGCTTTAATTCCCTGACTGATGCGTCGAATATTTGTCACCGAAAAGCTAAATGTACTTATTATCGTTAACGGCTATCAGCTTGATTCGGATTTGACCATCATCAACTTTTTGTCCAATCGCGATTAATTATGCCTTTCATCTAGATGCACCCACCAAGTTGCGCCCACCAAGTTGCGGCAATCCTTCTTGAGCAAATGTTTCTGAACACAATCACCGCAAAGCTTTGCGATAATGCTGCGCTCGACCAATGATTTCCTATGATCGCAATTTTCGCCTTGCGTCAACACATATTCTGCATAAAAATACAAAAAACAACTGTTCCTATACGATGAACGCATGCGACCACAATGTAATAAACTTAATGCTTTTCGGACACAATCTAACTTATTTTATCAATGCAAGCCAGCATTGTTTAAGAACTTAGTACTATGATAATGTGCATTTCTGCCTGTTATCAAAGACTGAAGCTATAGTGAATTGGGAAAGACCCACCAATGTATCTGAAGTACATCTTTGATCAGAAGGAACTGAACCTACAACAACAAAGATCGGTTGAACTGAAAAAAGACTATAACTGCTCAATCGAGTACCACCATGGTAATCAAATGTTGTAGCTGATGCATTGAGCAGGAAATCCTTAGGATCCAAAGAAGTTCTTGGACCGGTATCAGGAATGTTACTCCAGGAGTTTAGGAGTTCTAGGGCCACTCTATGAGTAGGTCAGTAAGGTGGATTGATTGCTACATTTCAGGTAAGACCTATTTTGATGGAAGATCTTAAGCATGAATAGTTGAAGGATCCTGATCTCTAGAAGCTTGCAAAAGAAGTGAGCAAGGGAGTAAGAACTAATTTTTAGTTAGGAGTAGATGGAATGTTAGTAAAGGAATGAGGAATGTGGGTGCCTAATGTGTTGCAGCTTAAGCAAGCTATTTTGGAATAGGCACACAGTTCTGCTTACTCCATGCATCCAAGAAACACCAAGACGTATAAAACCTTGAAGAAATTGTAGTGGTAGCCTACAATGAAGAAAGGCATAGCTGAGTGGGTAGACCGATGTTTGATTTGTCAACAAGTGAAACCTGAAGGGCAGAGGCTGACAGGATTACTCGATCCACTACTGGTACCTGAGTAGAAGTCAGGAGTCATGCAGGTAAACATAGACTTTTCACTAGGAATAGAATGTGTAGCAGGTTTGCTTAGAGGTTGGTGACAAATGTGGTCTATTCTAGTGAATTCAGGGGAAAGGGTGTAATCTAGAGGAAGTCCTAGTCAGATTAATCCCAAGAGGAGGGAAAAGATGAGCAATAGTGAGCTCGAAATGTACCAGGGGTACGTTGAGTATAAAAATAAGGGACAAAATGGTCAGTAGAAGACAAAAAGGGAAAGGTCCAGATCTGCTGATGTTCCAGGTAATAGCTTGAAGTTTGAATTGTGACTGAGCTAGGGACTAGTACAGTTAAGAAAACCTTATGTATACAGTACGATAAGCCATAGTTGGGAAATGTTATAGTAGAAAGAATGTCTTCTCCCAAGTATGTTATAGTAGAAAGAATGTCTTCTCCCAAGAATGTTCCAGTGGTATTGCTAGGAAATAGAAAAGGACCACCCTAGTAATAAATGAATACTATGACTCAGTGGAAAATGAAAGAGTCACCAGAGGATGTAACAAATACAGTGAACTATTATGACCAAGTTGTTCATACATACTAGTATTATTTAATATGGACAAAGTTATATTAGAGTAGCGCAACGAAGCATAGTAAAAGAAAAAGAAAGAAAGAGGAAAGAAAAGAAGAAGGTTGTAAATTTTATGACCAAAGGATGTGGTGAAACTCTAGTTATAAGTAAGTCTGAGCAAATTTCGCGGACGAAATTTCTTTATGGGAGAGGTAATTGTAAACCCTGTACTCCATTTTTTCTACATAAGTGAGTAATAAGCGTGTTAAGTAAAATTATGAAAGAAGGTAAAGAAGGTAGGTCGATGGAGGAAGAAAATTTTAAGTGTTAGAAATACTTAGTCAAGGGTGAGTTTAGATAATATAACAAGTGGAAATTTGGTAAGTATGGAAGCAAAGTGTAGGCATGCGTTGATGGAGAAGTGTGGACGCATGGGGTTGCGTGTGTAGCAACCAAGGCCTGTAGAGGTTAAGTGTTAAAGGCAACGGTAAACTATGCGTTGGTACTAAGGATGAACGCATGGGTTGAAAGGCATGATGCATTGATAAGACTTGTGGCACCCTCAAGTGTGTGCGAGCAAAGGCGCTGGACGATCGTGTAGCAGATGAGTGGCACTATACAATTGGGTATGCGATCGTCTAGTAAGTGAATGACACTACACAATGAAGTAGGCGATCGTGTAGGCGGGGGCTGGGTGATCATGTAGTAATCACGCAGAGCGGAACGATGCACTAGACGATACGAAGGATCTCGCTAAATAATAGCACTATACTTTGGATGATAGCACTAAACGATGAGGCATTGGCACTGCACGATCGGCATCAGCGCTAGATGATGAGCTGCACGACAAGCGCTAGACGATAGACGTTAGGCACTAGACGATGGATGTTGGGTGCTAGACAATAGATGATGGGCACTACACGATGAATGTTGGGTGCTAGATGATAGACGTTGGGCGCTAGACGATGGATGTTAGGTGCTAGACAATAGATGATGGGCACTACACGATGGATGTTGGGTGCTAGATGATAGACGTTGGGCGCTAGACGATAGACGCTGGGCGCTAAATGATAGGCGCTGGGTGTTAGATAATGGAGTATACAATGCACGCTAACTTTATATTATGAGGCAAAGGACTAACGTGGGTTGTGAAGGAAGGGAAGGAAAAATAAATTAATTGAAGAAACTCACTAATAAGAATTGGCCGGAAGTACTAAGTGCTGGATGAGGTGGCAGTTTGATCCTTGAATAGGGGAGGCGGAAGGAAGTATAAAAGGGAGAGGAAATTCAGAAGCTCGGTTTTGGAAAATGACTTGAGCAAATTAAGTGAGTTCACTAAGTGCTGGAAGGATCTATTTTTTTAGGATGTTTTTCCGGAGAAAGATCTCACATAGAAAATAGCAAAAAGTGAAGAATTTGCAGAAGGGGCAGATTCTCAAATTAATTAGAACCCGGAGTGAAGATTGAAACATCTAGGATAAACTACATGGAATTTTCAGCTGATATTTTGAAGATAAGAAAGCTATCTCAATTCTAAAAAGTTTGTAGAGGGATGTTTGTTAAAAAGAGTCCTCGATTTTGAGTTATGAATTTTTGAAATTGGAATAGGAAATCGGTGCGTAAGCAGGCAGCTGCTTGGGAAGATTAAGAAGGCAACTCACCATAGTGAGTGAGAGCAAGCGGGAGATAAGAGAATGAGCGAGAGCGAGCTAGAGATAAAAAGGAGGAGGATCTCGTTAAGGATGAAGATCTCGCTGGAAAAGTCACAAATCTCGCTAGAAGTAATAAATCTCGCTAGAAGTGGTAAATCTCGCTCATAATGATTATCTTTCTAATAATGCTATTTTTTTGGTGAAAGTTTCATTAGTAAGTGAGCTACCTGAAGCTTTTTGTTGAGAATTATAAGGAATCTAACCGGGGATTATGTCCTTTCAGATCGAGAAGAGCTAGGAGAGGCATATAAACCGTTTAAGTGCCTCGATGAGCTATGAGTGACTATAAATGATTTATTAATGGTTTATAAATATTTTAATAATCTATGCTTTATTAACAGTTGCTTTTATGTTGGTTATTTTATAAGAAGTTCCAACCAATGCATTTCTCTAAAGTTTATAAACGCGTGCTAGTTACAAAGTTTATGAAACATGCTTTGGTACAATGGTTGAACCATGGTAGTCTTCAAAAGGAGATTCTATGACATGTTTATGTTACAAGTATTTGTATGATGTTTTGAAGCATATGTGCTCTTAATGTTGTTGAGCATGTGTTAGGGTTAAAGCTAAGGTTGAATGAAGCTTGATGTACTATGTTTTAAGTACCTAAGGTTATCAAAGTATATGTGTTGGTATTCCTAAACATAATGAAAAAGGATACTGAAGGTAGGGAAAGTATCCTAAAGAGATTTCTATGCTATATTTGAAAACTATTCTTTTTAATGCTATTCAAGAACTTGATAGCTTAAGTGAGCGGATACTAGAGGTAAGGAAGGTATCTGAGTAAATGTATCTAAGGTGTTGACGGTACTTAGAAAACTCCACATCCACATAAGTAGTTCAATAAAGAGATCAACGTAGGGGTCTCTCCTAACCATAGTTCAGTATAAAGAGATCGAAGTGGGGGTCTCTTCTAGCCATGTCTTGGCGTTGGGAATTAGAGCAATGGATGTTCATTCTCAACTAATATTCAGTTTTTAGATACAATGGTTTTAAAAGTTTTATGTATACATTTGCTTGGTATCCTATTACTATGCATATATTTTAAAAAGAAAAACTTGTGTGCTACATCCCAAGCAATTGCCCAACTAAAATTTGTCATGTGCCAATTTCTTTTAAAAACTTTCTTTTTGTTTTTCCTTTGTAGTTAAAAAAATATATGTAAATGGTTAGGTGGAGCTTTGGTTGCACCTAATCCTTATCCATTTTAAAATAGATCAAACCTAAAACAATTTAAAAAAAAACAACTACCTTAAAACATAAAACAAAAGAGCAACAAAATGCATGTCACATAGGTAGTGACACTATCTTATTGTCCCAAGTCACTAGACAACAAAAATAGGTGTAGTCTAGAAGTATTATTCGACAAACAAATATTACGAAAATGCGAGGAAAATTAGATCGGTAAATTTAGAAAAATATTGTTCTTTGTAATAAAACTATGTAGAAAAATAATGTTGTTTCAAAAGAATTTAGAGAAATATTTTGTATTTTTTTATTTCAGTTGAAAACTCAACAAAGGAAGTCGAGTGTTCAAATCTCGACAAGGGTAAGTCGAGTTTTGAACATTCGACTTCTTTAGGCTTTCTCTTTATAGGATCCACTAAGGTTTCCATTTTATTACTTTAATTTTCGGCCTCCTTTTTTCATTTTATCACTTTTCCTTTATATTATTTTAATATTCGACCTCCCTTTTTCATTTTATTGTATATTATATTTGACCTCACTCTGTTATTATTTTCGACCACCATTTTCATAACTTAACTCTAAAAAATATCATAGAAAATAATATCTCATTAACATTTTCTTCCATACTTTAAAAATAATAACATGTAAATTAAAATATTCATATGAATAAAACTCTTACCTCATTTATTTAGAAATAAATAAAAAAATCAATGTGTCTCATAAGGCGGACGTCGTCGATTTCGAGCTAGTTGTCATCGTCGACTTCGAACTTGAGGTTGCTCTAGTTCTTCTTGGTATTGCTCTGATACTTCTACATGCCCTTCATAATATAAATATTCATTATACTCTCTACGACCACAGCCATGTCCATGCATGTATGAAGCCGATGGACTAGCCTCTGAATTATAATATCCTGAACCAAATGCTAGCATCATCATCATCAGACTAACATATAATCAGTTTCGCTCTGCGACTGCATCATAAGGGGAAATTCTTCCATATTGTGGGCAACCTCATCAAACTCATCTTCTTCTTCTCAAACAGGTCATCTACGTCTAGGAACGTCTCCTCCATATAACTTGCGTTGTCACTGCATATAGCAAGAACCTGATTTGGATCATTTGCAACATCACTGAATCTACTATTATTCGATCTCTGTAAATTATTATACAATTAGACAATATTTAAAATAAATTTAAATTAAAAATAATTAGATAATATTTATTTATGTATTAGATGACTCACAGCTGCTCCCGGATGAGTAACGTAGCGTTTTGTAATATTATTATACCAGTTGATGTAGTTTTGAGTGACATCCCTATCAAACTGCCCAATAGAAACCCCCATTGCAATAAACCTTGCACGATAGTGTCATCACACTACCAAATGTGTAACCTTTTCAAATAAATCTCTGATTTATGTAAGTCGATATCATGCAGTAGGAGTTCAGTATTAAAGGCGATGGGACATCCTGTTGAAAACCAAATTAACTTATTACCCTGTCACGAAGATGCCCTTCAACAATGTGAAAACATATGAGAGGACTTATTGTCCGCCATATGTTTCGACCGTTTTTATAGAAATTGGGCAAAGTGTTCATAACAACTTTGTAAAACTCCCAAATAATCTGAAATATAAAATATTATATTGAAAAATATTAAAGACAAATACAATAAAAATTTGTATAAAAAAAAATCAATTTGGTTCAGTATTGATGTACATGATCAGGTTGAAGCAGATCAAACATGTATCTATACTGGCTGATTACATGTGTGGATGTCCTAGTTACATAAAATTTGTCTCTCCACCTAAATTTTTAAATTAATTATTTAGCTTCTAAATTAACTAGATCAGTAATATAAAAATTAAATTGAATTAAAATAACATACCAAGAATCGTAGGCTCGTCCAGCTAACTAAGCGTCATTTACATGTTGGAGATGTGGAGCCATTGTTGGAAATCGTTCTCAAGCCCATAGCTGCAAAAGTATCAAAGGCCCAGCAATGTCGCGAACTTTAGGTTTTGTTTCTTTGCACAATTGTCTATACAACCATGTCAGATATGCTCAACCCCAAAAATATCGTCGAGCATCATAGAGGTTAGCTAACAGTAGTAGGAACATCAAGTGAACAAAATGACTTGATTTGTCAGAAAATAAACTTCCACCCACCATTTGTAGTATATATGCTCGCGTATATCTCATAACGATTTCCTCGTCTATATCATCAGCGAGCTCATGGAATTGTGTCCCTAACCATATCAGACTTAGGCTCGATCCTTAATTTTATCGATAGGTGGAGTCACATCGAGGTAGAGTTGACAAATTTTTAACCAGTCATCATATATCACTCAAGAGACAAGCTCACCGTCAACAGATAACCCAAACAACACTTCTATGTCTTAAAGTGATAGTTCCAATGGACATATGAAATGTATGCATTTTAGGCCTCCATCTCTCGACCAATGTTGTGATGAGATGTCAATCTAGCTGAATGAATTCCAATCTGGCAACTCCAAAAAATCTAGACATACAAAGTAACGGTAGTATTGAAGGGTAGAGTGGGATAGTGAGCTAAACAACTGCTTCTCAACGTGTGCAAGATATTTTGCCAGTTGTACGATCTTGCCATATAACTGATGATCGATGAATCAATTGGTTGTACATAACATCGAGATCAATAGGTCTTGGATTTAAAACCATGATCTAAAAGAAAAAATTTATTTATTTCGAAGTAAATAATGTACAACTTAATTTTAAAAAAATAATGTACAATATAATAAATTATAATAAAAAAATTAACTATATAATAAAATTATTATTTACAAAATAAACATATTAAAAATAAAAATCCCTAACTATCTACAGCTATTTTAATAGCGAAGGACACTTTCTTCGATTATGACCTAACTGATTATAAAACCCATATCGTAGAGGAGTGTTTGGTTCTGTCCAATTCATGTTGTTATGGTATCGTGAACTCTTTAGTCTATTAGGTTTCCTTAAAAAGGATGGGTCAACATGTAAGATGGACATATCAGGGTGCATGATCCATTAATCTTTATGCGGTATAGGTTCAAATTGAGGAGAATAACATGCAGCATACGTTGACAGTTTATAGTTGTCCTCAATAAAATTTTCGTAGTTCATGTGAGTGCCATAAAATGCGAAATGGAATTCCGAATGCTTGCCATTTGTTATATGAACAGTACTGCTCGGACCCGTTTAGCCTCAATATTTGAACATTTTATCCTTTAGCATTGAGAATGTGACGTTCAATTTTCACATGAAACACACCTTCGTATTGATCATATGACTATACTTCATGTTTACTAAATATTGTAGGCCATTGTTACCGGGTGTATTTATCTTGATGCTCCAAAGCAGCTCTTATTTCTTCTCTGTTTTGTTTTTTTTTTGAAATAATTTGCGCACTTGAAGAATATTATTTGAGCAAGAGCATTTATCGGCAACATTCGAGCTCCTTTGAAGATGCTATTTATGCACTCTCATAGATTTGTCGTCATCCACCCGTATATGAACCCTCCATCGTGCTTGAGTCAATTGTTCTATACCAATACTGTAAAAAAAAAACTCAGACAACTTCGATTTATTCATTTGATGTCCTCAATGACTATTAAACTTTTGAAATTTGAAATTGACACCTGACACGATAAACATAATTTTTTAATGTGTTAAATTTGTACCTTTTATTGAAGTTGCCAACGATATGTCGTAAGTGATGGTGACATTTTAGTCTCGTCCAACCATTTGTTGGATTGTTCACTGTTGCGATGAATCCGACGTGTTGATCTGAAATTAAACACACCACTTTGAGTGTTACAATTTCTCTCAAGTGTTTCATGAACCATCCCCATGAGTCTGCAAACTCCTCATCTGTAACGGCGAATGCAAGTGGAAGAAGATGTCCGTTTCAATAAACAAATATAGCAATCATTAACTTTCCTCGATATTTTCCATACAAGTGGGTATTGTCTATCTGAATCATCGACTGACATTTATTAAAAGCTTCTATACGAGGACCAAATGTCCAAAATACAGAAGTTAGGATAACATGGCATTCAGTTGACGTTTCTTTCACTCTCCACTCCACACATGTTTCGGGATTGGTCTGTTTAACCTTATACAGCCACCTGGGTAACAATTTGTATGACTCGTCCTAGTCACCAAACACTTTAGCCAACGCCTTTCTTTTGCCCTCTCACACACTATGGTAAGGAACATGATATACAAATTTTGATTTTATGTCGATCTGTTGTTGTGCCATGCTGATAGATTATTTTTCTCTTACGACATCACAAAACTCTAGTGCAATCATCAATGAATCTAACTACACATGACTTTGACTAAGTTCTGAGTAAAAACATGTATATTGGTCAACATACTTAGTGATCTCAAAAAAGCCATGCGACTTTTTCTTTGTTGCACGAAGTCTCCATTTGCATCCTTCTTCTCACTTCTTACACTGAATTGCTCAAATCGTCGGTGTCGATTCTACAACCTCATATGGTGCATGACACTTAATAGCAAAACATTTAACCACGTGTTGTAACATTTCTTTGTCTTGACAAATCACCCTCTTGTACAATTGGGTACTGTCAACATCCACAAAGGCTACAATTGGATCGTATTCTCGAATACTATCTATTACATTCATATCCAAATCGTTGAATGTATTTAAAGGTAACTCATGTTCACAACCATCAAAATCAAACTCTTCAAATTCATTGTCCGTTTTTGTTCTAAAATCTCTATACTGATTGTTAGTCACCATATCTCAATCATCACATGGTAATGCAACCGATTCCAGATCAGAATCTTCAAACTAACTAAATAGTGTATTCAAGTTTATATCCAACCCTACCCGACTCACATTAACATATAAATCCACTAAATTTGGGAGTGATATCACGATTGAGAACATCGACTTTATTGCTTGTTCATCAGGAATAGGGAATGACATAAACCTTACCGTTCTTGATAATTTAGATTACAATATCTATATATTATTCTTAATTGATTAGCTCTCATATCTACACCAAGTGGCATCCCTACAATTTCAATGAATTGTTCAAAAACAAGTCCATTGTTCACATTTATGCTAAACCCGCACATGGTGGTTGGTCATACTCAACTTCATCAACACCATCAATCATATATTAATGCAACAATACATTACTAATTATCAAACTTAAATAAAAATAAAAAACAAAAATATTTAAATAAAATCTATTAAAATATAATTAAATAAATACTAAAAAAAATTTAAAAATGAACTTAGTTTGAACATGAAACTTATTAAGAACTAAAAGAATTGAATAAAAAACATTTATAATAAAAAAACTTTAAACTTCAAATTAATACTAAACTTTGAATGATAGAATAACTTTAAATAACAAATTAATAATTTTTAAACTATAAACTAAATTTCCTTATTAAAAAACTACCGAAAAAATTACTAAACTTTTTAAAATTATTTTTCAAATTTAGTACTAAAAAATCAAATATCATAAGGAATATATTAAAAAATTGACAATAATTTTGTACTAAACTATAAACGAAACTTTTGTATTAAACTAAAAACTCTAAGCAAACTATTAATAAAAAAAATATCAAATAGTATAAAAAAAAAAATATAAAAACTCATTAAATTAGTAAATTTTTTTAATGAAAAACAAACAAAATACTAAAGTTTTTAAGTAAAAAACAATACTAAAAAATATAATATCATATAAAAAAAATATATAAAGAAAACTATAATTATAAAAAGAATATTGTACGAACAAAATATAATGCCTAAAATCTAATGTTTTGAAAGACAACAATAAACCCTAAAAATCATAATATTGTAGATGTAATTTCTTCAAAAACAACAATAATTGCTTATATATTCAAAATGCAAAAGAAAACATTAGTATTGTAGATCTAATATAATATAAGTAATAAAAAAAACTATTAACTATTATTATATCAATATTAATGAATTCATACTACTAAAAAAACTTCAATTGATACTAACATTGTAGATCTAAAATATTAATATGTAGATTAACATCAACATGTAGATCTAAAATAAATTTTAAAAAAAAACTAGTAATAAATAAAAGATAAACATGTAGATCTAAAAATTATATATTTAGAATAAAAAATATTAAAAAAAAAAGTAATAAATAAAAGCTAAACTCATAAATTTAATAGTAGGTCTTTTTTATTCTTCAAAGGGACAACGTTCACTTTTTTTTTTTTTTTTTGTTATTTGTTGTCTTGCAACAACAAATAGAAAAAAATAAAACAATATTAGAACTTATAACTTAAATTTTAATTAAAAAAACAGCAGTTTAGTTGATCGAACATATAGCTTTTTCTTGAATCTTGTTTCTTGAACAACAATAAAAACTATTGAAAAAATAATAATATAAGAATAGAAACAAAATTTATAATTATTCTAGAAAAAAAAAATCTAAAATAAAACAATAAACCTGTATAGTTTAAGAGTAAAGTGTAGACAGAAAGGATCAACACAAAAGAGAAGAAGAGAATTAAGAAATAAGAAGAGAGTAAGGCAAAAGAAGAGAGAACGAAGTAAGGCAGTTGTGATAATGGATGAAGAGAGTAAGGCAGAAGAAGAGAGAGCGAATTAAGGGAAATAGGTGGAGATGGATGAAGATTTTCTAAAAATTAGTGGGGGGTTAAATAGTCGTAGGTCGAGTGTTCAAAACTCAACCCACGAATTTAAAAAGAAGATGAAGTAGGTGAGCATCTTTAAATTCGGTCAAGGTCAGGCGCCCAAGCATGCAGAACAAGGAAGGGAAGTGACAAGATGGTAGGACTATTTGTCGAGGGTCAAAATCTCGACCTATTTAGGTCAGTTTTGAACCCTCGACCTGTGAATAATTTTCAAAAAGGTTAAAGGTTCAACCCTCAATTTTCCCTTTTTTTCCATCCCAGAATCTTAAAACTACCACAAATCTCCAAATACTTTTTAACCTACAATATTTGACTAATATCTTTTCCAATCTTCAATATTTAAATAAAAGATCCAATGAGATCATTTAAAATAAAAATAAATAAATAAATAAAAACAAAAACTACTGTCATGCATTGATTAAAATAGATCTAAGCTATAAGTATGCATTGATTAAAATAGATCTAAGCTATAAGTATGCATTGATTAAAATAGATCTAGTATTGGGAATTTAAAATTGAAGTAGACAATGTGAATAAGGTATAGAAACTAATTAAAAAAAATAAAACAAAAACAAAAACGTTCTTTTCATAATTTAACAAATTCAAGTTGACCAAAGATTATTTGCTATATTATCCTAATCTTAATCCAATCCCAAAAAACTTGGCAAGATCAGTTAAAAAAATTTTGTAGAGTAGAGAAAATTAAATATGGAAGAAGTTCTTGATGGGAATGATCTCCTTGAAGCTCAATCTCATGTATGGAATCAAATCTTCATCTTCACCAAATCCATGGCTCTCAAATGTGCAGTTGAATTAGGCATACCAGACATCATCCATAGCCATGGCCCCAAACCTATGCCCCTATCTCAACTTGTTTCCGCCCTCCAACTCAACCCCGAAAAGACCCCTTACATATATCGCTTAATGCGCGTATTAGTTCACTCTGGCTTCTTTCTAACACAAAAATTAAGTGAACAAGATGGTGATCAAGAAGGAGAAAATCATGGATATGTGTTGACCAATTCATCTCGTCTTCTCGTTAAAACCAACCCTTTGACTCTAGCTCCTTTCTTGTTTTCTACTCTCCAACCACCTGTCTTCGATTCGTGGAGCTCCCTCCCGAGTTGGTTGCAGAGCGAGGATCGAACGTCATCGCCATTCGGAAGCTCTCACGGCGTGTCGTTTTGGGAGTATATGGGGAGGATTAAGTCGACGGAGGGTGGTGCGATTTTCGATGCATCCATGGCAAGCGATGCGAAGTTTGTGGTTCGTGTTTTGTTGGAGAAATGTAAAGGTGTGTTTGATGGAGTTGAGTCTTTGGTTGATGTTGGAGGTGGGACTGGAAATGTGACCAGAGGGATTGCTCAAGCTTTTCCACAAATTGAATGTACTGTGTTTGATCTTCCACAGGTTGTGGCTGATTTGAAAGGGGAAGGGAACTTGAAATTTGTTGGAGGGGACATGTTTGGGGCTATTCCTCCTGCTGATGCACTTCTATTGAAGGTAAAAACTAAATCTTTTTCTTTGGTTATGGTTGTGAATGTATGTGGTTTATTTACGAAGGTTTCGAAGTAAAAGAGATTATATAGGTTCAAAAAGTTTTGATTTTTAAACACTTTTGACGAAGTAATAATTTAGTCTATAAAATTTTTTGTTTATAAGGATTTTTTAATTTGAAGATAAATATACAAATTGGAGAGAATAAATCATTAAATGAAAATAAAATGACACTTAATTTAGTTGATATTTTCTACCATAGAAATTAAGGGTATTTTTTTAATGTATTTTCAAATATTTAATTTAAAAATAAATCATTTTAAAAGAAATTGAAGTGTTTGACAACCATTTAAAATAGTTTTCAAGTGTATTTTAATAAATTTTTATCAAAAGTATTTAAATAAAAATGAAATTTATGAAAAATATTTTTTTTTCAAGTCAATCAAAATAGGTCCCAAATTATTATAAAGTTGAGAGTATCGTAGTAAAGTTACGTTTGATATTTATTTTTAAGGTCAAAGAGATTATTAGATAATTTTAATTAATTGTTCTTACTGCTTAGTAAACTGGATTATAAATTTAATTAAAGAAAATGGCGTTTTCACTTATTTTCTATGATCTATTAAACCTAGCTGGTGAAGTTGACTAATGGTTTCTTCTAACCAATTTCTTAAGCTCTCGTTTGGTAATCATTTCGTTTTTCGTTTTTTTATTTTAAAAATTAAGTTTATTTCCTCTCTAGTTCTTATAGTGATTTGCATCTTTTTTTAAGTAGAATGATTGAATTCTTCACCAAATTCCAAAAACAAAAACAATTTTTGGAAAGCTACTTTTTCTGGTTTTCAAAATTTGGCTTGATTTTTTTAAATCATTGGTAAAAAATAGATAGTAATGAAGAAATTTGAAGATGGAAGTAGTTTTTATAGACTTAATTTTCAAAAAAAAAAAAAAAAAAAACCAACAGTGTGTTAATCCCAAGGAGTTGGAAATAGAAGTAGAGAAGTAGGAGTTTGTGAACTCCGCTTCTTGTTTGGCACAAGGAGTTGAGGGATCTCACAACTAAAAGTATCAATTTTATATCTTATCAACTTCTTACACTGTAGATCCCAGGAGTTTATAATTCCTTAGACTTCATAACTTTTTCATGCTCACTATTCCACTCCTTACCCAAAACATCCCCTAAAATGGTTATGAAACGAGGCCTAAAAGTTCTATTTTATCTACTAACTTTTTGAAGTTTTAATTTAAGATCTACCAAACATTACTAATTTGCTTTGCAGTTGATTAATTCTTAAAACATTAGTGTATTAAAGTTCAATAATTAATTAGTTACAAATTAAAATTTAGAGAATAGATGTTAATGGCACTTTAAAACAATTTAATATATGACACAGAATTCATTTTAATCTATATCTTATAAAGTCTAATGTGAATTATGATATATTTACACATATGGATACAAAAATTAGTGGGTACTACATGACTGGAGTGATGAAGAATGTGTGAAGATTCTGAAGAAATGCAAAGAAGCAATCAAGGGAAATGAGAAGAAAGGAAAAGTGATGGTAATTGATATGGTGGTGGGCAATAACAAAACAGATGATTCCATTGAAACTCAACTGTTCTTTGACATGATGGTGATGCTAATGGTTGGTGGAAAAGAGAGAGATGAAAAAGAATGGGCTCATCTTATTAAACAAGCTGGATTTAGTGCCTACAAGATACTTCCAATTCTTGGTTTAAGGTCTCTTATTGAAATTTATCCTTAACAAATCTCTTTAATTGCATATAACTTTTAAGTTTAGACATATGGATTATTGTGGTAAAATAAGAGCTATTTTAGAGCTATAGTTATTTGGGAATTGTTGTATTTTGAAAACTTGAAACATGTTCCAAGAGGGTGCTTTTTAATTTACTTTTTATCTAAGGAAATAAGATGATAGTTTAAATATGCGAGTTACGTATAAGAATGAAGCAAATTACTTAAGGCATATATTCATAATCAAAATGAGTAGATGTTTAAATTCTCTCTCCATATAATGTGAAAATAAAAAATCGTTCTTACTTGCCTTTGCAATGAAAGGATAGAAGATATGTCAAATTTTATAATTTATGTCCTATCAAATTTAGATAATGTGACAAAATATTAATTATGTACTTGACATTTGATAATGGATTCTTTTTTGAATGCTTATCCATCTCGTTTGATAATTATTTATTTTAAATTTAAATTTAAAATTTTCTGTTTTGGTTACTACTTTATTGTTTTCACTTTCTTAGGAAAAAAAACCAAAATCATGTTAAAAGAAGAAGAAGAAGAAAAACTACTCCTACCAAGGCCTGAACCCGCAACTTGTTCCATTCTGTATTCTAAGAAGTACTGAAAATTAAACGTGTTAGGTAATTATGTTTTTGTTTTTTGTTTTAAAAAATCAAAATAAATTTTGATGATTTTTTTTAGTATAATAGAAATGGAGAGATTTAAATAATAAACCTCATCATTACTAACATGCTTGTATGCTAGTTGAGTTATACTCATTTTGATTTGGATGATTTTTTTTTTAATTTTTCTTTTATATAAAAATAAAAATAAACTATTTTTACCCTATTTTTGCATATGACGTAAATAATTATGAGATTATATCTTTATTTTAAACTTTTTTAAATAAAAAAACAATTTGATAAAACAACGATAACGATGCTTTTAGTTTGTTTAATTAGACAACAAAGTATTGACCTGACAATTTTAAATATATTTAAAGAAGAAATTATTTCAAATGGTAAAACTATTAAAAATATTTACAAAATATAACAAAATTTTAGAACTATCAATGATAGAATCTGATAGACACGAATAGAAGTCTATAAATATCTATTATCAATTATATTTGAAAATATTTTGGTAGAAAAATTTAAAATAATTGGTGGGAAGAGTCTCCTCCAAGTTCAAACTCACATATGGAACCAAATCTTCACCTTCATCAAACCTATGGTTCTCAAATGTGCAAATTCAACTAGGCATACCAGATTGTATCTACCGCCGTGGCCCCAACCCATCATTCATAAATAAGCATCCCAAAAGACTAGAGTTCAAAAGTCATTAACAAAACAGTTCATAGAAATATGAAAGCAACTTGCAAAACAAGTTTGTAAAGTTAAGGTTAAAGTATAAAAAAAGAAAATGTTCTTAGATATTTATACTCTATGTCAAAAAATACTCTTAGAACTTTGAAATGTTTCAAAAATCTCTTTCAACTTTGAAAAAGAGTTAAAAGATATCTTTATTGTTAGTTTTGAATGAAAACAGTAATGTTTTGTTTCAAAAATACTCCTACACTTTCAAAAGTTTGAAAAGCATCCTTACATAATAATAAAAGAATAGTTAAAAAATGCCTTCATCATTGGTAAATGAACAAAATCGTTAATACATTGTTGTAAAATAACTCTAAAATAAAAAAAAGTAAAAAAAATACTATTATCGTTAGTATAATGATTAATGTGGTTGAAGTTTTCTTGACTTCAACAAGAACCAATTTAGGCATTCTCTCTCTCTCTCTCTTTTTTTTTTTTTAATTTTTTGTTTCCAGGTAGATACTTCCATCTTTTTACTATTTTTCTAATTCCTACTTTCTTCATAACAACCAAAATAAAATCAAAATTTTATGTTTGACTATTTAACACATTATCAACTACTAACAAACAACTTGACTAAAACATTTAAATTTGAAAATCTCTTGGTGCTTCCATTAAGTTCTAAGATTCTTAAGGGGTTATTTTGGATGTTGAGTTGAGATAGGATGTCTAAAGTTTATATATCTGTGGAGTTCATAAATCTGTGGAGTTCATATGTCTGTGTTTAGGGTGCAGAGTTACTTGGCTTAAGTTCGTATGTCTGTGTTTGGGTGCAGAGTTAAGTTCATATGTCTGGGTATCTGATGCAGTTTTTTGAACTCTAAATAATATGCTTTAATGATTACTGATTTTTTTTTAAACTTTTTTATTCAATAATTCTACCCATCTTTGAATGAATAAAATATGGATTACAATTTTTTTTGTTTTAACTTTAAAATTTTTTCTTTCTTTCTTTCGTTTTTGGGCTATGAACAACAATTAACCCATTACATTTCTTCTAGAAATATGGTTAAATAAAATGAGAAACTAAAGTGAAACCAAAACTTTTGATCCTAGCTAATTTTTCTCTATGAATTTCATTATCATCATCTTCTTTTTCTTCTTCTTTTTCTTCTTCTTCCCATTGTTGCTCTATATTTTTACTATATCATGATTTTTTTAATTAAATATCCCCCATCATCGTAATAACTAATGGGATGTCACCATATTTCTTCAACAGTTTCACTTCATTTCCTCTAAATTTGGAGGATCATCAGAGAACAAATATCTATTTTTCACTAATTCTTATTGAAAAATGTTCCAGAAATTTTTTTTCATTTTATGATTTTTTTTTGTGATATGTTACATATTTTTCAACTACATACATACTTTTCATCTAAATATTCTTCACACTTGTTTGATATGTGAATTCATTACGTATAAATATTGCACTTAGTGTAGACAAAATAATTTTTTTTTATATAATCAACAATCATATGATATACTTTAATAGTCATCAGTCTTATAGTAGTTGGAAGTGGTTGTCGAAGTTGATTATCGAAGATGATTATTGTTGGAGTTTGTAGTCAGAGGTGATTGTTGGAGCCTGAAGTTGGTCACATGAAAGTGTATTGGAGTTGGTTGTCAAAATTTGTCATCGGAGGTGGTTTTCGAATCTTGGAGTTAGTCGGCCGAAAGTGATCGTTGAAGTTGATCATCGAGTAAGATTTTCGCTGGAGATTGTAGTCAGAGGAGACTATCGGAGTTCAAAGTTAGTCACATGAAGGTGGTATTAGAGTTGGCTATTGGAGTTTGTCGTCTAACATGGCTAACGAAGCCTTGAGTTAGCCACCGGAGTTGCTCGCTTAATGGCGATCATCAAAGGTGATTTTCATTGGAATTTATAGTCGAACGTGGTTGTCGAAACCTATGAAGGTGGTTGTCAGAACCTACGAAGGTGGTTGTCAGAGTTGGTCATTGGAGTTTGTTGTCGGAGCCAACTGGTCATCGGAGGTTGTAGTGCGAAGGTGGACGTCGGAGTTGGGTTACGGAGGTGGTTGTTAGAGCCTAGAATTGGTTGTCAAACTTGGTAGAGGGAAGGTTGTCGGAGCTCGGAGTTGGTCGTCGAAGTTGTCATCGGAGTGGTTGTCGGAGTCTGGATTTTCGTCATTGGAATTGTCATCGGAGATAGTTATCGAAGCTTGGAGTTAGTCATCGAAGTTTTCATCGGAGGTGGTTGTTGAAGCCCAGAGTTAGTTCTCGGAGTGTGACAGTCGCCAATGGGTGGAGCCATTGAAAACATAGGAATAAGGGAGAGTTGATAAAATATACCAACTCAACTCCAATAACATTTAAAGTTGGTGGGCCAAACAATGAGTTGGTATATTATACCAACTCAACTCAACTTATGTTGGTGAGTCAAACACCCCCTAAGGGGTATATTTGGTTCACCAACATAAGCTGGATTGGGTTAATAAAAATTACCAACTCAATATTTGGTCCACCAATTCATTACCAGCTACTAACAAAAAACTTCATGAAATTCAAGTGGACCTCAAAATATGGCATCTTTCAAAAGCACTCTAATTTTGTCCTTATGATGAAGTCGGCATGTATGAAATCTCCATTTAGTCCCCAAAATGCTTGATGTCACGGACACATCACAGATTCTCGCTTGTTCATCTCATTTTGTACTCATTCCTCTCGTTCATTCCTCTTGTTTTAGACTTCTTCCTTTCGTGCCTTCCTCTCGTTCTTCTTTAGATAGAAATTGAACGTTTTAAATCTCAATTTTCAGTCTGACTCCTTCATTCCTCTCACTTCATCTTTTTTACTCTCGTTTCTGCATCTCATTATTTACCAGATATCAATTTTCTGCCAATTTTCATGTAATTAATAGCCGTTGTATGAATTTTTCAATACTCCAAAAAACCCACAATTCTTTCAAATCAATTTAATGAAAAGTGTTGTGCACGCTAAGTCCCATTAAGATAACAAAACGTAAAAATAACATTTAGCTGCAAGGTTTCCCAAAAATACAAATTTGTAACGTTCTAAATGTTGTTGAATCAACACATACAAGCTATTTCACAATCTAAGTAAGTATAAACATACACTGTGTTATTTCTCATTTACACAAATCGTACGAGTCGTGATATAAACGGTTTATTTGTGAGTTGGTATTATGCTGCTATAGATAGTCGGAAGGAAGAAATGAGAATGAAGTTAGTCCAATGTGAGGAACGAAATATTGCATCAGATATATAAATGAGAAAAATGAATGAGAGTGATAGTTAACAAGAGGAAGAAATAAGAGAAAGGAACAAGAGTTCTTAACGAGAGTTTAACAGAATCAAAATTTTAATCTTACTCGTTTGTGTATTATTCAATGATGGACAAGAAGCAGTTATTTGTTTGACATGGTAGGTCATAGGATGAGAAGGAACCATGTTATAATGGAGGATGTTTTAAGGGTATCCTAGTGCCAATGACATGAAGTATAGTTAATTGAGAGAATGATTGTTTGACGTTATGGAAATTAATTTTTTAGAGTTCAACTTGATAATGGGGGTGAAATATAAATTAGATTGTGAATGTCTTGTATTTTTTATGAACGACCATGATATTAAATTTATGCTTTTGGAGTTGGATTGTAATAGATCACCGATATTCCTAAGTGTTGAGAAAATCCATCAAGCGACATAATTCAATGACATAGAGGCAGAATGTGAATCAATGTATGTGGGTGATATTCATAACTGGTGAGAGGAAAATGTGTTCTCTTGATATGCGTTGATTTCTATGCATTGGTGGCCATACGTTAAATTGAAGAATATGCAATATGCGTTATGCGCTAATCGTGTATGCGATGACCATGCATTCTTGTCACAAGTTTTCTTGGCTTTTCGTCAAGTATAACGAGAATGCAAGTTTCTCGAAATCATCTGATGTCGAACACAGGGACTTGTAACTAAATGATGTTTGTGAATTAATGCATTTGAGGCGATGAATAAAAATAAAAACAAAGAAGCTAATGGACTATGCGGTACTTCTACTCCTAGCTAAATAGATTGAACAATGGATGTTTGACTATGAGAATTGGTAGAGATGCGGCAGATGTTAACACATAATAAGATGCATGGAGAAATAGAATTATGGAGGGGATAAATTTCACCAAGTCATTAAGTTTGGATGCAAGGATAATCCCAGCTCGCTATACTAACACATCGCACACCTCTCGTGGTCAGTCACATGCTTATATCTCTATAACGCATGATTGCATTGAGCATAAGATTATTCTTATCTCTAGGAACACTATTTACATTAGTTAGTGAATTCCACCACTTATACTCTCGGACAGTTGGTTATAGCTACTCAGCTCATAAACAAACATTGTGATAGCCTTGCACTAAGCTCATAGACAGGCTATATTTATAGAGCTGAAACGCCTGACAGCATTGGTAATCCCACTCTGAATCACTGTCACTTCTGACGTGGTAGGTGAAATGTCAACATCATCTTATCTTTTTTATACTCCCAAGGTATGTGTTCATGATTGTTTCTTCTGAAGTATCAACGCATTCCACCCACCTTGCGATCGACCTTCTATCACGGTTACCACTTTGTAGTTGCAACATTCCAATCGATGAATTAGTCTTCATGAAGATTAATGTATGCGATCGATTCCTACAATAGCTACAAAATATACATTTTGATGCAGAATAACGCATGATATAGGGTTAGCGGAGATTTTCAGTGCTAATCGACGCAAGCTCATTTTTTCACATGAATCCTTAGTATTATCAACATATATTCTGCTCATCAACTCTCACAATTCTAAGTAAATAACTACAATAGCTTTTATTTTTACAAGCTATCAATAACTAACCAAATACTTTTCCATCGATGGTGTCTATGGGAGACGACAACATGCATCCATGAGCGTTGTAAACTCATGGCCAAAAGAGGGACCATAATGAGAATTTTGTGAATGAGACTTATTGGACCATGAAAGACTTTAGGAATGACACCAGTTGCGAAAATGTTGTAAATGATATTGTTTGGAATAATTTGGGGCGAAAGAGGGATTGTAATAAGAATGTTGTGAATCAGAATGTTGTGAATGAGAATATTGTGAATGAGAACGTTGTGAATGAGAATGTTGTAAATAAGACTCCCTCTACTGAAGGTGGTGGTTTTGTCCTTACTCCATTCTCCATAATGACTTTGGTCATTTTATTGGTAACATGCATCGGAAGACTGAGGCAGTAGATGAGAGTTGTTCTCCTGATGTTCAACCATTTGTGATTACTATGAGAAATAGAGACTTGATCATGCAACTGCAGTCTTCATCTGGATTAGATCTTAAGGCAGGCCAAATCTTCTTTTGCAAGAACTATATGAAAATGAGGTTTTCAATTTTGGCCATAAAGAATAATTTTGAGCTGCGGGTTAGGAAATCAAACAAAAAACTATATAGTGTCTGATGTATCCACGAAACATGTAAGTGAGGAGTACGTGCAGTTAAAATTGATGGTTGTGACCTTTTCAAGATAAATAATATACGGCTGCCCACACATGATCGATCGAAGTCTTTAATCACGACCATAGGAAAGCTAACACGTTTGTAATTTGTCAGGTAATTAAAGAGAAGTTCGACATTGGTCGTGTTGAAACCCTATGCGATATCATTAAGGATATGTGGTTGGAATATGGTGTGAACATAAGTTATAACAAGGTATAGTGTGTAAGTGAAACTGCTTTCACTCTTGTAAGGAGTACCCCCAAGAAATCTTATGCTCTATTGCATGCTTATGGTGAAGCTTTAAAGATTTAAAATCCAGGAACCATTTTTTAGATTGAACTTTAAGAATCTCAATATTTCAAATATATGTTCATGGCACTAGGTCCTTGCTTAAGAGGGTTTAAGAGTTGTCGTCTAGTGATCATTGTTGATGGCACTCATTTCAAGGGTAAGTACAAAAGCACAATGTTAGTTGGTGTTGCAATGGATGGTAATAACAGATGTACCCTTTAACATATGCTATCGTCAACAATGAGATCGACAAATCATGAAAGTGGTTTATGACGAATTTCAAAGCTACAATTGGGGAATGCCTAATCTTGTATTTGTTTCAGATTGACACCAAACTACCACTAATGCAGTTGATGTTGTATTCCCAACAACATTTCACGGACTTTTTATATTTCACTGAAAGAGGGATATATAAAAAAAAAAAAAAATTCAAAGAAGAGGTGATGGGCAAATTGTTTTATAGTGCAACAAGATTTTATCGGGAGTCCACTTTCTAAAGATATTGGGACCAAAAATTGGAGTTCAAGAATGGTAGCCTTGGAAGATATTTTAAGGATGCGGGTGTCATGCAGTGGCCATGATGTTATCAATATGCGAATCGATATGATAACATGACGCACAATAGAAGTGTTGTGCGTTGAGGGGCCAAGCTAGATGGATAATATCCATAGTGTTACAACACTGCCCCTCACCGTTGCAACACTCCGAACTCACAGCCATGTGCGAGGAGTCCGACGGTCCTCTATTCGAGCCTCCTCTCTGGTTGTTTGTAGCAGATTTTCTCATTTTGTGTAATTTTATTTTATTTATATTAATTTAATTAGTTACATTAATTTAATTAACTTTTTAGGGTGCCAAAATATGGTCAAATATTTGCTTTTCAGTTTATTATGCATTTGATCTATGTATAAATTAATGGATGAATTTATATTACACAATGTATGTCATGTAGATTTAATATCCCACCTTATAGTATACATTCTCATGCATCATATTTAATATAAGTATTATATTATTTAT
This sequence comes from Benincasa hispida, assembly GCF_027475165.1. Lineage (NCBI taxonomy): Eukaryota > Viridiplantae > Streptophyta > Magnoliopsida > Cucurbitales > Cucurbitaceae > Benincasa > Benincasa hispida. The sequence goes on from NC_143482.1 coordinate 54,019,819, forward strand.
AATTGCATGATTTAATTATCGTGCCCATCATAATATAAGTGTTATATTATTTTGATGTATTATTAACTAAGCATGTTCATACATCATACAATGTTATAAATGTTATAATGTATGGTGGATTGATAAATATGTATGTTTAATTTTCATGAATGATAAATATAAATGTTATATTTTTTCCATGAAAATGAACCTTGCATTGAGCATGACACCACTTAGATAAATATAATTATGATATTTGATAAACATCATTAAAGGTAAATTATAGGTTTTAATATAACATTAAAATATAAGTGTTATACATTTAATGGGATAGATTAAAATCTATAATCAAGAGTTGCATGCAAACATGAGTCCAAATTATTTTTAAATGGTTTAAAATTAATTTGCCTAGACTTATGTTGGAAGTGTTTCTAATGAGATTAGAAATAGGTTAATATTTTAGTTTGTTTTAATAAGATTAAAATGAATTCCTTTAAAAAATTAAATTTATAAAATAATTGTCCATGACCTTTGTCTTAGGAACATTATGTCTAGGCAAGAGTATTTAAGCTGAAGAAAATGGAACACCTCCACTTGGGGTCCAACCTGGAAGGTGAACTGAGCAAATATTTCATAAGCATGCAATAGGTGATTTATTTTATTAAAGAGTTTAATAAATGGAATCAAGTATTTTTTAAACATTCAATAAAACTGTATATTGAGCAAATTAAGAAGGACTTATATAGATTCATTAGTCGGAATTTAACTAAGTATGATAAAACCCTAAATAGTATAATACTTTAGTGGGAGAAATTTGGTATATGGGATATATCAAATTTTAGCTCTCATGTCCCTAAAAGTTAACATTTTGAGATCCATGCTCGATTTCGTATCGTCCTAGGCACGGCCACCTTTGAAAAGTATTTGCATGGGTCAATACCAAGATGAATAGGAAAAGTATTCATAATAAGTAAGAGAAGGACGCATGTCAACATATCCTACTGTCTTCTCCATTAGATTGCACCGTGAGATTCCTATGGTCTGCCTGCATGTCGTCTTGGAGCGACCATCCCTTCAGAGGGCCTGATCATAGGATTAGGAAGAACGCAAAGTCCAGTAATGGTTTATTAGATTAATCTTCAATAGTTTTCTTTCTTACAATAGCCTGTTGATGCATACCTCAAGAATCCGAAAATGGTAGGGTAAACTATAATTAACGATGATTGAGTGCTTGAATCATGCTCTGATATCAATTAATAGAGTAAACTAACATGCAACGGGAAAAAAACAGAATGAATAAGCACTCTAATTACACTTAATTTGAGTTTAAAACATGCTTTTGAAAAACAATTTCACAAGAGGGTTTGTTGAACATAATACCTTTGATGAACCCTCTTTAATTCCAGTTGAATTCCACAAATTGATGCTTCAATCTTCAAATAGACCACCGAAGATCTTCTCTACTATTCTCTTGCAAGGATTGTGTGGTGGAAACACTGAATTGAGCTGGTTGATAAGATTGAAGAGGGTTTGGATGAAAGAATTTCTGCAGACTTCCTAGAGCTGATAAGTTTGCATGAAGAAATGAATTGAAGTTAAAAACTTTAATATGTACATGAATTTCATGCAATTAACTTAACATGCCTGATGCCACTTCAATTTCCATTTGAAATTGAAGTGGCATGAGGTGGAAATTTGAGTGGAAACCTCCAAGATTGGATTTTCCCACTTTCAAGTTTAAAACCAATTTTAATTTTATGCATTTTGATTAGTTTAATTTAATTAAAATATAATTTTCAAAAAAATTAATTTTAATTTTAATTTTGTAATTTTGAATTTAAATAAATTCAAATTTAATTAATCAAAATTTTAATTTTAAATAATTTCAAAAGTTGAATTTGAAATTGGATAATTAATTAAACTCATTTAATTAATTAAATTTAATATTAAATATTAAATAAAATATTACACCTCATCCAATATTTGAATCAATATTCAAATATTTTGAACTCTTCAATTTTGTTTAATTTTGATAAAATTAAATGTTTCATTTGTATCTAATACAATTAATAGAAACCCAAATCGAATTTGAACATTTCAAATTCTAGACCCTAATTTTTAATCTTGTCAAATTTACTCTATTTAGTAATTCAATTTACGAGCTAGTAGAAAAACCTGATGAACCTATAGATCAGTAGCTCCAACGATTTGCAATTAATTGGTTAAACTCTTTAAAACGAATTAATCACTATTTGTTACCTACCAAGACATTCCACTATAGCTCCATAGTTGCACTCTTCTCACAGTAGATATATTTCTATCTATTTTAACCATAATCGGCAAGTCCATTCTTCATAGGTCGTTCGTATTTACAGCTAGGTCAAAATTATCATTTTACCTCTATAAATACATCTTGCTTTTTAAGCTCCCACTGATCCTCTATTGAACAATTGATTTATAGTCCAACTTATAAATCATAACCCTCTCAATCATGAGAGGGCGGGTCTCATTCTTCAAGATTAGGCATCAATGCTTAAGAGAACAACCTATCTTCTAACCTTAAGTTGGATACGAGTGAATTCCATCTTGCAAAGATATGTCTCCAACTATCTATCCGGTCTTATCCCTAAAATGGGAGGCTTATTGAGTAGTTTGTTGGATTAGGCTCACCTATGCAGATCAAAGGATAATTTTAAATAAACAGGACTTCATAATTAGCTCAAGATTAAGATCGAGTTACCTTAGGTCATTGAATTTGAAATAGTGAGTTTTAATAGTAAACAGTTGTAAAGAAAAGTGTCTATTTCGAAGTCTGATCTTATGCAAACTCATTACACAGGATGCCCTCATTCACAAGTCTCCACATGAATGATTTCTTAATCACATCATTTCTACCAGTATACAAAATGACCCACATCCAATAGTGTCACCAGGATAAAGTACCCAATCTCATCCATATACTTATAGACCATTTTGGCTATACATTAAAACTTGATCCTCTTTTATGTCCCCACATAAAGTTAAAGTATTCATATTATAGTCATGGATTTTTTATTGGATTTTCATAAGAGAATGTAATATCAACAACAATTTATTGAATACAATACTTAATAGTACTTTTATTGATAAATAGAATATGTTAACATTAGTTACGAACTGCGAGTTTAGGACATTCCCAAAAAATACTTTGCCTGTTATTATTTCAACTAATCTTTCTCAGCTTAATGAAGTCTCTCTTTTGTAGATATTAAAGAAGCATATGCGTGCAATTGGTTAGACAATGGTTGACATTCGAGGAATAAACCCTTCATACTGTATGCACACGATTGGAAGAAGGGAGGACTGGATCAATCGAGCCTCAACGCAGGCTAAATCCTATTATGAAAGAAGTGGTAAAGAAATAAATTATAAAGTGGCTCGACGAAGGTACAATTTACCCCATTTCTAGCAGTAGCTAGGTAAGCCTAGTCCAATGCATCCTCAAGAAAGGAGGCACTACTATAATAGTCAATAGCAACAATGAACTTATTTCATCCAGAACTGTCACAGAATGACATATATGTACGGACTATAAAAAACTCAATATGGCGACCAAGAAAGACCACTTTTTCCTTTCTTTTATTGACCTAATCCTTGATCGACCAGCTGACAAAGAATTTTATTATTTCCTGGATGGATACTCAAGATACAACCAAATCCTTATAGCTCAAGAAGACTAAAAGAAAACAACTTTCACATGCCTCTTTGGGACATTTGCATTCCGACGCATGCCTTTTAGGTTATGCAACGCACTGGGAACTTTTGAAAGGTGCATAATGAAAATTTTCTCTATCTTTCTTGACCAATCTGTTGAAATATTTATGGATGATTTCTCAGTTTTTGGGGACTCCTATCAATCCTGCTTAAACAACTTAAAGGTTGTCCTCGCTCGATGGAAGGAAACAAACATGGTGCTGAACTGGGAAAAGTATCACTTTACGGTGTCTGAAGGTGTTGTTATAGGACACAAGGTGTCCAAAGCTAGATTGGAAGTTGATGAAGTAAAATTTGATGTTATAGCCAAATTGCATCCGCCTGCCAATCTTAAAGCTTTAAGGAGTTTCTTAGGACATGCAAGTTTTTATCGAAGGTTTGTGAAAGGATTTTCCTAAATCGCACGACCACAGAGCGCATTGTTAGAGTTAAACAGACCCTACATATTCAATGAAGACTGCCACAATGCATTCAAGACTTTGAGGTATGCATTAACTACAACTCCGATATTAATAGCCTCGAACAGGAAGCAACCTTTCATTCTAATGTGTGATGCAAGCGATGTAGTAGTCGGAGCCATGTTGGGCCAAAAAAAGGGAAACTTAAAACATCTCATTTCTTACACATCAAGAACATTGAACGAGTCCCAGGAACAGTACATTAGGATAGGAAAAGAAATGTTAGAAGTAGTGTTCGCCATTGAAAAATTCAAAGCTTATATGGTTGGTGCGTCAACAACAATCTACACAGATCACTCCACTATTACGTTCTTGACAGGCAAGAAGGACGCAAAGCCCATATTGATTTGCTGGGTGTTGTTGCTACAAGAGTCTGATGTGGAAATTAAAGATAGAAAAGGTACAGAGAACCAGGTGGCTAATCACCCGTCAAGATTGGAGAACAAAGACATAAAGTTGGGTCAAGCTAAGATTCAAGATGCATTCCTTGATGAACGTATATATAGACATGAGGACGATAAACCATGGTACGCAAACATAGTCAATTACTTAACCTCAAAACAGCTCCCTGAAGACTTCAATGCCCGACAAAAGAAATGGCTTGCACATGACAACAAGTTCTATTTTTGGGATGTACTGTTTTTATAGAAACAAGACCCAGATTCCATCATGCATCAATGCGTTCCTGAAGTTGAAATGCAACCCCTCTTGTCTGAATGTCATGACTCTCCTTATAGTGGTCAATTCGGAGGACAAAGGACTACTGTCAAAGTACTTCAATGTGGGTGGGAATATGTACTGAAGTGCGACTCTTACCAATGCACGAGTAATATCTCTTCAAGGGATGCAATGCCGCTTAACAACATACTAGAAGTTGAACTATTCGATGTTTGAGACATTGATTTTATGGGGTCTATTCCACTGTCTTGTGGACAACAATACATCCTAGTAGTAGTGGATTATGTATCTGAATGGGTTAAAGCAGTAGCTGCGCCAAAAATGATGCAATGGCCGTTTCAAAGTTTTTGACCACAAACATTTTCACATGTTTTGGGATGCCAAAGGTGTTGATAAGTGACGAAGGTACATATTTTCTTAATCGTATCATCCTAGATTGCTTGACAAATATAATGTCAGGCACACCATATCTACTGTATACAATCCACAAACCAATGGGCAAGCTGAAATATCCAACAAAGAAACCATGTTGATACTGGAAAAGGTTATCAAGGAATCTAGGAATAATTGGGCACAAAAGTTTGATGAAGCTCTTTGAGCATATAGAACTACTTACAAGACACCTAATGGTACGTCTCCTTACTCTTTGGTATTTGGAAAGACCTATTATTTACCTTTAGAATTGGAGCACACAAAATTCTTGGTTGTAAAGAAGCTAAACCTGAACCAGAAAGTTATAGGAGAAAATCTTAAGTTGCAACTCAATGAACTTGATGAATGTCGGCTCAATGCTTATGAGAACGCGAAAACAAACAAAGAGAAGACAAAGCGTTGGCATGACCAACGCCTTAGAAAGATTTCTTTATTGCTAAAAAAATCATATTGTTTAACTCGCATTTGCGATTGTTTCTAGGAAAGCTAAAATCCAGATGGTCAGGACCATTCATCATTAAGGGAATCTTTTCTCACGGAGTTGTGGAACTTATGCAAGAGGATGGTACAAATGCATTCAAAGTAAATGTACAGCGGGTAAAGTCGTACTGCGAAGGAAGCTTGGAACGCAAGAAATCATCCATCGAGCTACGCAAGGTTATCTGAGGCTTGTATTGAAGTGCCCTTATGTTTGAATCAAGACATATACTCCAGGGACGCTTATTCTCTACTGCTTCACCGTTTTGTTTTTCTTATATCATGTGTCTATTTTGATCATTGCTTGTGGCTGAGAAGGATCTGGTTTATTGGTAGGACTGTAAACTAATTGTTTTTTAGAGGATTAGTGGAGACTTAAGGAATAAGATGATTGTAGAGACAAAACGATAATTTTGATCTAATTGTAAATATGAACGACCAGCGAAGGATCAACTTACTGATTATAGTTAATTCAAGTGAACAGAAATATATATATAGTGAGGAGAGTGCAATTAATAAGCTATAGTGATATGTCTCGATAGTTAACGAATATTGATTAATTTGGTTTAAAGAGTTTAGCCAATTAATTTCAAATCGTTGGAGCTCATGATCTGTTGATCTATTATGTCCCTCTACTAGCTAGTAGAAAGGATTAAATCTTAGAATAGCGTGTTGAGTGAATTTGAAACTTTCAAATTCAGATTAGGGTTTATATAATTGTATTTGATATAATTAACGTTTAAATTAAACAAATTAAAGGCTTTTTATAGTTGAAGGTATTCAAATTTTATTAATTACTTACATGAATAGGGATTCATGTTTGAATTAGGAGTTTTATTATATTTGATATTGAATTAATTGTTAAATTAATTAATTAATTTTTTTAATTAATTAATTAAAAAATATATTTTTTTTCAATTTGGTAATTTCAAATTTAGATTTAAAATTTGTTTAGTTTGATTTTTATTATTAAAAATTGAATTAATTGGAAAATTGAGAAATGAGTTGAGAGTGGGATTTTCCCACTTTCACCTAATCCACTTAGTTTAAGTGAAAAATGAGTGTCCGATTGTGGTTAATTCTGAAGTGCATGATGAAGTTGTTTAAATTCGACTTATTTCATGAATTTTAGGGATCATGCAATTCCACATTTTGACAAAATTTTGCAGCTTATGTTCTTTTTGGTTTTTCACATCTTTAACTAAAAAAAAAAAAAAAAAATCATCCTTTTCTCACTCAATTTGGAGGCCACACTCCAATCTAAGGCTGAGTTTAGTAGAGAAGACTTCTTAGGTAATCTTCTTCAAAGATTGAAGAAGAAATTTGTGGAGATAGGAAACAATTCAGAGGAATCTACAAAGGTTGCACACTAGAAACCCTATTTTTGTTTTCTTCTTGAACATGCATGCTAAATAGCTAAAATTGATGGAGTTAGGGTATTTAGATTCTTAATTGCTTTCGCATGTTGAATATCAACTCTATCACTTCTGACTTCTCTTAAACCTTAAAACCCTTAGGTTGCTCTATAGAGTTCTTCCTCCAAGCTTCCACGTAGGAAAGTTGTAGTAACGATTTGCTCTAGTTCAAGGTCTTCACAAGCCACAATAGAGAGAACCCTGATTGAGGTGTGTTTCACCACTGGAGAGAGGATCTTTGAATAATCGACTCTCTTTTTCTACTTAAAGCCCTTGAAAATTAGACTGGCTTTATATTTCACTTCTTGATTGGTTTTTACCAAGTATTTCTTCTTATAAACCCACTTACAAGGAATGAATCGTTTGTTGAATGGTTTATCAGTCAGCTCCCACATATTATTTTTGTATAGTGAATCAAGTTGACTTTTCATAACTGTAAGCCATTCATTCTGCTCTTCACTATTAAGGGCTTCCTAAAAATGTTAGGTTCTTCACTGTCATCATCAATAGAGTGATTAGAAATACAGTCAACCCTTGCAAATTTAGAAGGAAGCCTGATGGTCCTTCTTCCTCCATCTCTTGAAATAAGATAGCCTTCTAGATTTTCAGTTTACCCTGCAGTTCTATCTTCAGAAGTGCCTAGAACATTAGAGAGTTGTACTTGCTCATCTATTGAATGCTATGATGAACTTTAACACGTGAGATGGAAGAAGGGTAAAACTAATCTTCCTTAACTGAATGCTTTACTGTTTCAAAATCCATATAGGACTCATTCTCTTTGAATATTACATCTCTGCTGATTAGACTTCTATTAAAACTGAAATCCCAAAATTTGAAGCCTTTTACTCTTTCAAGATACCCTATGAACATGCATGTCAATGCTCTAGGTTCCAGCTTGCTTGTTTAATATGAACATAAGCAGTGCAAACAAAAGGCTTTAGAATTGACAAATTAGGGGTGTTCTTCTCCATTTTTCTTCAGAGGTTTTCATATCAATAGAAAAACTAGGGCTTTTGTTGATTGTAAATGTTGTTATGGCTAAAGCTTCTTCCCAAAAGTCCTCTGCTATTTTTGCTTCAGACAGTATACACCTAACCCTTTCCATCAAAGTTCTATTCATTCTCTTTACAACTCCATTTTCTTGAGGAGTATAGACTACTATGCTATGTCTAGTTATTCCACACAAAAGACAAAGAGAGTTAAAATTATTCATTAGAAATTCTAGGCCATTATCAATTCTGAAGAATTTAATTTTCCTCTCAGTTTGAGTTTCTACATTGGTCTTCCAATTTTTAAAACATTCAAAGATTTAATCTTTAGACTTAGAGAATAGGTCCACACTTTGCTAGAGAAGTCATCAATAAGAGATCGAAAATACCTGGAGCTCCCTAGGAAGGGTTTGTTGCAGGATCCCAAAGGTCTCCATGAATATAGTCAAGGATGGTCTTGGTAGAATGAACCCTTTTTGTGAACTTCATTCTCTTAGACTTTCCAAGCACACAATGTTAATAGAAACTAAAACTTTTAATGTCTCTAGACTGAATGAAACCTTGCTTCAAGAGTTCATTAAGACCTTTTTCACTAATATATGAAAGTCTTCCCAAATTCACTATCCTTCTTAGTTTCTGACAATAGAGCATACATAGGTTTATTAACCTTCTTCAAAACATATAGACCATCAATTTTCTTTCCAACAAGGATTATCCTTCCCTATTTTTTTATCTTCAAAGTATTTCTTTCTCCAGTGAATGTACAACTCTAATGATAGCTCGTAGAAATGCAAGCTTTTATAGCCTTTTACTTAGAATTATGAGAGCCAATAAGCAAGAATATGAGTTGATAATACTAAGAATTCATGTGAAAAGTGAGCTTGCATTGAACAGCACCAAAAATCATCACTAACCCTTTACCATGAGTTTTTCTAGGTCAAAGTGTTCATTTTTGCAGATAATACAAGAGTTGATCACATGCGTCGAACCCAAACCGATGCAAGGTTGAATGCATGAATTGATTATGTTTGTCGCATGGAATGTTGCATCCACAGATTGATAGAAGTCTGCTCGAAAGGTAGATTGAATGTGTTGGCACCTCAAGAGAAGCAAGCACGAACGCATACCTTGGGAGTATCAATAAGATAAGATGATGTTGACATTACCCATACTGTGACAATGGTGGCAGTGAGGCAAAACGCAATCATGAAGGCTGTCGACGTTTGAGCTCTATAAATAGCACCTTGGACCTTCACTTCAAGGCATCCGAGCTTCTGCCTTAAGGCAGATGCTCGCAGTCATAGATGAGAGCATGAGTGAGATTGTCTACGAGGATTCTTCACCACCATAACCCATTCCAAGTGACGATCGAAGTTTCCGCCGGAGATAGAGCTCGAGAGAGACTTCTCCACCATCCATTCATGGCACCACTAGCAGCCTTAACGCATAGCTTTTAATTTATCTTCTGATCTCTGTATTATATTACATTGGCTTAAGACATTTTATAATCAGTGCATTCTTACATTCCCTCAACGTCATCTTCTTCGTCTTCTTTATCTTTATCATCGTTTATCTCTTTCGTTTAGTTATCAAGGATGGTCGCATTCTCAATCGTGTAGCCTAGAGATAGGACGCATGTAGCAATCCACCAAGAGGTGTGCATTGCATGAGTATAGTGAGTTAATCTTCTTTGCTTGGTGTGAGGCTGTAGCAATACTTTCCTACATGATGTTGCAATGCTTGTCTATGAGTTAATTAGCCATACCAACTACTTGAGAAGGTGAAGGGTGGAACACACTAAAGTAGAGTATGCATTGTTCTTAGAGATAGGCACAATCTTAAGCTCAACGCAACCATGCACTATAGAGATATAGGTATGCAGCTGGCCACCGAGAGGTGTGTGATGCGTTAGTGTGGCAGTTGGGATTACTCAAGCGACTTAAGATAATTAACATTACTATGCGTTAACAGTTGTTGTATATCTACCAATTCTCATCACAAATCTTCCATCGCTCAATCTGTTTAGTTAGGAGTAGGAGTAGAGTGTAATCCATTAACTTTTTTTTTTTTTTTTTACTTTTATTCATCGCCTCAAACGCATAGCTTTACAAACATTATTGAGTTACAAGTCCCTGAGTTCGACCTTAGATCACCTGAGAAACTTGTGTTCTCGTTATACTTGGCGAGAAGGCAAGAAAACTTGTGATAGGAACGCATGGTCATTGCATACTAGATTAACGTATACTATCCATTCGAACGCATGACCTCCGACGCATGGGTACAAACGCATAGCATAAGACATGCATCATATTTGCATTCCAAAATAATATCAACAAGTTTTTTATGTCATTGTTAGGGACTTGGCAGCTAATAGTTTGTTAAGTTTTGTGTTTTCGCAGGCACTTTTTTAATCTTGGGCGTGTTGTATCTTCTGCAACCAATTGCAAACGATATGTGAGTGAAGGCGATGCACCGAAATTCAATGTTGACCCCGAGATAGAAAGGCTATATGTCATATGAGCTGGAAGCAATCTTAGGAGCATGTTAACCGTCATGCGTTCAACAAGTGCTGGAAGCTTCAATGGTCAGGACAACGAGTTCCTTGACCTAAGCAATTGAGATCAATCTCCTGCATGGAAGACTCCTTGTGGTGGTTTCATTCCAATTTCTCCAAGGACGTCTTCTACCCTATCTTTAATTTTCTTTCCTACTTAACTTTAGTCTATTTATTTGAATATTATTATTTTGGATTTGCAGCTGCTTTCTTGGATGAATGTGTGTTTGCTCTTTATAGGTGTGTTAATAACTTCATTCGCTGTGATGGTTCAGAAGAAGAATCTTCTCCATCATTCAACGCATGGCTATTTCCCAACATGAATTAAAAGTATTGACAAAATTGATATTCTGCTCAATAGGTCCTTTCTTGTCATATTTTATGCGTTATCCTTCTTAAATTCTTCTTTGCCCACTTGCTTTCTTATGTGTTGATAAATCAGCATCTATGATACTTATAATTCACTACATCAACCAACTAAAAGTTGCATAGTTCACCCCACTTTAGTAGCTTCTTAAAAGTTTGACATTCTTAAGTTTTATTACGTGTAAACCTCTGCTCAAACATCTTTTACCACATCCCTGATGAGTTTGTTTTTAGCGTTTTGGCAAGGATCCCTGCTACTCTCTAAGTTTGGGGAAGGCAGTGGTCCGAACAAATGCATCCAACCTATACATTGCGATGTTTATTTTTTTTTTAAAAAAAAAAACAATCATAAAGACTCCACTGTCAGCGCAAAAGGGGAAACCCATGCTGATATGAGTTAAAGTTGTGAAAGTCACTTACTCGTTGTTGGATACTTCACATGACACCTCTGCAGGTAAGCCAAAATGAAAGTGAGTGGTTAAGATCAATGCATAAGGACAACTGCTCTGTCTGGCGCAACCCAAACAAGCCAAGGTAAGAGTTGAGTTAAACATGGCACACAACCGAAGTTGAATGTCCACATGACACCCGTGGGGGCAAGCAAAAATGAAGAGCGTAACAAGGTTCAATGCATTAACCTAATAATATATCGCGAAGATTTGAATTGATTTAAATGGACCCATTTTAAAAAGTCGAACACAAAGTTGACAGAAATGGGTAAAAAGACTTTTGAGCAGAGGCTTATCAGATTTAAACATAGAAAATATCTCTTTGAAGAAGTAGCCAACGTTAAGGAGAGTGTTGCTGCCAAGGTTAGAGGCACGAGTGAATTATATGTTAAAAAGCTAGTCATCGCATAGGAAAAGCCAGAGAGTGAATTTTGAATTTCCTAAGTATAAGACATGCTTGAGGACAAACATGATTCTAAGTTTGGGGGTGTGATAGCTCGTAGAAATGCAAGCTTTTATAGCCTTTTACTTAGAATTATGAGGGCCAATAAGCAAGAATATGCGTTGATAATAATAAGAATTCATGTGAAAAGTGAGCTTGCGTCGAACAGCACCAAAAATCCTCACTAACCCTATACCATGCATTTTTCCGGGTCAAAGTGTTCATTTTTGCAGATAATACAAGAGTTGATCGCATGCGTCAAACCCAGACTGACGCAAGGTTGAATGCATGAATTGATTAAGTTCGTCACATGGGATGTTGCATCCACAAATTGATAGAAGTCTGCTCGCAAGGTAGATGGAATGCGTTGCCACCTCAAGAGAAGCAAACACAAATGCATACCTTCGGAGTATCAATAAGATAAGATGATGTTGACATTTCCCATACCACGACAACGGCGGTAGTGAGGCAGAACGCAATCATGAAAGTTTTTGGCATTTAAGCTCTATAAATAGCAGCTTGGATCTTCACTTCAAGGCATCCGAGGTTCTGCCTTAAGGCAGATGCTCGCAGTCACAAATGAGAGCATGAGCGAGATTCTCTTCAAGGATTATTCACCTCCACAACCCATTCCGAGTGATGACTAGAGTTTTCACCAGAGATAGAGCTTGAGAGAGACTTCTCCACCATCCATCCATGGCACCACCAGCAGCCTTGACGCATAGCCTTTAATTTCTCTTCTGATCTCTGTATTGTATTACATTTTGGCTTAAGACACATTTTATAATCAATGCATTCATACATTTCCTCAAACGGCATCTTATTCATCTTCTTTATCTTTATCATCATTTATCTCTTTCGTTTAGTTATCAAAGACGGTCTCATACTCAATCGTGTAGCCTAGAGATAGGATGCATATAGAAATCCACCGAGAGGTGTGCGTTGCGTGAGTATAGTGAGTTAATCTTCTTTGCTTGGTGTGAGGTTGTAGCAATGCTTGTCTATAGGATGTCGCAATGCTTGTCTATGAGCTAATTAGCCGCACCAACTGCCTGAGAAGGTGAAGGGTGGAACACACTAAAGTAGATTATGCATTGTTCCTAGAGATAGGCAGAATCTTAAGCTCGACGCAACCATGCACTATAGAGATATAGGCATATGGCTGGCCACCGAGAGGTGTGCGATGCGTTAGTGTGGCGAGCTAGGATTACTCGAGTGACTAAGATAATTAACATTACTATACGTTAACAGTTGTTGCATATCTACCAATTCTCATTGCAAATCTTCCATTGCTTAATCTGTTTAGTTTGAAGTAGGAGTAGAGTGTAATCTATTAACTTCTTTTTTTTTTTTCTACTTTTATTCATTGCCTCAAATGCATAGCTTTACAAACATTATTGAGTTACAAGCCCTGAGTTCGACCTCGGATCACCCGAGAAACTTGTGTTCTCATTATACTTGACGAGAAGGCAAGAAAACTTGTGATAGGAATGCATGGTCATTGCATACTAGATTAACACATACTTTCCATTCCAATACATGGACTTCGATGCATGGGTACAAATGCATAGCATAAGACATGCATCATATTTGCATTCCGAAATAATATCAACACCTAATCATCAAGCATGCCCAAAGAGATGAGATTTCTCTTGAGCTTTGGAACATGCCTAACATCTCTTAAAAGTACTTCTCTGTTATCTGAGAATTTTAGTAATAATTGAGCCCCTACCAATTATCTCACATTCATTGTTATTTTCCATGTAAACCGAGTCTCATTCCTCTGACTTGTACTGAACAAACCAGCTCCTTTTGGAAGTCATATGATAGGTACATCTCGAGTCTATGACCCAGTCTCCATCCTTAGTTTCATAGTCCATGGCCTTCTTATTTGTAGTAGTAAGAACCTCAATATAATAGATTTCCTCTCTAGCAGGCCTCTGATTTCTCCCATACTCCATTGAATTCCTTTGATCATCATTTCTGAAGTTTCTATTTCTGGTTCAATCACCTCTACCATATGGCTTCTATTTTCTATTATCATGTCTTCTCTAGTGTTTTCCTTTTTCAGGGCAATTCCTCTTGAAATTCCATTCCTTATGGCAGATAAAACATTTCAAGACTGGCCTTTCTCTATGCACTTTTTGATTCTTGTTGAAAGAGCCTTTCTTAAACTGATTATTGCCTTTAGAGATCAGGGACTCATCACCACCAACACTCTTACCTTTTGTTTGTAACTCTAATTCTCTAGTCCTTGGGGCTGTAATTACAATGTCTAATGTCACAGTCTCTCTTCCATATTTCAGAGCTATTTTTACCTCTTTATAGGCGTCATGAAGTGAGTTAACCAGCAAGGCAACCTCACTTTCTGCTCCTAGTTTCTCCCTGGATTGATTAAATTCATTTGTAAGTCTCTTAAATTCATCTAGATTTTCATTCAAGGACTTGGAGTGATTTATTTTAAAGGAGAAGAGTCTTTCTCCAATGTATAGTTTGTTAGGAAGATCCTTGTTATCATAGAGAGCCATCCATTTCTCCCATACTTCATATGCAGTATTTTTATTTATGACTTGTCTAAGAACATTGTCAGAAATATTAAGTACTAGAGTTCCATATGCGATTTCTTCCATGTTCTACTTATCTTCAGCACTTAAAGAGGTTGGAAGGGACTTTGGATCATCCAAAGCTTTTAGGGCCTTTTGTGAGATCAAAAAGGCCTCGACCCTTTTTGTCCATAATGCCAAATCTCCAATTCCATTAAACTTCTCAATTTCGAATTTAGCAGTGGTCATCCCAAGAACTTCAAGAATCTGACTTATGCTACCTCAAGAATTTCAAGAAACCGATGAGATTCCAAGAAAACCAAGAAGTTATATAGCTTTCATACCAATCGATATTACAATGGGCCCAAAAGTAAAAGGAATGCTAGGCCCAAGAAATAAGTCCTTGTTTGAGTAGATGCAAAATGCAAAAGACAGTGGTAACTGATGTGTGTAGAACTCCCTAGGCCACGTATCTCATCTACAAACATGTGAAACCTAAGTTTCCATTTTCCTTTCTACAGTTCATTTTGTCAGAAAAAGAAAAAACAAAATGAAAGTGTTCTTACCTTCTTTTCTCTCTACTGTTCATGCTAGGGTTAAGCCTTTCAATCTCAAATTTCTAAGTTTTATGAACATGCAATCAGAAATTCAAGGAGAGGAAAAAGAAATGAACACAATAATATATAGTGGTTCAGTGATCTTACTCCACCTACATTGAAAAGATCTTCAAGTTCTTCATTCAACGACTTCAAGATTAAAAAAAAAATAAACACTCAGATAAGTTTTCCTTTCACAGCTTCCTCTCTAAAAAATATTCACTGGTTTCTCACACTGGAATGAAAGCAAAAACACATATACTTATATTCTTTATGTGTGTTCCTTTTTATAAAGATAGTTGATGAATAGAAAACAGTTTGTAACAACTTGCTAAATGTTTTGTGTTTATTTGAACAGAAAATGGGAGACAGAGAGCTCAAAAAGAGCTGGTGTTTTTGGTTCACGTTGTCACCACTCCCGCATACATCTTTGGTTGCTCACCCAAAAGTAAACAAAAAAAAACTAAATAGTCTTGCCCCTCCACCAAAATCGTGCACCTCTCCTAGACCAACTTTCATTCTCTATAGAAACCCCAAACATGATAATAAAAAGCATAAGAATTGACCCCATGATAAAGAAAATAAAAAGCATTGCCCCTAAGATGGAAATAGAACTCCAAGTTCGGAAGACATGTATTTCCATTGTGGGAAAATATTTTAACAATGGTCAAAAGTTGGCTGAGATAGGAAAGTGTGCCTTATCAATTGCTAGAAATATAGGGAACAAAAACTTGCAAGTTAAAATATCGTTTCTCAATTATAAAAACGAAAAAAAAAGTGCCGAAAGTAAAATTTATATTGCCAAAAAGTAAAGCTGTTTCCAACAATGAAACATTCCACATCTAGAATCAATATAGAAAGAACACCAACACAGAGACATATTCGAAGTGAACCTAACCTACTATTTGTGTGAAAAAAAAAAAAAAAAAAAAGTGATATGTTGCATATTACACTCATCATTGTGATTCTATTAAATTTAAATTAGAAGGATAAAAAAACTAGAGATTTTATAAAATTTACTTACAAAACACCTCAAAAGTCTAATATCATTACTTGCAATAAACTTTTTTTTGTGACAAAAGATTTTAGTTGACTTAGATCCATTTTAACGATGAATTTCTCGACTAAAGTTTCAATGGTCGAAACATATAGAGAAATATGAATTAGAAGCATAACACCAAAACTAGAGTGCTAAAAAAACTCTATGAGAAATATCAACAAGATAACAAATCAGTTAGACAACAAGTTAATGCATCTAGATACACTATTACTAAGAAGTCTAGGGAAATCATAGGGTTAAGCGAACTAAACTGAATCAATAGAAAAATTCCCAAAACATTGAAAATAAAATCATGGAACAAAGATTGTTGCCTGCCACCTCATGCCACCACGCCTCTGCCCCAGTAAAGCATCTTTATCTTCCATATTAGAAGATTTCCAAATTTGAATCTCAACACTCACGTCTCGTCTAACCCATCTATTTTAGATCCATCGTGAATATATGAGATTCCTTCCTCTATTATAGCAGATCTATCTTGCCCACTTGTATTCATGACAAATCCATCTCGCCGATTAGATGACTCAACCTATATGTTTTCAAATCTTCCCATCACTTGTGTTCATGATGATCGTGAAGTATCTATGTTCGTGAATCGTTAACTATGAATTTAAGGGGAAAAAAAGCAAAAATAAAAAACAAAAGAAAAGGAAATTTCAAAGCTGATTTTGAAATCACATAACAAGAGGGGTTTATAGGTGGAAGGATTTAGTAACTAACATTAACTTCAAATGTCCAATAATTTTGATAAAGAGATAATGCACCTGGTAAATGAAGAAGTTGAGAGAAATCCTTCCTAATAACTTCTATTTACTGGCATAAAGAGAAAAGGAGTGACTGTATATATATCAAAGAGAGAAAATATATAGGAAAGGGACTTCACTAATATTCATTCAGTTTCTCTCCTGACTTATACTTTCCTTTCAAGAAACTAGATACTTGATAGAATTAAAATCAAAGTGAATTACTATGTTCAAGTCAAACTTAAAGAAAAAGAACAAGAATACAAAATAAGTTAAAATTCATGGTTGTTATTGTTTCTTTATATTTGTTCCTTAGTCTTCGATCCATAAGCTTCATATCTATGAGATTTCTGCAAATACAAAAGATTCTTTTACCTGAAATACACCATAACAATTTTGTAACAAGTTTTTACTCACTACTATGAATGCTAAAATCGTTATAGTTGCATGGGTAGACCTAGCCCTTGAACACCCACACACATACATATTGTGTCTCAATTATTTTATTATCAAGCTACCAAAAAAATGAACCTTGATCTTGGTATACATTGTCAGATTAGAAACTCGCGAAATAGTTAAGTTTCTCTACCAATGTGCTAGTCTTATAAGTAAAATCTCTTAGTGTATAAAAGAAGAAAATTATCTAAGATGGTGGCTTACAATTTTCCTTGGTTCGACCATCTCGGGTCGTTTAGGGGTTGTGACTAGAGAACGATCCTGTCAATGATGAAAACAATATAACTAAACAATAACAAAGGATATATAGAATTATAGATTACATCAAATGGATTAGAACCATCTAACAAAAGAAAGAAGAACTTATATGTGTGATAAAATTATACCAAATTCATACTTGAAGTTTGTTCATTATTCGCATAGGAATCAGACATCCATTTGTCATCTTATCTCTGTCTTTGAATGCATATGGTATGGGAAAAATATAATAAAATTAGAACACTCAACCAATAACAACGTGCAGATCATCAACAAATGTGGGTTAATTTAGTGTAAAGAGTTTAGCTAATTAATCTCAGATCATTGGAGCCCATGATCTGTAGGTCCACGAGGTCCCCTACTAGCTCGTAAATGGATTAGCCTTAGAGTAGCGTGATAAGTTAATTCGAAACATTTAAATTACAATTAAGGGAATTAGTGTTGGGTTTTATGTGCTAAAACTCGTAGATAGTAAATGTAACTTTTGATTGTTCATTAATAAATTATTATTGATGTTTTTCAATAAAGCGTTATTGTTTATATTATGTTAATCACGTCTAAATAACTCTAATCCAATAAACTAACATCCTGGGTTATTGTATGAGTCTTGAGCTATATGTGGAGACATACAGGGATCACTGGTCAAGATACAACCTAAAGGGTCTATAGTATAGGGATAAGGTTGGGTACCTTATCATGTAACACTATGGATATGGCCCACTTTGTATTTGATACAAAAAACAATGATTCAACAAGTTTGTGTAGGAGACATGTGAGTGGGGGTCTCCCATGCAATGAGTTTGTATGAGACCGAACCGCAATGGAGTATGAGTTATTTTGGAGATAATGTTTAGTCAAGAATGTCTTGCTATAGTATCGTTGCAAAAATAATCTTGGGTATATTATTACTTTGCTAAAACTTGATTGGGTTTAAAAAGAAATTCACTGATAAAATTTGTTTATATTTTTCAGAATGACGAGTTCATTAGTACAATTGTCGGCGTCTGATAAACTAATTGGGGATAATTATGCCACTTGGAAATCAAACCTAAATACTATACTGGTGATAGACGATTTACGATTCATTTTAACAGAGGATTGTCCTACCATTCCTGGCACAAATGCAAATCGAACTATTCAGGATGCGTATGATAGATGGATCAGGGCGAATGACAAAGCTCGTGCCTATATCCTTATCAGCATATCTGATGTCTTGGCAAATAAACACAAGAGTATGGGTACTGCCAAAGATATTATGAAATCTCTCCGTGGGATGTTTGGACAACCATCCTTCTCCCTAAGGCATGATGTTATTAAATACGTTTACAACTGTTGTATGAAAGAAGAGACCTCTGTTAGAGAACATGTCCTGGACATGATGCTCCATTTCAATGGGGTGGAAGTAAATGGGGTTTTCGTTGACAAAAGGAGTCAAGTCGATTTTATTCTAGAATCTCTTCCGAATAGTTATATACAGTTATGCATGAACGTACTTATGAATAAAATAGAATATAACTTGACTACTCTACTGAATGAGCTATAGGCTAACAAGACTATGATGAGAGCTAAAGGTCTGGAACCGAAAGTAAACGTTACTATCGCTGAGAAGAGAGGAACGTTCTCCAAAAAGCTTGATGTTGCTTATAAATAAAAATAAAAAAAATATATATATATATATATATATATATATAATGAATAATAAACTTTAATAAACATCATAAACTTGTGTAGATGAAAATTAAATGTTATGTTGTGTTATGTTTTGTATCGCTTATACACACTACTGATGGATGAATGTATTACAAGCTCATGTTGCCATAAACTTGTGAGGAAAAAATGGAGTGTTATCTTTATCTATTGCACTGATGAGTGAATGAATGATGCTCTATATGCACTCAAGTGCTTTGCGATAAAGACATTTTATGTGATACTACGTTCCAAGTGTATGCGTTGATAGTGATATGCTCGTAGTATGCGATGTAGTGCATGTCACAAGTTTCCTTGTGCTAAAACCAAGTATAATTCCAACACAAGTTTCTCAGAGTGATCCGAGGTCGAACACGGGGATTGTTGTTGTTAAATGTGATACTTATGTGATACATGCGACCGGTTTTAATAATGAATAAAGAATTTTGGTTTGTACATAAATGTAAATTGCGCTGAAAGTAAAAATCCGTACTAAAGTAAAATGTGTTGTAAATAAAATGCATTGATAAAGTAAAACCCTAATCTACTATGATACATGATACATGATGCAGGGGTCAAGGTCTGGCTGTGAAGTTGTACAAAAGTATCGATGAATGTGATGGCAAGCCTTATGAATGAAGCAGAAAAAGAAAGAGTAAAGAGTAAAAACATCGCAAGTTTATGAATCGCGTTAAGGATGCAACTAAGGTTCCGCTTTCCCTTGGAGTACACCTTTCAGTGATTGGCCATGTTCCTATATGTCTATGGTGAAACAGAGATGAATGTGATGAACGTAATGTTGTTTCCATCTCTGGAAGTACTTCTCGATTTAGTTAACACATTCTTCCATCTTCTCTCAATAGGTGGAATAACATCTTCACTTATGCTCTCATAGGTGAAGATGCCATCGAGCATGCTTTAGCTAAACTTAATTGATTCCTTAACACAGATTTGACTCACTTGGTTTATTCTCGCTTTTTACCCCGGGGATTAAGAACACATCCTGGAGAAAATGGATGATAAATGTATGGAAAGAGACAGAGAGATGATAACGATGACGATGATAACATTTAATTCTAAAATTAAGCATTTGATACATGTTTGTGAATGCGAGAATAAAGAAGATGAACACAGAAAATGAATTAGAGAATAGAAATAAATACGGAAAGAGTGTCAACGTCTTGACACAGATCCCGATCGAAGACTTATGCTTGTTGGCGTATGGATGTGGTGGAGAGGAAAGCTTCCCTCTCAGGCTTGCTTTCCCGCTAGAATTGACCTTTTGCACAAATCTTCAGCTTTAGGAATCGGAAGAATTCTTTGCTTGGAGACTCACCTCTCGGCCTTATTTCGTCGTTCTCCCCGATTTACTCTATAAGTCACTTCAGACCAGCTTCTCTCCCCATATCAATATATCTCTGTATGAGTGTGTATATATGTATCTATCTGTATGCATTTTAGCGAATTTGAGGAAGCTATTTAGAGGCTAGACCTAAGCTCTTTGAATTTGTGGTCCCCACTGTCTAATTATGGTAGTTCTTGAAATGGCGGAATGGAAAATTCCTTTCTGGTACACGATCAATCCATCAGAATTGCACAACGAAAAGTTGTATACTTGTTAGAATCGTCTGCGAATGCATTGCTCTTTACATCTTCGATCGATCATCGTATGTGGTGTTATTTTTTATTACCACATGCGGTTGAAATGCGTTGATCGCTAAAGCTCTTGATCGATTGTCGCATGCGCCGTCATTGCGTTTATCATCTCTTCGTTCTTGATTGATGGGCACATGCGATGTAGATGTGTTGTACATTTTGTCTTCGAGCCATTAACGTAAGTGGTGACCTATTTCCTGCAAAACAGAGACTGAAACATTCTATTCGCCATCGCAATGGTGTTAGTGGGTGTGTTTACGACATTTCATAATTTTTGTATTTCTTAGCCAATTCTTATACTATCGACGCAACTTTTCTTTCTTTTTGCCGCAATATCTAAATAAAACATCATAAATAACTTGTATTTTTACAAGTTATCACACCCCCAAATTTAGATATATGCTTGTCCTCAAGCATATCTTCTATTAAGGAAATTTCGCTCAATTCCTATCCTAACTTTGCGTCGATTTTTTGCTCCGAATGCTCCACCTCTACATGATTACTTAACAACACAATTTCCTTCAATCCATTAATGAAATAGGATCCACACAAGGAAAAGCACTTGCCATTCGTTGGTTATTAGGGGCATCCTCTACTTTATTCTTGTATACAACAAACCTCTACCCAAAAATTCCCTTCTTGTAATGCTTACCTCTTCTTACAAAAACAACTAGATGCGTCTTTATGCGGTGGTTTGCGTCATTTTATTAGAGACTATTGATGATAGTTACACTCTTCATTTTGGCTTGCTCCTACAGGTGTCATGCGAACATCCAACTATAGTTGTGTACCAATCTCAACTTTAACTCTAGATTTTCAACTAAGTTTTACTTTTCCTGACTAGAGGAGTTGTCTCTTATATTCTTATTTTCTGTCTTTTTTTCTTTTCATATTGCGTCGATCTAGGAAACCCACCTTCGTTTTGGCTTGCTCCCACGGGTGTCATACGAACATCCAACTATGAGCAGGTTCCTTTCACGACTTAACAATTATTAGGTTGGGATTTTCCCTTGCGCTGACATTGGAGTTTGTATGAATTTTTTTTTTCGATAATGAACGCATTTTCCTGATAATGACCGCATCTGCTCAAACCTTCCCCACCCCCAAATTTAGAGATGCGCAAGGTTCTCATTGCGTTGTTTTGGACAGAAAAGATAGAACACTTAGTCAAAATTTTGAAAAGAAGGTTTGAGTAGAGTCTTGAAATAGAAAAGGTAAGGCAGTGTTATTGCTATGAATTATCTAAGTGTTAGTCAGAAAGTGCAAAGTGTGAGAAATGCTGCCAAGGGTATGCATACTACTCATCATGGCAGCGCAATTAATACGCAAAATATAAGATAAAGAACATCGCAATAATTGACAAACGATGATAAGTAAAGAGGCTAACACATAGGGAAAGAATAGTTACTAAGTTGTATTAAAATTAAGTATACAAAGAATTACAATTATCGCAACATAAAAATTAAGCATGTACAAAAAATGAAAGTATAGCTTCTATACATAAGAATAATGAAATGAATTTATCCTTTGTATTTTATTCGGACGGGCGCAAGGTTAAAGATTAACGCAATGCATCCGTTACTGCAAATGCATATTGTAGAGGATGGGCAACAATGCATGCATTAGTGCAACACACCCCTCAACTCAGCACATTTTTGGAGGACGGATGCACGGTATTTTTACTGGTGCAACACTACCTTGACATACTGTGTTTTCGCTAAGGACGGGCGTAGAATACATACGCGCGCAACATACCCCTCAGCGTAATGCATTTGTGTAAGATGGATGCAAAGTGTATCTTATTATTATTATTATTTTTGTGTAAGATGGATGCACGGTATTATTTGTGTAAGATGGATGCACGGTATTATTTGTGTAAGATGGATGCACGGTATTATTTGTGTAAGACACACCCATCATCGCAATGCATATCGATTTTTATTATTATTTTTAATTCATCAACAACGCAAGTCGATAAGACTTTGCAGTGTTCATTTTCTTTTTATTCAGTCATTGACAGAAATTTTAAGAATAACGCAACTAATGCCGAAAAGTGAGACCTTCAAAGAACGTTTGGTTGCTTATGCGGTCATCATGCCACTTCTTAGTTCACTCTTTATAAATCTTGGCATTTTCGTAGGCATTCATTTGCCACTCGACCAACTCATTTAACTGCAACTTTCGGACTTCCCCTGCGCTTGACAGATCAAAGTTCAGCTTTTTGCTTGCCCACATTGCTTTGTGTTACAACTCGAAAGGCAGATGACAAGCTTTTTCGAAGACCAGAGCATATGGAGACATGCCGATTGGAGTTTTAAAGGTAGTCCTGTATGCCCATAATGCTTCATCGAGCTTGGGTGACCAATCCTTCCTGGAGGTACTAACTACCTTCTCCAAGATAGTCTTGATCTCTCTGTTAGAAATTTCTACATGCCCATTGGTTTGTGGGTGATATGCAGTTGTAACTCTATGGCTGACATTTTGGTCAACAAATTGGTGATGATGCGGTTGATGAAATGTGAACCTTCATCGCTAATTAAGGCATAGGGTGTTCCATATCGGGTGAAGATGTTTTTCTTGAGAAATTTTGCCACCGTGGCCACACCGTTCTTAGCGCATGCGTTGGCCTCAACCCACTTTGATACATAATCAACCATGACTAGAATGTATTGATGACCTTCTGAAGGCGAAAATGGGCCCATAAAGTCGATTCCCCATACATTAAATAATTCAATTTCCAAGATTGAAGTCAAAGGCATTTCATCCCTTCTGGACATGTTCCCTATTCACTGGCATCTATCGCATTGCACAGCATGGGCATGGGCATCCTTAAATAGTGTTGGCCAAAAATAGCCACTCTGTAGGACTTTTACGGCGGTCCACTACCCCCCAAAATGTCCTCCATAAGGGGACTCATGACAAAGTTCCAAAATGTGCTTGGCCTCATGCTCAGAAACGCATCAACGCAAAATATGATCAGGTCCAAGTCGATAAAAGAAGGGGTCATCCCATAAATAAAATTTGACTTCGTGTCTTAGCTTCTTCTTCTTCTGGTATGAGTAGTCTTCTGGTACTTGGCTGTAAACTATGAAGTTTACAATGTCCGCGTACCATGAAACATTAAGCATACCGACATAAGTTGCTCGTCAAGGAATCTTTGTATTTGATCGCAGAATGATCAGTATACACCACTACATTTGTTCCAATTAAGTATTGTCAAAATTTCTCCAACGCAAACACCACTATGAGCATTTCTTTTTCTATGGTTGTATAATTTTCCTGTGAATCATTCAACATCTTGCTGGCATAATCGATAGGATGCAAAACCTTGTCTTTGTGCTGACTCAAGACTGCACCCACTGCATATCCACTGGCGTCACACATCAACGCAAACAACTGCGTCCAATCCGACGCAATCAGAATATGTGCGGTGATGAGCGCATTTTTCAGCGTGTGGAATGCTTCGGTGCATGCGTCATCAAAATCATATTCGCGGTCAATCTCAAGGAGAGCACTTAGGGGTCTTGCGATCTGATAAAAGTTGCGGATGAATTTTCGATAGAACCTCGCATGTCCCAGAAAACTTCTAAGTTTTTTCACATTGACTGGTGGTGATAACTTGGAAATTGCGTCGATTTTTGCTTGATCAATTTCCAATCCTGCCGTTGATATCTTGTGACCTAGCACGATTCCTTCTTCAACCATGAAATGGAATTTCTCCCAGTTCAGAACAAGATTTGTCTCCACGCATCTCTTCAAGACTCTTTCCAGATTCGATAAACAGGAGTCATAAGTGTTGTCAAAAACTGAAAAAGCATCCATAAACACCTCAACTGACTCCTCCAAGAAATCTGAAAATATGGCCGTCATACACCTTTCGAAGGTACCTGGTGCATTACAGAGTCCAAATAGCATGCGACGGAATGCAAATATACCGAATGGTCACATGAAAGTTGTTTTATCTTGATCTTCTGGCACAATCGCAATTTGATTATACCTTGAATAGCTGTCAAGAAAGCAAAAGAATTCATTCCCCGCAAGTCGATCTAACATTTGATCAATAAACGGGAGTGGAAAGTGGTCCTTTTTTGTGGCCAGATTTAACTTGCGGTAGTCCATACATATTCTCTACCCCGTTGTTGTTCTTGTAGGAATTAACTCATTTTTGCTATTGGTGAGGACTGTCATACCCCCTTTCTTTGGAACGCATTGCACTGGGCTTACCCAACTGCTATCAGATATGGGGTAAATGATGCCTATATCAAGCCACTTCACTATCTTTTTCTTCACAACCTCCCTCATGGCAGGGTTCAAAAGGCGTTGCCTCTCTATAGATCCTGTTTTTCCTTCTTCAAGGCGAATCTAATGCATGCAATATGAGGGATTGATCCCTCGAATGTCCGCTAAGGTCCATCCCAAGGCTTTTGTGTTGTTCTTAAGGATCTGAATAAATGCTTCCTCCTTTTCTTTGCTCAGTGAGGTAGAGATTATAACCTGTTAAGTGTTATTGCCTCCTAAATAAACATATTTGAGGTGCACAGGCAACGACTTCAACTCAAAAATGGGTGGTTCTTCTAAAGATGGCTTAGTACGTTGTGTTGTTCGTTCAGATAACTTGATTGTTTAAAAATTTGAATCAGTTTGGATTGCGGCGCAAGTTTCCTCCCACATTGCGCCAATCCCAAAGTCTTCTTCCTTTGATTCTTCTTGAGACTCGTGCAATGATCTTCCTGCAGTTCTCCAACATATTGACAATTTTCCATATCACCTGGGTATTTCAACGCATTGACAATGTTGAACTTAACTTGCTGATCGTCGACCCTTATGTTAAGTTCTTCTTTCTGTACATCGATCAGAGCTCGCCCTGTTGTGAGAAATGGGCGACCCAAGATGATAGGCACCTCAATGTCAACTTCATAATCCAATATGATAAAGTCCACAGGGAAGATGAATTTATCCACTTGCACAAGTACATCTTCTATTTTTCCCTCTGGATGCATTATTGATCTATCGGCCAATTGCAACGTAACTGTGGTGGGTCTTGCGTTGCCAATATTTAACTTTTTGAAGATTGACAAGGGCATCAGGTTTATACTTGCCCCTAAGTCACACAGTACATTTCTTACTTCTTTTCCCCCTATTGAGCATGGTAGTGTGAAACTCCCGAGATGTTTCATTTTAGTGGGGATGTTGTTCTGAAAAAGCGCACTGCACTCATATGTTAATGCGACCGTTTCATTCTCACCAATCTTCCTTTTGTTGGCAAGTATGTCCTTGAGGAATTTCACATAGCTCAGCATTTGTTTCAACGCTTCTATTAAGGGAATGTTGATATGTAACTGTCGGAGAACATCCAGGAACCTCTTGAATTGTTTGCTGTCATCTTTCTTTCTCAGCTTGGACGGAAAAGGTGGAGGATCCCACCGTACTTCCTGTTCAATTGGCTATTCATTGAGGTCCTTTGCTTGTTGTGTTTTAGAAGCTGGAGGTTGCGGTGAATTTGATGCTGACTCTTTCTGAGATTCATTCATTGTAAAGGTATTTTCTTCTGAACTCGTATTTCTGTTGTTCGTGGTTGATTGGTCATCATTGATCATTGAGTCTACTGGCCTTATCACTGAATCTGGTACTGGTGGCATGGGGACTGTTGTCTTGCCACTTCTCAATGTCACTGCTTGACTTTGTTCTTTACCGTGGGTCTCGGTGCTCCCGAGCTACTGGGCAGTGTACCAAGCGCTCTATTCTGAAGTTCGATCGCAAGCTGTTCAATTTGCACCTCCAAATTTCTAAGGGAGGAAGCTTGCGATTGCTTGATTGCCTCGTTCTTCTCAATATATTGTTTCAATAATGTTTCCAAAGACGAGGTACTACAAGAGGTGTCAAAAGAGGTCGGTTGGTTGTAGGGTTGTATACTCTGAAAATTACCTTGACTGTGATTCTGATTTTAATTGGAGGATTACCTCGATTCCCGAGATGACTGCTCTGATGATTACCTTGGCCCTCCTGGTTGTGATTCCCTCCCCAACTGAAAGTTGGGTGATTCTGCCAACCAGGGTTGTAGGTGTTGTCGAATGATTCATTGTGAATAGAGTATACGGATTATTGATTCAATGGGCAGACGTCCACTGAGTGTCCCTCTCCGCATTGAACGCAATTTATTGTGGCCACTTGCATCAACACATTGGCTTGCGCTGAACCTTGAGAGAGATGTCCTTGCTAAATAACCATAGTCTGGATGAGCGATGTTACTGTGGCCATCTGGGCGGCCAGGGTGTTCATTGTATCAGCTGGTACAATGGCACTTTCTACTTTTCTTTGTTCCTCATACCCATTATCTATCCACTCACCTGTATTTCACGAAATGCGATCTAAGATAAGCTTTTCTTCTGTATACGTCTTGTCCATTAATCCTCCTTTCGCGGAGGCATCAGCAACTGCTTGCGTTGATCGATCCAAGCCGTTATAAAAAGTCTCCATCATAACACAATCGGGAATCCCGATGTGCGGACAGTTCTTCACTAATTTTCTAAATCGCACCCAGGCGATGCTCAAGGTTTCATAATACTTCTGTTCAAAATTCAACACATCCCTCCATCTCATTACGTTGACGGCTAGAGGGAATAATTTATTCATAAACCTCTCGACCAACTGATCCCATGCGTTGACTTCATTTGGCTCTAGTGACTGACCCCACCTCCTTGCCTCATCCCGTAGTGTATACGGGAAGAGATACAATCTAATTCCTTCGGGACTCACATCTGGTATGCGAAGCTGGTCAAATGAGCATGCGAGTCTTCTCCTTGTAGACTGATAACTTGTAGAAATACAAGTTATTTATACTACTTTATTTAGATATTGCGGCAAAAAGAGAGGAAAATTGCATCAGTTGTAGAGAAATTAACTAAGAAATACAATAATTATAAATTTTCGTCAATACACCCACTAACACCATTGTGATGGTAGAAAAGAATATTTCAAGTCTGTTTTGCAGGATATTCAATCAGCGTATGTGCTCAAGGCTCAAGAGAGAAAGATTAACGCATCTACGTCGCATTACGCCCATCATTCAGGAATGAATAGACGATCAATGCAATGATGGCACATGCGACAATCGATCCAAAGCTAAACTTCAACCGCATGCGGTAATAAAAAACACCATCGCATGCGGGCACACGATCGAAGATTCAAATGAGAAGCGCAATCACGGAGGATTTTGACACGTGTACAACTAACCGTTGTGCATTTTCGATGGATTGATTGCATAACAGAAGGAATATTTATTCCACCATTCTCGAAATTTCCATAACAATACAATACGGACCACAAGTCAGAGAGTCAAAGCTTTCATCTATAAATACCCTCAAAGAATTTACTAAAAGATATACTTGATACGAGGGATAATTGATACGAGGCTATTGAGAGAGAGGCTGATCTGAGTGTTGATCAAAGAAGATCCGAGAAGAAAAGAGACAAGGCTGAGAGGTGAGTCCCAGGGCGAATCATTCCAAATCCCCACCGTGAAGCTCTGTACCTAGATCAACTCTACCAGTTGAGCAAGCCTGAGAGGGAAGCTCATCCTTCCATTCACTCCATCTACGCCGGCAAGCAATCTCTCCATCCAGATCGGTGTCAAGACATTGGCACTCTTCTATATCTGTTTCTAACTCTTATTCATCAATTGTATTTCAATTTCTTAGTCTAAATCATTCACAACCATGTATCAGACGCTTGATTTTATAATTAAATGTCACGATCACTTTCATTTCCACATTTCTGTCTATTTTCGTTCCTCCAGTAATCGCTTTCTCCACGATGTTTACTTAATCCCTTGGTGATTAATATGAATTAAACAAGTAACTTAATTTGTGCTAAATAAATAAAGATGTTTAGCTAAAGCATGTTAGACGACATCTTCACCTGTGAGAGCAGAAGTGAAGATGCCATTCTGATTTGTCGAGAGAAGGTTAGAAGAATGCGTTAACTAAAGCAAGAAATACTTCCAGAGATGGAAGCAACCTTACGTTCATTACGTTTGTCCCTGTTTGACCACAGAGATGTGGGAAACACGGCCGATCACCGAGAGGTGTACGCCAAGGGAAAGCGGAACCATACTTATATCTTTAACGCAATTAAGAAACTTGCGCTGTTTATATTAATTATCCTTTCTCTTTCTGTTTCGCAAATAAGCCTTGCCACCGCATAACAAAATCTTTGTATATTCTTCACAGTCAGTCTCAACCTCGTTATCTTGTATCATGTAGCCTTTATCTTGTATCGTCATAGCTTAGGTTTATTTTATCGCACTTTACTTTTATTGCAATTTACTTTATTATCGCATTTTTATCGCTTATCTTTACTTTACTTCACAATTTACTTTATCGCATGTAAAAACCACACTTTTATTAAATTGAAAAACCCTCGATCGCATATATCACGAACGTAACATAATCAACCTAAAACAATCCCAGTGTTCGACCACGGATCACACTGAGAAACTTGCGGTGAAATTATACTTGGTTTCAACGTAGGAAAACTTGTGATAACGCACAACATACTACAAGAACATTCATTAATAACGCATATCTAGAAATAGTATCACATATCATCACAATCATTCATGTGTTGTATGACATAAGAAGATTAATTTTATTCATTCATATTCATACATGTCAGCAAGTTTATGGCATAATCGCATTTTATGTCATCAAGCTTAGATTAAAATTATGTCATATATGCGTTACATAGACCTCTGAATTTTCCCGCATTTTGGATCATTTGAAGCATGACCTGCCTTATCTTAAACCTTGCATTCTCTGCAACCGTGGGTCTTGAAATTCTGGGCGAGAAGTTATAAACATTTGGCGTCGCATAGTTTCTCATAGGGATATTGTGGTCGATAGCAAGAAATACAAGATCTTACGCTGGCCAATTTACCCCTTGATTTCCCATCGGGCCTCTTATTATTATATTCCATGTTTCTCCTTCGCCTAATTTGGTTTTGATGTTCTCTTGCGCAAAATGTACACCAGATCTCTGGGTCAGCTTAGAATTTCTGGATCAATTCCAGTACTCATAAACTGTCAGCCTGCTCTTCGCGATAAACAGACAGTACAGCAGAGGTCTGTTATGCAAAATACCATAAAAGTATTCAACACTAACCGTTACTAATCCCCGACAACGGTGCCATAAACTTGTGTGGATGAAAATTAAATGTTGTGTTGTGTTATGTTTTGTATCGCTTATAGACACTACTGAAGGATGAATGTAATACAAGCTCATGTTGCCATAAACTTGTGAGGATAAAAAATGGAGTGTTATCTTTATCTATTGCACTGATGAATGAATGAATGATGCTCTATACGCATCAAGTACTTTGCGATAAAGACATTTTATGCAATACTACATTCTAAGTGTATGCGTTGATAGTGATATGCTCGTAGTATGCGATGAAGTAGTGCGTGTCACAAGTTTCCTTGTGCTGAAACCAAGTATAATTCCAACACAAGATTCTCAGAGTGATCCGAGGTCGAACACAGGGATTATTGTCGTTAAATGTGATACTTATGTGATACAAGCGACCAGTTTTAATAATGAATAAAGAATTTTTGTTTGTACAGAAATGTAAATTGCACTGAAAGTAAAAATGCGTTGGAAAGTAAAATGCGTTGTAAATAAAATTTGTTGATAATGTAAAACCCTAATCTACTATGATACATGATACATGATACAGGGGTCGAGGATTGGCTGTGAAGTTGGACAAAAGTATCAATGAGTGTGATGGCAAGTCTTATGAATGAAGTAGAAAGAGAAAGAGTAAGAGTATAAACAACGCAAGTTTGTCAATCGCGTGAAGGATGCAACTAAGGTTCTGCTTTCCCTTGGCGTAGACCTTTCAGTGATCGGCCGCGTTCCCATATGTCTATGGTGAAACAGAGATGAATGTGATGAACGCAAGGTTGTTTCCATCTCTGGAAGTACTTCTCGCTTTAATTAACGCATTCTTCCACCTTATCTCGATAGGTGGAATAACATCTTCACTTCTGCTCTCACAGGTGAAGATGCCATCGAGCATGCTTTAGCTAAACTTAAATGATTCCTTAACATAGATTTGACTCACTTGCTTAATTCTCGCTTTTTACTCGGGGGATTAAGAACACATCATGGAGAAAATGGATGATAAATGTATGGAAAGAGACAGAGAGATGATAACGATGACGATGATAACATTTAATTCTAAAATTAAGCATTTGATACATATTTGTGAATGCGAGAATAAAGAAGATGAACACAGAAGATGAATTAGATAATAGAAATAAATACAGAAAGAGTGTCAATGTCTTGACACAGATCTCGATCGGAGACTTATGCTTGCCGACGTATGGATGTGGTAAAGAGGAAAGCTTCCCTCTCAGGCTTGCTTTCCCGGTAGAATTGACCTTTTGCACAGAGCTTCAGCTTCGAGAATCGGAAGAATTCTTTGCTCTGAGACTCACCTCTCAGCCTTGTTTCGTTGTTCTCGCAGATTTACTCTGTAAGTTGCTTCAGACCAGCCTCTCTCCCCGTATCGATATATCTCTGTATGAGTGTGTATATATGTATCTATCTGTATCCATTTCAGCGAATTTGAGGAAGCTATTTAGAGGCGAGACCTTGACTCTTTGAATTTGTGGTCCCCACTATCTAATTATGGTAGTTCCTGAAATGGTGGAATGAAAAATTCCTTTCTGTTACACGATCAATTCGTCAGAATTGCACAACGAAAAGCTGTACACTTGTTAGAATCGTCTGCGAATGCATTGCTCTTTACATCTTCGATCGATCGCCGCATGCGGTGTTGTTTTTTATTACCGCATGCGGTTGAAATGCGTTAATCGCTAAAGCTCTTGATTGATTATCACATGCGCCGTCATTGCGTTTATCAAATCTTCATTCTTGATTGATGGGCGCATGCAATGTAGATGCATTGTACATTTTGTCTTCGAGCCATTAACGCATGCGGTGACCTATTTCCTGCAAAAAAGAGACTGAAACATTCTATTCTCCATCGCAATGGTATTAGTGGGTGTGTTTACGACATTTCATAATTTTCGTATTTCTTAGCCAATTCTTATACTATCGACGCAATTTCCTTTCTTTTTGCCGCAATATCAAATAAAACAGCATAAATAACTTGTATTTCTACAAGTTATCATTGCTTGATGCGTTATTTTATTAAGTAGAAATACGGATGATATGCGTTGATGGATTGCATTGTGCACTCAAGTTTCCCCAGCGGAATTCAAGTGTAAATTCCCCCGAGTTTCCTTGTATGTCCAGGGTCGAACACAGGGACTTGTGAAAATAGATTGCATTGGTAATTTTGATGAAAACTTTGCGGTAACTAGGTAAATAAATGAAGTATTTGGTTTATTGTTTGCATTGATAAAAAAAGAAATAAATAAATGTGGCGAATTTGAGAAAGACAGCTGCGTTGATAGATGCAATGAGTATGCGATGAACGCGTTGAGAAGATCTTTAGCTAGTGTTACTCGGGAATGCGTCAGACTATGCGATCATGTTACAACCATGCATAGCAAGTCATTTTCCAATGTAAATGTGATGCTCCTAAGTCTAGGATGCATGTGTTGAATGAAAAATGTCCACAGAGCTTATCCCTAAGTCTCTACTCTTGTCCTATGCGTTGATGCAAAATGCATGAAAGCAAGTTGACCGCATACAATCATATCTTATCGCTAAGTGCATACGATGTGTTAATAACAAATAGTGCTCATTCCTAAGTGCCTATGTCTCGTTTATGCATTCTAATCTAGTTCTTCCAAACCTAGATTCTGACCTGACCTTCCCAAGTTTAGATCTTCTTCTTAAACTACCCTCCTGAGTATCTCTAATAGACGAATGAAGTATTCATAAACAAGACAATCGTAAGAATGAAGATTCCCTCGTTATGATAGCTAATTACTTCTCAACCCATTCAACTAATTTAACTACTCATGCATGAACAACAGAGAGTGAACAGATATAGAGAAAGAAATTCCATTCTTATAAATAAGTTGAATACAAAATGACAGTGGAAGTAAAGGTAGAGAGCCTTGTAGCAATTCCTTGCTGACCGAGGCTTTTTACACTGAATCTCTATTCTGAACTAAAGATGTTCCCGCTTCCACAGGCATCAACCCAATCTCTGTCTTGGAGCTTCCGGTGCTTTCCCAAGCTTATCGGAATGATCTACTGGCACACTTTCTTCCTCGCGTCTACCTTGAAATGAAAGAAAACTATGGACAGAGGCGTGAACTTGTAAAGTGGTGAATTGATCGACTGTTTAATTCTTCAGATTTATAGAGCTTCCATGGTGGAAGGCGACTTCTCTCTCCCGGTTGTACAGATGGGACAACTTTAATTCCTGATTGACGCGCCGAATAATTATCACCGATAAAGTTGAATGTACTTCGTGATCATTATCGGCTGTTAACTTAATTTGGATCCGACTGTCATCAGCTTTCTATCCCATCGCTCTTAAATATCCATTCACCTGGATGCGCCCACAATGTTGTGCTGACCAAGTAACAGTGATTCTTCCTGGGCAAGTGTTTGTGAGCAAGATCAATGCAAAGCCTTGCAGAGAAGGTCGAAAATAAATACCTCACCCCCAAATTTAAAATGCGGCAATGTCCTCATTGCCAAAAGAAATTAAAATAAGTCATGTGATGGTCATAGAATGCGTTGTAAAGAGAGTTTGAAAGAAAGCTAGCTAACTCCTAACTTCTAGAAATATTTCGTGAGGTGACTATCTTAAGATTAAGCTGACTCTAGTATATACAAAAGAGATAGAAGCATATTTTTCATCATTGAAATTATACTTGGCAAAGAAACAGAATGCGATAAACTACTAAATTTATCTACTTGTTAATTGATTGCGGTAATCAAGGAGGGTGCAGTGATAAAACTTTGAAAAGTGAAATGCAATGTGATAGTGCAAAATTTGAAATAAGGATAAGGAAGAGTACACCCCCAAATTTTGCACTGTCTCCCGCAGTGTGTATTGATGCATCCATCCTTGCGGTGATCTTTGCTTCTGTGGATTGCGGTAATGGAGTGAGATCATTTGCTTCTTCTGGTACTATCTCCGCAATCCTGTGCCTTAATCATTGTAAATAGACAAAGAGAGGGTCAAATGATTTTAAAACAAAAAACCAAGTTTATTTATTTATTTTTTAGAGAAAGAAGGAAATTATAAGAATGAGTAAGATGCAGATAGTTTGAATAAAAGTAATGTCACGAAGGAAATAGAGTTCAAAAGTCATGTAAGAGGGTAGTTCGTATTTTTCAACTTTGCGGAGGCTGTTTCTGACTGGAAATCTCCTCTGCAATATGCCTTGATCCGTTGTCCATTAACCTTGAATGTTCGACTGCCATCCTTGGTGATCAGTTCCACCGCATCATGTGGAAATATTTCTTTGATGATGAAGGGACCGGACCAGCGCAATTTTAATTTTCCTGGGAAAAGCTGCAATTTTGAATTGAAATTTAAGACCTTTTGCCTGACTTAGAGGTTTCTAACGCATATGCGTTTATCATGTCAGTGCTTGGTATGCTCTTTATAAATCTTCGCATTCTCATATGCGTTGATCCTCCATTCTTTTAGCTCGACTAGTTGCATTTTTTACGCTTCCCTTGCTTTCCTTAAATCGAAATTCAACTTCTTGACCGCCCACAATGCTTTATACTCTAGCTTCAAAGGCAAATGACACGCCTTGCCAAATACCAACGCATAGGGGGACATACTTATTGGTGTTTTAAATGCGGTCTGGTATGCCCACAACGCATCATCAAGCTTCATTGCCCAATCTTTCCGTGAAGGTTTTACTACCTTCTCAAGTATCAATTTAATTTCACGATTTGACACTTCAGCCTGGCCATTCATTTGCGGATGGTATGTGGTGGCTACTTTGTGAAGGATATTGTACTTGCACAGCAGCTCCTTGATATTGTGATTGACAAAGTGTGATCTTTCATCACTTATGATGGCACGGGGAGTGCCAAAATGCGTGAAAATATTTCTCTTGAGGAACTGGGAGACCACCGCCATATCACTTGTGGCGCATGCTATTGCCTCTACCCACTTGGAGACATAATCGACTACCAATAAAATATAGTGCATACCATGCGAAGGAGGGAATGACCCCATGAAATCAATCCCCCATACGTCAAATAATTCCAACTTCAAGATAGTGTTCATTGGCATTGCGTTCTCCCATGAAATGTTGCCGGTGTGTTGACACCGATCACATTTTATTACGTAGTCAACAACATCCTTAAATAATGAAGGCCAAAAGAATCCACTTTGAAAAACTTTGGTTGTAGTGCGTCGCCCTCCAAAATGCTCTCTGTATGGCGAATCGTGGCATTGTGACAATATGCATTGTTGAGCAACATTTCGTATGCATAATCGAATGATTTGGTCTGCACCTCTTTTGTTCATATTCGGCTCATCCCAATAATAATGTTTGCATTCATGCTTGGGCTTCTTCTGTTGATGGTAGGTGTAATCTTCAGGAAATTGTTCACAGACCAAATAATTAACGATGTCCGTATACCAGGCCAATTCTTCTATGTGGAACAACTGCTCGTCCGGAAACACGACACTCACTTCAGATTTATTGCGGTCAACCTCAAGATTTTTCAGCCTAGACAAGTGATCCGCAACTTGATTCTCTGTCTTCTTCCAATCAATTATCTTGATATCAAATTCTTGAAGGAGGAGAACCCATCTGATCAACCTTGTCTTTGCGTCCTTTTTTGTCATTAAATATTTGATTGCTGAGTGATCAGTGTGAATGAATACCTTGGTTCCCAATATATATGCCCTGAATTTCTCCAACGCAAAAATCACAGCCAGGAGTTCTTTCTCAATGGTGGTATAATTTATTTGAGCAGAGTTTATAGTTTTACTCGCATATGCGATAGGGTGCAAAATAGTTTTCTTCTTTTGTGCTAATGCAGCCCCCATTGCATACCTGCTTGAATCGCACATGATTTCAAATTGAATTTTCCAATCCGGCGCAATTAGTATGGGCGCGGTAATCAGCGCATCTTTTAATAATCTGAATGCGTTGAGGAAACTGTTGTCAAACTCAAATTTTCTATCCACCTCTAACAACGCACTCAATGGTCATGCAATCTTAGAAAATTCCTTGACAAATCGTCTATAGAGTCCAGCATGCCCCAAGAAGCTTCACACAGCCTTCACGCTGTTTCGAGGTGGGAGTTTTTCAATTGCTTCAATCTTTTCTTTGTCCACCTCTAACCCTTCTCGGGAGACCTTATGTCCCAACACTATACCCTCTTTCACCATGAAGTGACATTTTTCCCAGTTGAGTACCAAGTTCGTCTCTTTACATCTCTTCAGAATTTTCTCCAAATTGGCTAGGTAGACTTCATAAGTGTTCCCATAAACGGAGAAGTCATCCATAACTATTTCCACTGAGTCCTTGAGATAATCTGAAAAGATTACCATCATACACCTCTGGAACGTGCTCGGCACATTGCAGAGGCCAAACGTCATGCGGCAAAAAGCAAATGTCCCATATGGCTAGGTGAATGTGGTCTTGTCTTGATCTTCAGAAGCTATCATGATTTGATTGTATCCAGCATACCCATCCAAGAAGCAGTAAAAATCATTCCCTGCTAGTCGGTCCAGCATTTGATCGATGAATGGCAGAGGGAAGTGATCTTTCTTTGTGGCCACATTCAACTTGCAGTAGTCCATGCATATGCACCATCAAGAGATGGTCCTTTGCGGTATTAATTCATTGTTCTCATTTGGGACTACCATCATTCCGCCCTTCTTTGACACACATTGCACGGGGCTAACCTACATGCTATTTGCTATAGGATAGATAATGCTCACATCCAGCCACTTGATAATTTTCTTTTTGACGACCTTCTTCATCGCAAGGTTAAGTTTGCATTGATTTTCAATTGTTGCTTTGTGGTCGTCGTCAAGACGAATGTTGTGCATGCAGTACGCGGGACTAATTCCTCTGATGTCAGCGAGCATCTAGCCAATTGCTCGCACATGTTTTTTGAGAATGCCCATCAACGCATTCTCTTGATCTTCATTGAGCGTAGAGGAAATTATCACTGGAAGCTTCTCATTCCGCCCTAGAAATGCATACTTCAAATGGGTTGGTAGGGTCTTTAGTTCAAGTGTTGGTGGTTCCATGAGGGAAGGTTGCATTGTTTTTCTTTCTTCTTTTGGCTCTTCTTCTTACGTTGCAATCATTTCTTCTTCTTTGTTTGTTTTTGCTACGATCGCATTGCACGCAGCTACGGATGCCTTGGCATCCTCTTCTTCACACTCTTCATTAGACTTTTCTTCTTCAATCAAATTCAGGTCATCATCGAAATCTTGCAGGTCTTCTTCATCCGGAAATTTCACGGCACGAATTATATTAAATTTGAGCTTCTGTCCATTTATACTCAAAGTGATTTCTCCCTTGTGCACATCAATTTGAGCAAGACCCGTTGATAGGAAAGGTCACCCCAAAATGATGGGCACATCTTTGTTGGCCTCATAGTCTAGAATGATGAAGTCAGCTGGTAGAATAAATTTATCAATTGTGATCAGCATATCCTTCACCTTACCTTCTAGATGAACCAGGGATCTGTCAGCCAATTGGAGAGTCATTGATGTGGGCACAAGTTGCCCCACATTTAATTGTCTAAAAATTGACAGCGGCATCAAATTTATGCTGGCCCCCAAGTCACCCAAGGCTTGCCCAATATAGAGTCCTCCTATGGAGCAAGGAATAGTGAAGCTCCCAGGATTGCTCATCTTCGATGGGATAATAGATTTGGAACTTTGTATTAATACCACCGTGGAAAATTTTCCAGTGTCTCTCTTCTTAGTTACCATGTCCTTCAGAAACTTGGCATAGGCAGACATTTCCTCAATTGCTTCACTGAAAGGAATGTTAACATGTAATTGCTTTAACATGGTTAAGAAGCGTTGGTACTGTACCTCTTCGTTTTTCTTCTTCCTTAGCCTCTGATGGAAAGGTGGTAACTGAACTTTCATGGTTCCCATTTCATTTGACGTTGAGGTTGACGCAACCTTAGGTTCAATTACTTCATTTTCTCTTTCTTCTTCTTGCGTTACCGCAATCTCAGGCTTCGTTGCGATGGAAGTTGTTCTACTATGCTTCTTCTTTTCCCCTTCCACAGTCTTTCCACTACACAATGTCACAACCTGACATTGCTCCTTACCTGATCCCCCTAGGTTGCGTGGAAGTTCGGTAGAACTTGGCAACGCCCCTTGCGGTCTACTTTTCAGCTCACTTGTAATCTGGCCCATTTGCAATTCAAGATTGCAGATGGACGTAGCCTGAATTTGAAGCACTGTCTCGTTTTTCTCTATATATTACTTCAATAGGTTCTCCAAGAAGAGGATTGTGGTGGTTGTTGTAAGCTACTTGCTTGATTGCTCTGTTGACCGTTGTTGTGATGTAAGAATCCTAGTGACCCTTCTTTTTGTGCCACAGATTGAAAATTTTGTTATTGTTTCTTCCAGGAAAAATTGCGGTGGTTTCTCCACCCGGGATTCTCTTTCTAGACTATGGTGGAACTATTTAAAAACTGTTAGTCTTTTGGATGTCTGTGAAAAGTAGTTCTACGGAGATGACTTGGCCAACCTTAGACAATCCCTCAATATCAAATTATTTTACAAGACGACTATTAAATATTATACACTTATTAATAATTTCAAATTTGTATTTAAAAACACTTTCATCATTCAAGATTTTTTTCTTTTAGTATATGAGCAATCGAGTTGGTCGTTAGACTTAGTAATTGGAGATGAACGATGAAATTGTTGGTTGGAGTTCGTCGCCATGTAGAGATGCCATAATTTCTCGTGCTATCGCATCTCTAACCCAATCGGGCGGATAATCCCATGTTTGATTGGGTATGAAGCCAAACTTATAGATTTAATTTAAGTCCCCGATAGGGGATGTGTTTAGGGTGGGGAAGGGATCCCCGCCATGCATCTCCAACCCCATACGTCTTGATATTTGTTTATTATTTTTATAATATATCAATATATTAATATATATTTATAATACTATTAATAATTTGTATGTACGTATGTATGTTGACAAATTATAATTAGTCATGTATGTTGCCTGTTAGTGCTAGTTTTTTTTTTTTTTTTAAATTGAAATAATAAGATAATAAATTTATATTTTTTATTCAATTTACAATAAGAAATGCTATAATGATTTTTAAAATTATACATTTAAATAAATAAAACAGTAATACTACTAACTTCTT
Organism: Benincasa hispida; assembly: GCF_027475165.1. Taxonomy (NCBI): domain Eukaryota; kingdom Viridiplantae; phylum Streptophyta; class Magnoliopsida; order Cucurbitales; family Cucurbitaceae; genus Benincasa; species Benincasa hispida. The sequence goes on from NC_143482.1 coordinate 54,059,133, forward strand.
ACCTAAAATATTTACAATTTCAATAAAAATACCAAGTGTTAGTTTGAACTTCTAGTGACAGTCTAGAAAAGTTGGAACCAAGTCATATACTATATGAGGTTCTTGATTCATGTGTAATTATGTAAACTTGAATGCCAACCAAATGATATTCAATGATCTAGACCTCTTTAATTTAGATGGTCGAATCCTTAAAAATTCTTCACAAATTTGTGCCTAATCATACTGTAATGATCCAGTTATATACTCTCCATAGATTTGTCGTCCAAACTGAACAACAACATCTTGTCAAGTAATTATAGATTCTTCGACAAGCATGTGAAACGTATGGGTTTTTGGTCTCAATCTCTCTACTAAAGCAGTAATGAGGTATTAATGTAGTTGGATAAACCCAAATATGCATAAATCCCAAAAAATCAAACTATTATAACTAAAGGCATGGTACGTGAATCTAACACAATATTACATTATATTAGTGTCCCTCTTCTGCAACACTCTAATACAACATTAGATTAAATCTCCCCATACTAATTAGGAGCAGTGCTCCTATTGGAGATATAATTGTATGGAATTAGTAAATACCCCAAATCCGTAAAAAAAATACTAAAATGTGATTAACGAGACATTAACAAAGATAATAATAATAATAACAGCAATCAATTATTAAAATTATAGATATGAATGAAATAATAAATTCCATTACAAAAATGAACAAAGTCGACTAGAAAAACACACAAAGTACATTACAAAAATGAATGAAGTCTATTAAAAACTAATAAAGTCCACTATAAAAAATGTAAAAAAGAAAAAAATAATAAAGAAAGAAAGAGAAGAGATACTCTGTAGCTCCATACCTATAGATGAAAAATATGAATATTGTTAACAGAATGCAAATCAACTGTTAGAGAATTTAAAAATGTAGGAATAAAAGTAAACCTTTATTCATCCATGACTTTGAAGATGAAGCACTTAACCAACGAGTTGGACATGTATGCTTGTATAGTCCTTACCTCTGACATAATCCACGACAAACTTTCGTACCAACTTTGCAGCCTATCCATCTCATTAATAATTTGCGGATTTTTTGGTTGTCCATGTTCTCTTAGTAAATTCTCATTGGATGAAGTACCTCGAAAGTTACCTCTCGCCAATAGTCTCCATGTTGTATAGGGATGGAAACGAGATGCGTAGCATCACACATTTGGTATGATTCTTCAACAAAAGTTAAATATGACAAATGTTTGTAATTACAAACTATAATTATGTGAGAACATGAAAACTTCAAAGATTTGTCGTTTGTTGTAAGTAAATGTCTCATGTTGACTTTTGTAGGGAGAAATCATACTTTTTCATGTTTCAACTTGAAATTTTGAGCATTCTTAATAGATGCTTCACTAACTTCTCTTCGTAGTTCCACTTATTGAATTATACGATAAAAGGTTAACCTAAGTTGTGGTAAAATTCTAGCTCTTTTAAAAACATCGTTGATACATTCAGGAGCTTTGATTGTCATCTACCCACACTATAAGAATTTTTACCTGTCCCGATATTTTTTTCCTGACGCATTCATTTTCGTTGGTAAAGGAGTATTTATCTCGATGAGTGTCAACCAAAATAGAGCAACATGCACATTTTTTTTAAAAAAATTTATGCCGATGAAAATTGGAACTTATCTCAACAAAAATATGTGTGGGAAAAAGTCATTAAAAAACCTCTTCTTCTTTTCCCCCAATTTTTCCTTTCTCTTTCCCTTCCCCCAATCCCCCAACCCCCGACCAACCCCCTCCCCCAACTCCCCGCTACTGTTTCGTCCCCCCGCCCCAATACCCCACTGATTCCTTCCCACCCCACTCTCCTTTCCCTTTTCCTTCCCGCACACCACTGATTCACCCCCCACCCCTACTCTTCCTTTCCGTGTTATTTTCCCTTTCCCCCTCCATTTTTTTACACAAATGGCCACCGCTCCAACACCGAACGCCAATGCACACTACCTTCACACGCGTTGCACATTACTGTCGCATGCACTATTTGGTTCTTCTTCTCTTTGCTTTTTTCTAATTAATGTTATTTGTAGGTTGTATTTGTGTTATTATTCTGATAAGGGGTTTTGTTTCAGATTGGAATTAGGATATTCATTTGTTTATGAATGAAGTTGTTTTTCAATCTTTGGTTTATATATAGATGGATATAATGAAGGATGAATTATTTGCGTATTTTTGTTTTAATTTTGTACATGAGATTCATTTATTAATATTGAAGTTTAATCTTTTCTTCTTATGGATATAATATGCTTTAAGTTTTAAAATGAAATTGCTAAGGATGTTTAAAGTAAATTAACTTAATTCAAACTTTTTACTTGCTAGTGTTAAATCATCGATTGACCCAAAAAACTTAAGTTGATAGGTAAAGGTAAATTTGATATCATATTATCTAAAAATACTCTAGTAAAGAGTCATTTGGTTTTATTGCTTAAAAAGATTGTGAGGAAAAATGAAAACTTTGGAAAAAAAATTAGAAAACGGAAAACATTTGAACCTTTAGCTTCATTTATTTTGCTTTTATCAATAAAGGTTCACAATCATGAATATTTAACCCTTTTTCCTTACTAATGCTCTCGGTCACATGCTTGATGCGGACCGATTCATTTGTAAAGTAAGAAAGAACACTAGAAATGTAGTGATTTCTCTCTTGTTCTCATCATAACGCCAAAGCTTAGAGATAATGAAATATCTCCTTCATATAGCCAAAACTTAGGCATGCTTTATTCATTTGGTTCAACGATGAATAAGGATTGGATTAAGCTTAGAGATAGATTCTAAAGAGAGTACATTGACGGAGTTGCACAATTCATGGAAGTGGCAAAGTGTCATGTAAATGAAGAGGGAAAAACGAGATGCTCGTGTAAAAATGGTTAGAATTCAATTAATACCAAGGTTGAAGCGATTATTTTCATCAAAACACATTTCTTCTAACATGCGATGGCATAAGGATAAACGAGAAACCAATGGTATGTTACAACATCTAGTTGATGTTGAAGGGTGGAAATGTTTTGATAGAGAGTTTCCTGAATTTGCTTCAAATCCAAGGAATGTTTGGTTAGAAAAATGTCAATGTTGAAGTCAATAGTTTCAAGTTTTCAAGATCAATTGACTGAAACCACAAGATAGTTAGCTACGCAACAAAAGTAATGAGACCATCGAACAACTAGGTATGTTATGATAACTTTCAGTTATTTGTTAGTGGATTTAGAAACTTCATTTATTTCTTTTATGGCTATCCTATAGTTATGATAGCCACTTTAAATATGTGTATTTTAGTGTACTTGTTGCACTTTATGCTTTAAATGGCGTTTAGGTGAAACTAGGATACTTTTGTGCACTTTAAAGGAACTTTGTTCTTGGATTTATATGTAGGGATCTGAGAGTTGAGTTATATACTTTTAGAACTATCAAATGACAGATTTAGCCTTGAAAGAAATTTAGATGGATTTAGGGGGATGGATTCACTTCAATGCTTTCTATACATTTGTTACTACTTTATGGTTTAAAGTTTGAAGCTTGGGAGGGGAGGGGGGATGTATATATTGTAACTGTGTTTTAGATTAGTTTAAGCCTAATTGTGGACTTTAAAAACAATTTCTTGGCTTATTTATAGGGATTTGATAGTGTTGGAGGTTTAAAGGGTGTTTATTTATATGTTTAAGTGGATTTACTACATGCTAGTAATGTTGGGAAGGCATTCACGTCTTAATTATAACCATTTTAATCACTTTTTAGATAGTAAAATGGTTGTTTGTGATGTTCATGTTTTAATTATGAATATTGACGACAAATTTGTAATTTGAGAGAGAGATCATTCCTCATAACCATTTTTAAACATTTTGTCGAAATCTTTGTGTGATTGTTAAGATCTTTTTGTGTATTTTTCTTTGTTGGTTTTAAGAAATCTTTAATAATATTTGTTTTTCCTATTTCAGGTTGTTCGTGTAAATTCTTAAAGATCATCTTTTTTTAGATTGCGAGAAGATTTTGTGAGATGATTACTTATTTGATTTAGTATCTCACTTATTTCGGCTTAAGGTATTTTGGCATAGGGAAGATTAAACTTTTTTTTTGTATAGGGGATTTGTAAGAAGTTAGAAAAGCTCAAATTAATTGTATATATAGGTTTTGTTCATAGAATTTTATAGGTCATGCATTGAATATTAGTCTTTATTTTAAATATATAAGCTTACTTTTGTTATATTTATCCCCAATTGATTTGTTTGAACAATAATTTTTGTTTGTGCATAATTAGGTATTAATGAAATAAAAGATCGGTTATTTAATTGTTACAAAAAATATATAAAATTATAAACAACTTATGCCGACACAAATAATCGTTGGCAGAAATCTGTCTATTGAACTGGAATTTTGTTATTTAGGATTATGCTTTTCCCGACGCAAATTGTATTGTGTTGAGAAAAAACATATACCGACGCAAACAACTGTATTGCCAAAAATGTTATTTATGCCGACGAAACTAGTTTTCGTCGAGAGGAACTTCTCCTAACATGGATACCACGACGATTATGCCGACGCAAAAAAAGGCTTTGGCATAACCTATCTCGATATTTTTAATACTTTGCCCAACGTTTTTCTTTTTGCATGAGGAAAGATGAAAATTCTTGTAGTGCCATAAAAATACCCATCTTTATATGATTGTGTCTATTTTCTAAAATTTGTATTAGAGAAAATTCCAAGATACTCATGGGTCATCATGTTAATTCTTTAATGGTATACTCCAAGTTCGCACTTCAATCAATTTTCTCATTGTTTATAATATCTAAAATGCCTCAATGTCTATTAGAAATTAAACATAAACCATCTTGTTGGATAACATAATCTTTAAGACAGATAGAAGCTATGACCACAATTCCCTTCTCGTTTAACTAGCTTTTGTTCATTCCTCGATGCAACTCAATGACAACAGAGTGAATACTCAATCGTACTTAATGGTTCTTGAACGATACTCAGTGCAACTTGAAGGTGAAAATGATGTACTCGGACCTACTCGATAGCGACGAATCAATGCACGATTGACTCGATAATTGATTACTCGATGCGATTTGTAATGTAAACGATTGGCACGCAATATGCAGTACATAATTAGTCGATTGAACAAGGAAGATAAAGGACGAAGAAAGAGACACAGTGTTTACGTGGTTCGGTAAGGTTGCCTATGTCCACAGGAAGATCTGAAATTTTTTTACTTAATGAAGATTGCTTACTTTTTTTTTTTTTGTTTTCAGAAAACTAAGAAAAATGATGATAACTCTGTAATTCGAATTTGAAATCAGTGGTATTAATAAGGATATACTAGCTGACCATTACAAATGTTAGTTATAAACAAACAGAAATCTGAGGTATTTGAGTCAAAGCTTCTTCAAATTCTCCACTTTGACTCCAATGTCTTGCAATCTTCATGATCTTCTTGATTCTGACTGTTTTGTCTACCCTGTGTCTGAAAGCTCAAAACTAACCTATTCTAAACATTTAAACAATTTAAGCTTTATAATAGGTTTTGTTAACATATCAGTTGCATTGTCAGAAGTATGGACTTTTAAAATTTCTGTTTCCCCTGTCTCAATTTCATCTCTTATGAAGTGATATCCGATATCAATGTGCTCTGTTCTAGTATGGAATTGTGGATTTCGGGACAAAGCGATAGCTCTTTGGTTATCACAGTAGAGTTTCACTATTGTTTGATCTATTCCAAAGTCTTTCATCAATCCCTTGAGCCACAAAGCCTCTTTGATTGCTTCAGTTAGAGCTATATATTCAGCTTCAGTTGTAGATAAGTTACTATAGGCTATAATGATGCTTTCCAGCTGATTAACTTAGGACCAAAAAGGAAAAGATAACTTGTTAAGGACCTCCTTTTGTCCAAATCACCAGCATAGTCAAGATCAACATATCTATAAAGCTCTAGTTTGGTTCAGATAACCTTTGATAGACTAACTTAGAGTTTTTAGACCAAACTAGATACCTCAGGATCCATTTAGTAGCCTCCCAGTGTCTCTTACCAAGATTAGACATATATCTACTAACTAAGCTAGCTGAATATGAGAGATAAGGTCTAGTAGAAATCATGAAATATATTAGGCTTTCGACAGCTTGACTATAGGGTATGACAGTCATCTGTTTCTGGTGTTCTTGGTCAGAATCCTTAGGAGAGTTAGCTGAGGAAAGCCTAAAATGTTGGGCAATGGGTAAACTCATAGGTTTGGCATCATTCATGTTGAACCTTTTAAGGATTTTCTCACAATAGTTGGACTCACTGATGCTTAGAATAGACTCCTCTTTGTTCCTATGGATCTCTATTCCTAGGACATTGCTTGCTTCTCCTAAGTACTTCATATCAAACTCTCTTTTTAATAGGTTTTTAACATGGGTTAGATCTTCTTTGGACCTTCCTTCCAGCAATATGTCATCAACATATATGAGTTTGTAAACTTTATCCTTGTAAGAACCTGTGTTTCCATAAGCACATATGTCAAATGAGCTTCTTTTAAACCCAATACTAGAAATATAGTCATTGAATCTCTTATACCAGCATCAAGGTGATTTTTTTAACCCATATATAGACTTATTGAGTAAGCAATGGAGATTTTCTTTTCCTTTAACTTCAAACCATTTAGATTGCATCATATAGATTGTCTCCTCTAGATGTCCATGAAGAAAGGCAGTTTTGACATCTAGTTGATACAATTCAAGATTATTTTGAGTAGTTAAGGATAGAAGAAATCTTATGGAAGTCTGTTTTACAACAGGAAAGAAAATCTCAGCATAGTCTATTCCTTCTCTTTGAGTGAACTCCGTTGCAATTAATCTAGCTTTAAACCTAGGCTTTTTATCACAACATACTCCTTCAAATTTAAAAATCCATTTGGATGCAACAGGTTTATACCCTTTTGGTAGAGGAACCAAGGACCAAGTCTCATTCAACGTTAGTGAATACATCTCCTCATTCATTCCCTCAATCCATTCCCTTGCGTTAGCACAACTTGTTGCTTCCTCAAAGGTAGTTGGTTGTTGGTTAGTAGGAGCTACTACAACATTTAAACCATATTCATATAATTCATTTTAATATATCTAGTTGGAGGTGTGATAGTTCTTCTTTGTCTATCCCTAGCTAAGATATAGAGCTTAAATCAGGTTGCTCACATGTTGTCTCTTCATGTTCCTCTACATTTTCCTCTATTTCTCTTGTGTTACTAGGTTGGCTAGACTGATTTGGCTACTCAGATGGTAACTCCACCTTATAATCGATGTTGGATGACTCTTCTTCATCCACTACCTTTTTCTCCTTTTGCATAAACATCTCCTCTTCCTTAAAGGTGATGTCTTTGCTCACTAAGAACTTTCTCTCAATAGGATGTGACATTTTAAACCCATTGACACCCTCTGTAAAGCCTACAAACATATACTTGACTGCTCTGAGCTTTAACTTTCCCTTATTTTTGTGTACAAACCCTACACATCTAAAGACATTGAGGTTATCTAGGTTAGGAGGATTATTAGTCCACTTTTCCTCAGATGTAAGCAAATTTAAAGATATGTGAGGGCACCTATTTAAGGTATACACAATATAGGATGTAGCTTCTGCCCAAAAACATTCTGCTAAGATGACATCAAAGACCAAACACTTAATCCTTTCCATTATGGTTCTATTTAACCTCTCAGCAACCCCACTTTGTTGAGGTGTATACCTCACTGTTCTATGCCTAGTTATACCATTCTCACTAAAAAATTTATCAAAGTGTTCATTGCAAAATTCAAGCCCATTATCAGTTCTAAATTATTTTAACCTTTTAGATGATTGATTTTCTATCATGGCTTTCCATTCTTTAAACTTCCCAAATACTTGGTCCTTAGTTTTAAGAAAGTATATCTAGCTTTTCCTAGAAAAATCATCTATAAAGGTTAGAGAATACCTTGAGCCACTAAAGCTTGGTGTAGGAGATGGTTTCCATAGGTTAGAATTAACATAGTCCAATACTTCTTTGGTGGTGTGCTGAGATCTTGTGAAGCTTTGTCTGGTTTCTTTACCTAAAATGCAATACTTACAAAAGGAAAGGTGCTCACTGATACCTTTGGGTAAGATTCATTACTTGGACAAAGCTTGCATCCATTTCTCACCAATATGGGAGTCTTTTATGCCACAAGTCAGCCTCTGTCAAGCTTGATGTTGAAGCTGTGTAGGCACTTGTCATCGTTTATACTCCTCTCACAATATAAAAGTCCTTGACCTTCTCCCCAACCAACACAACTTTGGAATCCTTGATCACTTCAAGAATTTCACCTTTTCCTCTGCATTTACACCCAATGGAGTCCAACATGCCCGGAGATATCAAGTTTCTCTTGAGCAAAGGTATATGTTTAACATTTCTTAGAAGCTTCATTGATCTGTCCTTTAGCTTCAAGGACACTAAACCAACCCCCTTTATCTTGCAGGCTTCATTGTTGTCCGTGAACATTGATTCTCCATCTATTTTCTTGTATGTATTAAACCATGGTCTGAAAGGTGTCATGTGATAGGTACATCCGAAACCTAGTATCCAATCTTGCTTCCTAAGAGGACTGATATGGTTGGTTTGATTTCTAGTGTAGGCTAAGGTATCAGAGTAAAAATAGAAACCTTCAACCACTGATGCTTCTAGTTGTTTCCCCTTCTAATCCTTTTCTTTTTCTTGGTGTTTCCGTTTCAGACTATAGCAATGTTAACATAAAATTTGTCTTATGCTATGTAACGCTTATTCACACTTTATGCGATACTACTTATAAATATCCGTTGTTAACTATATGCTTGTAGTAAGTTATGGAGTAATGCGTTGTCACAAGTTTCCTTGCGCTGAAACCAAGTATAATTCCAACGCAAGTTTCTCAGATTAATCAGAGGTCGAACACAGGGATTGTTTTCGCTAATGTGTTACTTTTGTGATACATGCGATCGGTTTTACAATTAATAAAGATTTAGTTTGTACATGAATTTAAATTGCGATAAACATAAATTGCGTTGATAAAATAACAGTGCATTAAAAGGTAAATCCTAAAATAACATGATACAAGATACAAGATTCATGATACATGATACTGAGTTCGAGACTGACTGTGAAGTTATATAAAAGATCATGGTATGCGATGGCAAGTCTTTATAGATGAATCAGAAATAAAAAGATAAATAGTAAAAACATCGCAAGTTTGTTAATTACGTTAAATATATAACTAAGGTTTCTCTTTCCCTTGGCATAAACCTCTCGGTGATCAGCCGCGTTCCCATATCTCTATGGTGAAACAAGGATGAACGTGATGAATGCAAGGTTGCTTCCATCTCTGGAAGTACTTCTCGCTTTAGTTAACGCATTCTTCCAACCCTCTCTCGATAGGAAGAATAACATCTTCACTTCTGCTCTCACAAGTGAAGATGTCATCTAGCATGCTTTAGCTAAACACGATTATTTCCTTAACACAGATTAATTTTCTTGCTTAATTCTTACTAATTACCCAGGGAATTAAGAAAACATCATGGAAAAAGTGAATCATGGATGAACGAAAATTGACAGAGAGATGATAATGGAAATGATCATAACAATTAATACTAAGATTAATCGTCTGATACATGGTGTGAATGATAGAGTAAAGAAGACGAGTACAAGTGATGAAAAAGAGATAGAAACAAATACAGAAGAGTGTCAACGTCTTGACACAGATCTGGACCGAGGTTTTACTTGTCAGCGTGTGGAATGGATGAAGAGGAGAGCTTCCCTCTCAAGCTTGCTCTTCTGATAGAAGTGACCTTCGTATAGAGCTTCAACGGCGGGGATTGAAAGGATTCTTTGCCCGGAGACTCACCTCTCAGCCTTGTCTCTTGATTCTTCCCGAATCTACTCTAATCAGGCGCTTAGACCAGTCTCTCTCTCAGATTAGTATATACCCGTCTCCCTGTATCGAGTATATCTTTCAATGGAATTGTAGAAGTTATTTATAGGTGAAGCTTTGACTCTTTGCAGTGTGGTCCCCAGTTTATTGTTAAGGTAGTTCCTGAAATGGTAGAGTGAATATTCCTTCTGTTACGCAATCAATCCCATTAGAAATGCACAACTGACAGCTGTACATGCATCTAAATTCTCTGCAATTGCGTTGCTCTTTACATCTTCGATCGTTTGTCCGCATGCGGTGTTGTTTTTTATCACCGCATGCAGTTGAAATTACGTTGATCGCAAAGCTCTTGATCGATTGTCGCATGCTCCGTCATTGCGTTGATCGTCTCTTCATTATTGATTGACGAGCGCAATGCGACGTAGATGCGTTGTTCATTTTATCTTTGAGCCATGAACGCATGCGGTGACTTGATTTACTGCGAAATAGACTTGAAACATTCTATTCTACGATCGCAATGGTGTCAGTGAGTGTATTGACGACAATTTATAATTCTCGCATTTCTTAGCCAATTTCTATACTTTCGATGCAACTTTTCTTTCTTTTAGCCGTAATATCTAAATAAAACAGTATAAATAACTTTTATTTCTACAAGTTATCAAGCAATCTCTAATCATGTGACCTTTCTTCTTGTAGTAATTGCATCTCAACTTGGTCTTAGGCTTGTGCTCTTCACCTGATTGGTTTTTATTCCCATTAGATTGGTTCTGCTTGTTCTTCCCCCTGGCAAACAGCCCCACTGTACTTAGTTGCTCCTTTTTTACTGATTGAAGCTCCTCTCTTGTTCTTAATGCTGAAATGATGGCATCAGTGGTGACTGATTCTCTGCCATACTTCAGATCATTCTTCACCTCTTTATAGGCTTCAGGTAGAGAGTTTAATAGCAAAAAAGCTTCATTCTCATCGCCAATTTTCTCACTAAGGCTCATGAACTCTAAGACTATCCTCTTGAATTCATCCAAATTTTCTAAAAGAGGCTTGGCAAAATCCATCTTGAACGTGAAGAACTTCTCCCTCAGATACATCTTGTTGGGGAGTGAAGGAACTCTTATCAAAGAGACCAGTGAGCAGAAGCGAGATTGTTCCAAACCTCATTGTGATAGAATATACACATTTACAATCAAACAGTAATAGTTATATAAACTTTAAATTACAGCATGCTTCAAAAGCAAAATACTAAGGATCAAGAGAACTTATCCTTGGAGTTTCTTTTCGTTCCCTCGATCTAACAGCATGATCGTTCACCAGCACGGACATCATGCCTCAGCAATATCCTCGAATAAGAACAAATAATACTCGACCCTCAAGCAGTAAGTAGACACCACCAGAAGGCTACCTTGGTATTCTCGGTGTGAGAATCCAAAAGTTGTGGGTTCTGTATGGATTTGGTAGAGGGTTGGAGAAATTGACAGATCGTATAGACGATTGAGTAAGTGGGAGATGGCTAAAGTCTATCGTATAGACTGAGTACTTGATCGTTTAGAAAACAAGTGTCTATCGTATAGCAAACTCGTTGCACGATCATTTATGCTCTCATGCTATCATATAGCTATTTCTTTTGTGCATCCGATTATTAATCGCTTAATGATCGCATTGTGAAAAAAATGAAAATGATTTTCATTTTATCCATCAGTTACCATAACTGATCACAACTTCCCACTAAGTTGGTTATTGGGAGAAAAAATCGAAACCAATTATCCCATAATATATTTAATTACAAATAAATAATATATTCATAATCTATAGTTTTAATATCACATCTCATGCAATATTTAAACCATAGTTCTTTTTCTCCTTTATAGAATTTAATAATAATTCATCCAATTAATGTATCTAATACATGAAGTCAATTATATCTCATATAATTGATAAAATTTAATTATATCATATATAATCAAATTTCCTCTTGTTAATTTGAACATTTCAAACTAACCCAAAAATTGATTCTCAACATGAATCCATTGAGCTACCAAGGGGACCTTATGGACTTGTAGCTTGAAGCTTCAACGGTACGTGAATAATTGACTAAACTCTTTAATCATGATATCCACCATTCGTTAACTGCCAGGCATTCCACTAAAGACTGACAAAGATATATTTCTATGTCAAATGGATATAACCAATCAATAGTATGATGACCCTTCACATTGTGCTGATATGGTGGTTGGTAGTATTGATGGGTCCAAAAGGGCCTTGCGTGCTCTTTTTTGTCCAAGAATAGCTTTGATTTTGGCCTTCCATAGGCCAAAATCGCCCTTCCCATCAAACTTCTCGATCTTATACCTTGCAATAGCCATTTCTGAATTGAACGAGTATCGAGCCTTGATTTCTTGAAAATCTTGAAGCTCCAAGAAAGTTGACCTTGATGACCTTTAAATGCTCTGATACCAATAATTCTTGGGCTGAAGACCCTTCACAAGTCCCTAATACTCAAGATCGTCGTTGAAGAGATGAAGAAATAGCTTAAATCAATTCTTCCAAATCCTCGATACTCGAAACTCGATGCCCGACTACTTTCTACTCGATCCTCGATCAAAATTCCCTTCTCGTCTGACTAGCTTTTCTTAAATCCTCGATGCAACTCGATGACAATAGAGTTAATACTCGATCATACTCAATAGTTCTTGGACGATACTCGGTGCAACTCGAAGGTGAAAACGATGTACTCGGACTTACTCGATAAAGATGAATCGATGCATGATTGACTCGATAATTGATTACTCACGATTTGTAATGTAAACGATTGGTGCGCAATATGCAGTAAAGAATTACTCGATTTAACAAGAAAGATAAAGGAAAAAGAAAGAGACACAATGTTTACATGGTTCGCAAGGTTGCCTACGTCCACGGGAAGATCTGAAATCTTTTTACTTAATGAAGATTGTTTACAGATTTTTTTTGTTTGCAGAAAGCTAAGAAAAATGATGATAACTCTATCATTCGAATTTGAAATCGATGATATTTATAAGGATATACCAGCTAACCATTACAAATGTTAGTTATAAATAGATAGAAATCCGAGGTATTTGAGTCAATGCTTCTTCATGTATGAATATTGATTATATGAAATAAAATATTTGAGGTTTAAATATCTAGAATAATTAATAAATCTTGAATTTTGGCCAAACAGAATAACGTCCAAAATCAAGATAAAACAAAGTAAAATCAAAATTAAGATAAAATGATATAGGATAAGGTTTTTTTAGCTTGTCTGGAATTAGGAAAAACCATATCTTAATCCTAGGAGGGTTAAATGTCATATCTTAATCCAAATAGGATTAAGCTCAAATTCCCTAAAAATAGACCATGGTGGCTCCTTATGAGGTAAGTTAAACTTCTGACTTCTTCTCTTATTCTTCATTTCTCTTACTGACTTTGGCATCAAAGCCCTTTATCTTTGTTTTGCAGGTGCGCTCTTCTCCGGATTACAAATATACAATTTTTGCCACATGAAAGATAGGTGTATTTTTCCTTGTCCAAAATTTGACATCAACAATTGACACCATCTATAGGGATAGAGTGATCTGCCAAGGAAAAATCGAGAATCTTTGCAAGATTAAAGAAATTGAGGTCACGATGACATAGTTCTTCTTAAGAAAGAAGTTCTGTTGATATAAGCCATGAGTGAAGCAAAACTGCGTGACCAAGATTCATTGAAAACCATGAGTGAATTAGGTTCCTATATTTCTAATCCAGGAAGAAGGGGAAAAAAAAAACAAAGGTTGAGTCAGATTTTTTAAAAGAAGTTGCATGTAGCCATAAACTTCCCTCTCTCTCATAAGTTCTCATATGCATGAAGAAGGGGAAGAGATAATCGATATTTTCATTCTCATCTAGCTGTTCAGTCGCTCCCATCTGTAGCCAAATCTGTACATCTTAAACCGTTGGTCATGCACCGTCAAATGTTGTTCATTGTTGTCTCTGGACGACACCGTAGATCGCCAGTCATGAGCCACATGATTCGCCATTGATCTTATCGTCCTTCACACCGCCAGATCTATTGCTACTACTGCACATAGTGTTATAGCATCATTCTTTAGCAACGGTCGTGTGGGAGTTCGTTCAAGGGTTGTGCTTTTCAGTCCGTTCATTTGTTTGTCTGTGAGTTTCAACAACAGAGGGGTTGCCATTATGGTTTGTCATTTTAGACGTGAAGGAACCTGTGAAGGCCCTGAGCGAAAACGTCGATTGTACAAATTTTTGGTTTTTCAAAGAACGCAAAATTACAGAAACAAAATTATACCCAAAAAAAAAAACTATGTTTATAGCATGCCAACAATTTAGAACATGAAAATTAGAGTTTCTAGAAAACCTTACCTTTGAAGAACTCATAGTCTTCACGAATTTCCTCTTTTCCAAAATTGGTCACGTACTGTCATGAACTCAAACCCCTCGAAATATGGACACCACTAAAAGAAGCCTTCTGTATTGTCTTGAGATGAAAATCACAAGATTTGTGTGGGCTCCGTGAATTTTGGGAGAGAGGGAGATTGAGAGGAGAGAGAGAATTTTTTGGATTTTCTCTGAGAATTTTTTCTCAGAGAACTCACATCTTCATTCTATAAACTACAAAAAGAAAAGAAATCGTATCCCCTTCACAATCACCCATTGGGATCGTGAGATGAAGAGAGAACTAAGGGGATGGAAGTTATTTCCCTCCCTTTAAAATTCAAAAATAAAATTAAAGTTAATTTACAATAAATAAATTGATTTTAGTTATATATATATATATATATATATATATATAACTATAACTCTATGTTATATCATATATAACATAGTTTAATATTGTATCAAATACAATATAACCTATAGTTTTAATTCTCTTATCAATGGTATTTAATATAAATCTCATTTATACTAAATTTAATTATATGAATCCAAATCACATAATTAATATTTGAATCATATTCAAATGTTTATTTCCTCTCAAATAAACTTTATATTATAATGTATCATATACATTATAGTGATTATATCATATATAATTAAGTAACATTAATTGTATCACAATATAATTAAATCCCTCAATTAATTTGAACAATTCAAATTAATCCAAAATTGATTCTCATTAGTCCTTATTGAGCTACAAAGGAGACTTCGTGGACCTCTAGTTTGAAGCTTTAATAGTACTTGAATAATTAATTAAACTCTTTTTAATTAAATTATTGATCGTTCATTAACTATCAGGCACTTCACTAAACACTGACAGATACACTCTTCGCACTACAGATATATTTCTTTGTCCATTGGATATAACAAGTCAACAATGCAATGACCCTTCACAAATTACTCGTAAGTACAGTTAGGCCAAATTACCGTTTTGCCTCTGTATTTACGTATCTTGGTCTTCTTCTTTTCTTCCAAGTACTTGAGACAATACCTCTTCCAGTGTCCCTCGTGGTTGAAATGGAAAAGGATTCACTTTTTAGCCTTAGCTTTCTTACCCTTTTGGGCAACAGTTGGTGGATTCGCTTTCCACTTTCCACTTTTCTTATTCTTCCACTCTTTGGTGCTAGAAGAAGAAGACAGAGACTTAGTTCCAGAGGACGATCCTCTGTAGAACTTCGTAGAGAATGAGGCAATATTTGCCTCTCCCTATTGTTCCTTACTTTTCATCAAGGATTGAAATGTCTGTAGCTCATTGATCAAGGATTGACCTGATTGGTCTCATAAATGACAGACCCATTCATCTTCGCCATGTTGAAGTGGACCATCATATTGAGAACATGTTCTTTAACATATGCTTCTTCTTGCATATTGGCATTGAAGATATTTTTAAGAGTGTCATGCTTAAGCTGTACGGACAGTTGTCCGAACATCCCCCACATGGACTCCATAATCTCATGGGCTCATGCTTCTTGGCCGAGACTTTAGAAAGGATTTCCAAGATATATGCTCGGGCCTTTTCATTTTCCCTTATCCAACGCTCATATGCCTCTCAAACGTTTTGAGCAACATTTTGATCAAGAATAGGAGGACAAACGTTCATTAGGACAAATCTCAAGTTTTCGATGATAAGTATTGTGTTGATTGTGTTTTACCATGTTGTATAGTTTTCGCTAGGAAGTTTGTTGCCAGTGAGCAAGATTAAAGTTTCAAAAGTCATAATGATAAAATCGCTGAAACCGTACAATTTGTTTATGTTAGCATACAATGCATTAATCCATTTTGAAAAACCAATCAAATTAAGCAAAATAGTCTAATGTACCTTAAGTAACATTTATTTTGCAATGATGTTTTAGTGAGACAGAACAAAAGCCACCGTAGGGTGATCATGTGCCCCTTCACTGAAATAAGACATTCTCAACCAATATACAAAACAACATCTTGTTACTATAACTATCATTCACCATTGTGTGGTCCATAAATTATTAAAATTGCTTAACATTTTCTTGTTAGTGTAACCCCTCATTTTAGATTCCAGAGTTTCACCCAATGAGCTAACCGTAGGAAAAAACTGATTGGGGCAAAAACTAGAAAAACCCTATCCATTTCTAGAGTTTGTGTAAACAATAATGCAAATACCATCCCTAGGACGAACACAAGCAAAGGTGTCTCGAGGTCGAGCATGAAAATTTACTACAAACTAATGAGGGAAACCGTGGGATGTGTTGATACATGTCCTACTCCCACTTACTAAAAACACTCTCTCATTCACCTTGATATTGACCTATACAAACAC
This sequence comes from Benincasa hispida, assembly GCF_027475165.1. Taxonomy (NCBI): domain Eukaryota; kingdom Viridiplantae; phylum Streptophyta; class Magnoliopsida; order Cucurbitales; family Cucurbitaceae; genus Benincasa; species Benincasa hispida. Next base: position 54,075,795 of record NC_143482.1, read on the forward strand.
CATCTATAGGAAGACAAAAGAAAAGGTGTCTCAAGGCTAAGTATAGATCTCATGGTGTAAAACTTTAAGGAGAAACATGAAAAGGAAAAATGAAATATCATATACTCCATTTTCCTCCCACTGAGAGTTTTATCTAGGGTTCTTTAACTTAGGAATATCTGGCTACTGATCTTAACTAAGTGATTGTTTAAATTTGTCCAAAAGTAACACTTACTTTGGATAGTTAAACAATTTTGATTAATGTTCATAACTTTAATCAACAATTGCTTACTTGTAGCAAATATATCTAATTCACCTTTCTAGGTAAGTTCCCAGAAAGGTGTTACGTTTCTGTCAACTTAAATAACTACAATACATACATACATAGGTGAGGATGCATGGATTTCAAATCGCAAGGATGTTTTAGAAATTTTGAAAAAAAAAAAAAAGAAACTTCACTTTCTTTGACAATTTTTTTTGCTATAGATTGTAAATACTTTTGTTTTTTTTTTTTATTATATTTATAAGAATTACTCTTTAAAAAAATTAATTAATTTTTATGAAATGTAAAATTCTAGTATGTACGTGAACACATCTGAAGTAGGTACCATAAGAATACTAGAACCTGTCCCCCTTTTTTGCAACCCACCTAGTTTTCCAATTAAAAACTGTCACGTAGTAAGTTCTTTCTTCCTAATATTTTTGAGTTTTTCTGTTTTGTTGTTGGAGTGTACTACAAGATGGGTGTGCAACCTAGAATGTAACGAAGTATTATTCTCTTTTATTATTATTTTTTTTAAAGGTAAAAAGTATTAGTAACTTTTTAAAGTAGTTTAGGGGTATTAGTGAAACAATGTACCCATGGGATATTAAAAGGTGGGTGCAACCCACATGCTTTAATGGAAAATTTCTAAAGTAGGGATGAGAGATGACTTGAAAACTCATATGATGGTACTTGTCCTACAAATGTTGCGGCCTAATTAGTTTTTAATAGAGAAGGACATGTAGCAACCTTTAGGATTTTTAGAACGTGAAAAAAATTAACTATGTTGGGAAATTGAAGAGCACGATGGGAACACGAATATAAAAAAAATATAATATAATAATATATTTATATAATAATATTAAATGTATATAATATAATATAAAATAAAATAACTAAAAACATAAAATAACTAAAATTATAAAATTGAATAATATGAAAATTAGTGGAATTTTGAAGTGGAATTCTCACCAATATATGTGTGATTTTCAGATCCACCAAATGCCACTATTTAGCAAAGTGGCAAGTAGGATGTGGACTTACATGGGCACCAAGCATGGATAATTACAAGACACATAGACAACATGAAGGGTGGACATCTATTTATTATTTAATATTCATAATAATCCCCCTTAGATGCCAATAAACAGACTTCTATTGGAATATATAATGAATGTGCTTTGTCCATATAAAATATTTTCAAAATTTTTCCTATATAAGTTGACTGATGAATAAATAATCCATCTGCTAAATGCTCAATTTGCAAACCAAGGCAAAATTTTGTTTTTCCGAGATCTTTCATCTAAAATTCTTTTGAAGTTATTATATTCCCTTTGAAAGCTCTTCAAGAGTTCCAATCATATTCAAGTCTGATACATATACAGTTATAATAGCAAATCTTGATTTTGATTTCTTTATAAAAACACACAGACATATTGGATTATTTTGATATCCTTTGTTCAATAAATATCCACTCAGGCGATTGTACCACATCCGTCCTGATTGTTTCAATCCATATAGTGATCTTTGTAACTTTATTGAATATCATTCCGGGGAATTTGATGTATATGTTTCATGTACCTTAAATCCTTCTAGGATTCTCATATATATATCACTATCAATAGATCCATATTAATATGTTGTGACTACGTCCATAAGATGGATATCCAGACTTTTATACACAGACAAACCAATTAAATATCTTAATGTAATTACATCTACCATCGGAGATTGCGTCTCCTCAAAATCAATACAAGGTCTTTGTGAAAAACCTTGTACAACTAGTCTTGCTTTATATCTTGTGACATCATTGTTTTCATTTCTTTTCCTCACAAATACGCATTTGTATCCCACAAGTTTAACACTTTCTGGTGTTTAGACTACTGGTCCAAAAATGTGATGTTTTAAAAGTGAGTTTAATTCTGCCCCCGATTTCTTCTTTTCACTGAAGCCAATCTTTTCTATGTCAACATTCTTCCACCAATTTTGGTTCAAGATCCTCATTTTCAGATGTAATATCAAGAGCAACATTATACGCAAAACTGTTGTCAATAATTACATTAGTTCGATTACATCTTTTTTCTAACATGACATAGTTTATTGAAATCTCATTATTATCTTTAAGTATTTCACCTTCCTCACTAGTCACGTTGAATATTTCTTTATCGGTATTTACATCCTCAACCAATTATTTTTCACTATTAATTATTTTTCGTTTTCGAGAATTTTTATCTTTAGAACCCACTAGTTTACCACGCTTCTGACATATTCTAGACTTATTAGTGGCAACTTGTTATGTTAGGATATCAATTTTTGATGGAACATTTGCAGCTGATATATGTGACTTGGTTACTTTCTTTGCATCTATGATTGCATCTGGTAATTGATTTGCTATATTTTGCAACTGAATTATTTTCTGAACATCAAGTTCACGTTGATCTATATGGGGATCTAAATGAGATAATAACGATGCGTTCCATGTAATTTCTTTTTCCAAATTCTTAATTCCTCCCTCTAATGTTGGAAAATTTGTCTTATTAAAATGAAAATCAACAAATCGTGCAGTAAATACATCACCCGTCAAGGGTTCAAGATATTTAATAATTGATAGGGAATAATATCCAATATATATTCCAAACCTCCTTTAAGGACACATCTTAGTGCGTTGTGGTGGAGTAATTGGCACATATACTAAGCACTCAAAAAATTTCTGATGGGAAATATTTGGCTCATGACTCAGCTAATTGTAATGGTTAGTATTTATGATAAGCTACTGGTCTAATACGTACAAGTGATACTGCATGCAAAATAGCATGTCCTCATACAGATGAAAGAAGCTTACCACTCATAAGTAATGATCTTGCAATTAATTGCAAATGTTTTATAAATGATTCTGCTAAACCATTTTGTGTATGAACATGAGCTACAAGATGTTCAACACTTATCCCAATTGACATACAATAATTATCAAAAGCTTGGGATATAAATTCACCAGCATTATCAAGACAAATGGTCTTAATTGTATAATCAAAAAATCGTGCTCTTAACTTAATTATTTAAGCAAGTAATCTTGCAAATGCAAGATTTCGACTTGATAATAAATACACGTGTGACCATCTATTGGATGCATCTATTAATACCATAAAAGATCTAAATGGTCCACTTGGTGGTTAATAAGTCCATATATTTCACCATGAATTTGTTATAAAAATGCAGGTGATTCAGTCCCTATTTTAGCTGGTGATGTTCTAATTATCAATTTTCCTTGAGAGTAAGCATCACATGATAATTCATTACATCGAAGAATCTTTTGGTTCTTCAATGGGTATCCATTTGAATTCTTAATAATTCTCCTCATCATTATAGATCCTGGATGACCCAATCGGTCATGCCAAATTGTAAATATGTTTAGATTCATGAACTTCAGGTTCATTGTTGCATATATTTTAATTACTCGTATATGAGTATAATATAATCCAGAAGAAGTAGGCAACACTTTTAATATACGTTTTTCATTTGAGATAGTGGATATGATATATAGATATTCCACATTATTCTTACTATTAGTCTCAATATGATAACCATTGTAACGTATATCTTTAAGACTTAGAAGATTTCTCTTTGTTGACTAGAGAACAATGCATTGTCAATTGTAAATTTTGTTCCTTTAGGCAAAATAATATTTGTTTTTCTAAAACCTTCGATCAAGTTTGTAGAACCTGATATTGTATTTACTTTTCTTTTCGGTATTGTCAATTTGGAAAAGAATTTTTTATTTATAAGTATTGTGTGTGTAGTTGCACTGTCTGCCAAACGTAGATCTCCTTTGCTCAGTTTTTGAAACACCCAACATATGAAAATAATCGATGTTTCTTCACTAAAAGAAAATAATTACAATAAGAAAAATAACACTTAAAAAAACATGAAGATAGATAAAACGAAAAAAAAGATATTAAGTCTAGATATTTTCAAAATAAAAAGAAACACTTGATGTTCCATCAACTACGTCAATTTTCTATTTAGGTGATTCAAAGAAGTTTGCCACATCCAAATTTGTCATATGAGATGGATCAAATATATCATTATTTTAGTATGCAAAATTTGCTTCCAATTTTTTTTCCTTTTCCCTTCAAGGAGGCTCGATAGAGGTCAACTAATTATTTTGACGTACAAAACGTACGTGACAATACTCAGTCATTCCGTATGGGAAACATTTATTTTCAACACTCTTTGAACTTTTATCTCATAGAGCTTTTTATTTGTGCTCATCATTTTGTGTGGTTCTTTCAAAATTTCAATTATTAGAATGACCACCACGAAAATAATAATAATTCTTCCTCTACCACGGTCAGGACCTCAACTACGACCACGACAGGAAATGGTGTTGTTCTAGTTGGTTGAAATTCGTGGTTCTTCATCAATAACTCGTTATTTTGTTCGAACACGAGAAGATATAAAATAATTCAGAATACTGTTTAAAACCTTTCTCTCGATATTGCTACTATAGGAGCATATTCGAGACATGAAATGTAGAAAATATATTCTTTAACATATCAGCATTAGTAATTTTCTCTCCGCATGACAATAATTTCAAACTGATTTTAAATAAAGCGGAGTTATAATCACTTACTGATTTGAAATCTTATAGCCTCAAGTGCATCCACGCATAACGAGCTTTAGGAAGAATAACTAAGATTATCATGCCTTTCATTCAATTATTTCCACAAGATATGAGGATCTTTTATTGTAATATACTCCATTTTCAATCCCTCGTGGAGATGATGACGAAGGAAAATCATAGCTTTTATTTTGTCCTAACTGGATGTCATATTTTCTTCTTTAATAGTCTCCCCAAGATTCATAGCATCGAGGTGAATTTCGGCATCAAGTACCCATGACAAATAATTATGGTTATTAATGTCAAGGGCGACAAATTCTAATTTTGTGAGATTTGTCATAACAGCACTATCATAAAATATTGTTTTTATGTTAGAAATTTAATAGATATTAAATATGCAAAATAACATTAAATTTATTAATTATAATGAAGAGAGAAAAACCAACATACCTTTAGGACCTACCTTTAGTGGAGAAAACGACAGGAGCTCGTGTTGATAACGTGTTGTGAAATTGAAGAGCACAACGGAAACACAGATATAGAGAAAATATTATATAATAATATATTTATATACTAATATTAAATATATAAAATATAATATAAAATAAAATAAATAAAAGCATAAAATAAATAAAATTATAAAATAATAGATGTTGAAATGTCTTGAATCTGTTTGCAGATTTTGTATTCAGCATATTTATTTATTTGCGATTATTTACGATTTTGACCCTAGAGTTTAGAGTAGTGCGATATATAAACTCTCTAACTTAGAAGCGCCGTTTTTTATGTAATTCTGAAAACATTCTCTCAAAATAATATTGTTCTCCCTCTGCTCGTGGATGTAGCTAACACACTATTAGTGAATCACATATATCTATGTATCGATCTTCTTTATCTCTACGTTCCTTTTTATTTATTTAATTGTCGATTTCGCAACAATAGAGTTGAAAAACACTTTCTCGGTGTATTTTGTTGAGGGAGTGTTATGCTATCTACATGGTGACAATAGAGTTGAAAAACATTCTCAGTATATTTTGTTGAGGTAGTGTTATGCTATCTACATGGTGAATAATATAGTTTCTGAGTGTAACTAAAACACGTGAGAAAGATCTGCAACTAAATACATACAATTATGTACTTGAGTTCATAAAATATCAGAGATATAACAAATGAATTTGAATGGGTCAAGCCCCAATAAACTCACCAGGGCCTTCTTCATTCCCCTCAAACTTGAGGGTGGCCAAATAACTCCAAGTTTGTTCTACATGTGCAAAAATGATGTTACTCTCAGGGATTTCATGAGACCATCGCCTGTCTACTCCTTGCTTGGGACATACCCAATTTCAAGCTCGCCATTCAACAACTTGTCGCCCACAAAGTGAAGATCAAATTCTATGTTCTTTGCAATTGCTGCTGCATTGATGCTATCACACCATATATTAGCTTGGATAGGAATTGTTAGCTTTAGGGGAAGAATGTTATTATTCATTAGGGCTTCAAACTCTAAATTCATAGCCAATTTCCACTTTTTATTGTGGATGGGTTTATCAACACTTTCTTGTTCCTTTTCAGTCAAGCATGTGCTCGAATGATGAAGGCTAGATTAAGCTCTGTAGACACAATTTTTGGGTTTAAATATACATGAATTTGCTTTAGTCTTCATGGATGCTCATTAGTTGTCATTCAAGGTGCACTTGTAATTTCATTGACTCGTTATTCCGAGGTCTCAACTTCAACTGCTTCCTGAATTGTGGCAGAGGTCCGACCTTGGTTTACCATAGAGGTCTGGTCTAAAGTCATAGTTCTTAAAATTAATCTAAACTTATAACATTTAATTATATACATGAATAGTTAGGATTCAAGGAATGGTTGGATACATGAATTCCTAATAAATTGATGAATATTCATGTATTGGTGAAGAGTCACATATTTTGGTATTTAATGTTGATGTCTTTGATGTATTTTTTACTAGTATAAATATGTGAAAAATTTCTCATTTGTAAGCAACAAAAGCAAGTTAAGAAGTATTTGAGTTCTTATTTCTCCTAAATTGCGTGAGTAAGAGAACAATATTCTTCTTTGTCTCTTAGTTTTTATTGTGAGGGAAAGACTACAACAAATATGACTTATTATAGCTCTTGGACATAGCCCTTTTAAAAATAGACTATAGAAACTCTAAAAAAAAAAAAAAAAAAGAAAGGGAAAATGTTAAAATCAAATATTGGGGGTGCACTCAAGATTTGGTAATTATCCGCAACACAAAAAATTTTGGGGGTCGCGCGCTTCACCCCTTCTTCAAACACAAAAAACTCATATTTTCTTTTTCACTATTTCTCTTCTTTCCTTTCTTTTTCTCTAGTTCTCTTCTTTTCTTTCTTCGTCTCTCCACACAAAATCCCAATCTTCTTTCTCTCAAATCCCAACCCTTATTTCTTCAAATCACAACATTCAGCACTTGAAATCCATATCGTTCTCATTCCTCTATTTATCATTCTCAACTCCGCACGATGCCCTAATATGTGAGCCTGCATTCCACCATCGACGACTGATTTTCCATTGTCTCTGTCGGTTGCAACAACATTGATGAGTGTGATTTTATTTTTCTCATTTGCTCTCATTCTTCTCTTTAATTTCTATCGTTTTCACCTCCCTTTTTTTTATTCTATTTTGGATTTTTCTTTTTGTGTTTTTCCATTGGCAATTGATTACTGTTTGTGTTTGGTTACTGTTTGAATATAATTTCTAAACTTGAAGGAGATTAAGCTGGCTCAATAGAATGCAATTGTGTACTTGGTTTTATTTCCTCTGATGGTTGATGATTCTAACACTAGTCTAAAAATTTTATGCTAGAACTCGATCTTTGATCCGGTCCAGAAGTTGATCCTCGATCCCCACTGTGAGAATTCGATCCCTGATCTAGAACTTGATCCGGTCCAAAACTCGATCCTCGATCGAACTCGATCCAAGTCATGATTCGGTCCAGAACTCGATCCCCCACTCGATGCTCACGCACTCCATACTCCCCCACTCGATGCCCCTCACTCGATGCTCACGCACTCCATACTCCCCCACTCGATGCTCCCCCACTCGATGCTCACCCACTCGATGCTCCCCTGCCCGATGCTCAGATTTATTGCTTGAGAAAAATTGTTGTCATTTTGGTCATCTACTAATTTTTGGATTCCAGATAGGCTCCATTACAACCTAACTTCACCTTGTTGTCTTCTTCTTTTCTATTTGTTTTCGCTACCTTCTTTGTTTTTATTTATTTATTATTATTATTGTTATGTTTTTGCTTCTTGTGTTATACTTTCTTTAATTTTGGGAGATAAACATAATTCATAATATATTTTATTTATCAAAATTTATCTCCATTGGCTATCTTGTATCAGAGTTAAGTATGATGTGGAGGTACATCAGAATTAATTGCGACATAGAGGTCTTCTATGATACACTACACTTAATTTGTAAGTCTTGGAGTTCAACTTCTACTCTGTCTTTACTTTTGCTTTTAAATATTATAAAATTTGAAGGAGATTGCCCCTATAGTTCCTTAAACTTAGAAATCGTTCATTTTTTTTTTTTCGATGGAAAGTTATATTGGTATAGTTAATTATAGAAGTTTCTAAATATGAACTTTTTTTTTTCTTCTGAACTATGTCTTACATAGAAGTGGGAGATTTTCTTTGGATTTTTAAGGTTCTTTAAGTGGAAAATTCTAAATTAAGAGATTTCAAATTAAAGTAGATTTAGAGGGGGTGAGGGTAGATATCACTTGGAAGATACTCAAATTAATGTGTGTGTGGGTGGTTTCAATTTGTTTTACTAATTGAAGTAATAACATAAGCATATTGAAAGTACACTTTGGGGGTAGATAACATTATTCGCTATTTAAGTTGTTTAAGGCTCAAAGTAAGAGGTTAGCGACTTAGAATTGATGGTTGATGGTCTTCTTCCCCTAGTAAACTAGTGTTTATGATATATATATATATATATACATATATATATATATATATATATTGGTAGGTGGATGGAATGAGGCTTTGCATATTGATGAAGAATGAAGATGATAACTCACTTAACCCTTAAATTTTGTACTCATTACGAAAATATTCAAAAATTGATGAATCTTGTATTTTGCTAATCACTTTGTATTAATTACTTTGTAACTTTCTTTCATTGTATTACATTAATTAAATGCATCATGTAAGGGATTAAAAAATTTCAATTATGAGATGAGACTTGTGATATTTTACTATCATGATACTTTATGATATATAATCCATGCATATTTTCTAGCTATCATTTACATGAAATTTGATTAATATTGGTGAAATGCTTTGTCATATTGTTATAAATAATGAAAATTGGCTTAGAATGTCCATTATGATAATTGGTAATTTATCATTGACAAGAAAAAGCTATAAATTTGTTGAATAACATTAAGAAAAGGCTATAAAATCTTCATAATAGTGCATGCAAAAGGCTTCTAAAAACTTATAATAAATAAAAGACTATAACAAAGTTATAATAGCTCACTTTATAAGCTATAGAAACTTATTATAGCTTTAATTAGTAATGCTATAATATACTTTCATAGCAAGGTAAATATGCTATAATTTTTAGGTTTTAAATAAATTTGGCATAGCTAATAAAAAATGCTATCAAAAGTCTTGGACTTTTAATAATATGGGCTGTCAAGATTATCGAAAAAGGCTATAAAAGATCTATTATTGCTTTTTTTTGTTAGCTATCATATCTATTATCTCTTGTAGTGTCTACTACGTACATATTTCTACAAGTGGTGTAAGAGCTAAGATCAAAGATAACTTCAAATTGTAACATTTTGCAGCCCCATGTTGTAGCCCCAACTTCCAAGATTTAATGGGAAGAATTCTGATTAGTGGAGTATTCAAATGAAAGTCTTATATAGCTAAAAAAATTGAAGTTGAGAATCAGAACGTGGCCACTGTTGATGAATATATCTTCTAGAGAATTTCAATAGCTATTTCTGCAAAGGCGACTTGGGATATTTTACAATCCAATTATCAAGGAGAGAATAAGGTGAATATGGTAAAACTACAAGCTCTTAGATCTGAATTTGATTGCATTATAATAAAAGAGTTGAAACTGTCGAAGAACTTTTCAACCGTATTCTTGTGGTTGTAAAAAATTTGAGAACCAATGGAGAAGAAGTAGGTGATCAAAGAGTTATTGAAAAGATTCTTAGAAGTATGCCAAGAAAGTTTGAACATATTGGTTTTTCAATTTTAGAATTAAAAAACTTATCTACATTATCAGTAAATAGCTTGATGTGTTCTCTTCAACCCCGTGAACTTAGATTAAAACAATTTGATGTTAATTCTGAGGAAGTGTTTCATATGCAAACTTCATTCAAAGGCGATTATCATGGAAGACGTGGTGGTCGTGGTAGACGAGGAAGTGAAAGAAACTATTGAAGGAACGATAAAACATGCAACGAAAGACTTCAAAATCAATAAGCAGTTAACTACATTTAATTTGAGTTTTAAGCATTCTGTTCATATGAAATTCAGAAGAGGGTTAGAAGCACATATTACCTTTGAATATTTCCTACACAAATTTAGCTGAGATCCACCAAGATAGAGTTTGAAGCTTCAAGAGGACTACAATCAAGATCTTCTCTACTATGCTCAAGCTGGAACGTGTGGAGAAAACACTTAAATCAAGTTGAATTGATGAAGAACAAGAGAAGGGTATGTAGGGTTTTTAAGTTATCACTTCAGCAAGTATAACTCAGAATGCTTCATAATCTTCATGCATGGAGCTTTTATATAGTAGAACTCATGCAATTATACAGGGTTGTATGAAGGACAGCTCCAGTTTGGTGATCATATCAATTTACAATTAGATTTTGGTGATAGTCCATCAAAATGAGGTTAGTGGATTTTTCCCAAAACATGGAAAATTCCACTAACTTAAAAATGATTTCAAAAATTATTTTTTTTATTTTCGTTAAATTAATTTTATAAAATTAATAATAATTAATTTAAATAAAACTAGTTTTAATTGATTTTTAATTAAAATAATATTAATTTTGTTGGATTTTATGTCCTAAAACTCGTAGTTTGTAAATTAATAAACATATTATGTTTTATTTTTTGATAAAGTTGTTATTGAAATTGTAATCTTGAATCCAATAAACTAAGGTCCTGAGGCTATTTAATGTAGTTTGAACTTTATGTAGTGACATAAATGCGGATCAAGTTCAAATATATAGCCAAAATGGTCTATAGTGTATGAATGAGGTTGGACGCCTTATTCTGGGGACACTATGGATGCGACCCACTTTGTAGTTAGTACAAACGATGTGATCCTGAATCGTTCATATAGAGATATGTGAGTGGGGACATCCTATGCAATGAGTTTTCATAAGACTAAACCATGAAATAGTCACTTGATGACCTAGGTAACTTAATTTTAATCCTAAACTAACTATGAACTCCTGTTCACTCGAAATTATCCTTAGATCTACATAGGTGAGGGCAGCTCATCATCGCTGGCCCAATAAGCCTCCCATTTCAGGGGTAAGATCAGGTGAATAGCTGGGAACATAGGGTGCAAGATGAAATTCACTCATACCCGTTATAGGGACAGTAGATAGGTTGTTTCCTTTAATACTAAATACAGGTCTTGAACAAGGGTCCCACCCCCTCCTTGGCCCGAGAGGGGTTTAGTTTATAGGTTGGACCTTAAACCAATTGTTCATTAGAGGATCAGTAGAACTTAAGGAAGAAGATGTAATCTTGGGGGTAAAACGGTTTTTATGACCCAACCGAGATTACGAACAACCTGTGAAAGATTAGCTTACTAATCATGGTTATATCAAATGGACACAAATATATCTATAGTGAAGGGAGTACAACTACGGAACTATAGTGGAATGACCCGTTAGTTAACAAATATTGATTAGTTTCATTTAAAGAGTTTAGCCAGCTAATCTCGAATTGTTGGAGCCCATGATCTATAGGTCCATTAGGTTCCCTTACTAGCTCATATGGAATAAACTTAGAACAGTATGATAGAATAATTCGAATTGTTCGAATTAGGTGAAGAGAGAGAAACCGATAAGTATATGGATATAGTGGTCGGTTTTTCAGTTTAGAGATACAACTTTAATATTTAAATGTAATTTAAATATCAAAATATGAATACGTTCATATTCGGAAGCTCGGAAATAATGGAAATGGTCAAAGAAGTAAAAAGTCACAGAGTGAACTTTTGACTTTGAAAAGTCAAACTTTGACCGACCTTATATTCATATGTAATTTGAATTTCGAGAAAATGAATGCGGATTCATGCTCGGGAGGTAAAAATTAGTCAACATGGAAAAAATCATAAAAAGTCAAAATGTTGACTTTTTGGTCAAAGTTTAACTTTGACTAAATGACTATTTTGCCCTTTGACTAAAGTTAGTGGGAAAATCCAAACTTTTGTTGGATAATTCCACTAACAAAATAGTGGACTAGGTGTTGGCTTATAGTGGAGACATTAAGACTACTAAGATAGTGGATTCTAGGTTTTGGGTTTTTATGGATTTGTTTCATGCAAATGTTGCATAGTTTTTCTATAAAATGGGCTTTTGCATTTGGATTAAAGACTTTTGCTATTTTTGCAAAAATTAGTTTTCATAATTGAGCTGAAAAATTAAAAAACCCAAACCTAAATTCATTCTTATATTCCATCACTTTTTTCTCTCTCGGTTTTCTTCATCCACCGGTCCCATAATCCAATTTTGAGTCCAGAGGGTAGTAGGTTAACTTTAGTAGTAGTCCGAAAGAGTTCGGGTTGAGATTCAGTGAGGAAAATCGGTCTTCAGGAGCTGCAAAGTGTTAGTAAATTGAGGTCTGAAAATGGAGGGTCACACTTACGAGAATTACTAAGTGTAAGTAAATTCTTGACCAAAGTAGCGATAACTGAGCTGCTATAGGAATAAGAGTTATTTTGGTGATAATATCTAGTCAAGATAGTCTTTGTTCAACGGAAGAATAGTCGATCACCACTTAGTGGAGGTTATTCTAAACCGTTGAAATATTATTGCAAAATATAATAATGAATGGTACATTATTAGTTTTTTTTTTTGCTAAACTTGATTGGATTTAAAAGATTAATGTTTTTACTAAAAAGGATATTTTTTCTTTTCAGCATGACTAACTCTTTAGATCAACTCTTAACTTCCGAGAAACTAAAACGGCGATAATTACTCAACATGGAAAACAAATCTGAATTCAACACTAGTAATAGATAACCTGAGATTTGTCTTAACTGAGGAATGTTCTCAGGCCCCTGCCTCGAAAGAAGCACAAGGTAAATATGATTTACTAGTTGTTGAAACATGTTTAGTGGAGTATGATACCTCAACCTGTATATTGGATTCAGGAGCTACTAATCATATTTGCTTCTCTTTTCAGGAAACTAGTTCCTGGAAAAAGCTTGAAATAGGCGAGATCACCCTCAAGGTTGGAACAAGAGAGGTTGTCTCGGCCGAAGCAGTGGGAGACTTGAAGTTGTTTTTCAACGATAGATAGATCATACTTAAAGATGTTTTGTATGCTCCTAAAATGAGAAGGAATTTAATATCTATCACATGTATATTGGAATAAATGTATAAAATATTTTTTGAAGTTAATGAAGCGTTCATTTTCAGAAAAGGTATTCAAATTTGTTATACTATACTTGAAAACAACTTATATAAGTTATAACCAACTAAAACAAAAATTTTCTTAAATATTGAGAGGTTTAGAACAGCCGAAACTCAGGATAAAAGACAAAAAGTTTCTTCTAACGCCTATCTATGGCACCTAAGACTTGGTCACATAAATCTTAATAGCATTGGGAGATTAGTCAAGAGTGGACTTTTAAGTCAGTTAGAAGATAACTCTTTACCTCCATGTGAATCCTATCTTGAGGGAAAAATGACGAAGAGATCTTTTACTGGAAAAGGTCTCAGAGCCACAATACCCTTAAAGCTCGTACATCCGGACCTCTGTGGACCGATGAATGTCAAAGCTCAAGGTGGGTATGAATATTTCATTAGTTTTAGTGATGATTATTCAAGGTATGGTTATATTTACCTAATGCATCACAAGTCTGATTCTTTTGAAAAGTTCAAAGAATATAAGGCTGAGGTTCAGAACCAGTTAGGTGAACAATTAAGACACTACGATCAGGTCGAGGTGGGGAGTACAAGGACTTGAGATTCCAGGACTATATGATAGAACACGAAATCAAGTCACAACTCTCTGCACCTAATATGCCATAGCAGAACGATGTATCTGAAAGAAGAAACAGAACCTTGTTGGACATGGTTCGCTCAATGATGAGCTTTGCTAAGTTACCTGATTTCTTTTGGGGGCATGCATTAGAGATTGTTGTCTATATTTTGAATACCGTTCCCTGTAAAGGGCGTAAAGGCAATTTACGTCACTTTAGGATGTGGGAATGCCCGACACACGTGTTCGTGCAAAATCCTAAAGAATTGGAATGCTTGTTAAAAAATATGCCTATTTGTAGGTAATCCAAAAAAAACAAAAAGTGGTCTATTTTACGATCCTGAAGAGAATAAGGTATTTGTATCGAAAAATGCCACATTCTTAGAGGAATACCACATAAGAAGGCATCAATCTCACAGTAGACTACTATTGAATGAAATTTTAAAAAACGTTATAGATAGAGCTAGTTCATCTACTAAAGTAGAAGATAAAACTAGTACATCTGGTCAGTCACATCATTCTCAAGAGTTGAGAATGCCTCGACGTAGTGGGAGGGTTGTTCATTAGCCTGATCGTTACTGGGTTTAATAGAAATACAAGTCGTCATACCTGATGACGACATAGAGGATCCATCGACCTATAAACAGGCAATGAAAGATGTGGACCGTGATTAGTGGGTCAAAGTCATGGACCTCGAAATGGAGGCTATGTACTTCAATTATGTCTGGAAACTTGTAGATCAACCAAATGATGTAAAACCAATTTGTTGTAAGTGGATCTACAAGAGAAAACGAGACCAAGCCGGTAAAGTACAGAATTTTAAGGCTCCATTTGTGGCAAAAGGTTATACCTAGAGAGAGGGAGTGGACTATGAAGAAACTTTCTCTCCCGTTGCCATGCTTAAGTTGATTAGAATACTCTTATCCATTGCCACCTTTTATAACTATGAAATTTGGCAGATGGATGTCAAGACAGCCTTTCTAAATGGCGATCTTGAGGAAAGTATCTATATAGCTCAACCAAAGGGGTTTATTGCACAGGGTCAAGAACAAAAGGTTTGTAAGCTTCAAAAATCCATTTATGGGTTGAAACAACCTTCTAGATCTTGGAATACAAGATTTGATACTGCGATCAAATCTTATGGCTTAGAACAGAATGTTGACGAGCCTTGTATTTACAAGAAGATCGTCAATTCTACTATAGCGTTCTTAGTTTTATATGTTGACGATATTCTACTCATTGGGAATGAGTAGGTTACCTAACTGATGTCAAGAAATGGCTAGCAATGCAGTTCCAAATGAAAGATTTAGGAAATGTGCAGTATGTTCTCGGGATTCAGATTATTCGGAACCGCAAGAACAGAACACTAGCCATGTCTCAAGCAACTTATATAGACAAAATATTGTCTAGGTATAAGATGCAGAATTCCAAAAGTGGTTTGTCCCCTTACAGATATGGAATTCATTTTTCAAAAGATCAATGTCCTAAGACACCTCAAGAGGTTGAGGATATGAGATGTATTCCCTATGCTTCCGCAGTAGGGAGTCTGATGTATGCAATGTTATATACTAGACTTGACATACACTATGCAGTAGGGATAGTCAGTAGGTATTAGTCCAATCCTGGATATGATCACTGGACTACTGTTAAGAATATCCTTAAGTATCTTAGGAAAACGAGGAACTACATGCTCGTGTATAGTACTAAGGATTTGATCCTTACTGGATACACTGACTCTTATTTTCAAACCGATAAAGATGCAAAAAAATCTACATTGGGATCAGTGTTCATTCTAAATAGAGAAGCAATAGTGTGGAGAAGTGTGAAGAAAAACTGTATTGCGGACTCCACAATGGAAGCTAAATACGTAGTTGCATGTGTAGTAGCAAAGGAAGTAGTATGGTTGAGGAAATTCTTGACAGACTTGGAAGTCGTTCCAAATATGCATCTCCCTATCACCCTATATTGTGATTATAGTGGTGCAGTTGCAAACTCAAGAGAACCAAGAAGCCCCAAGCGCAACAAGCATATTGAGCGCAAATAACATATAATCCAGGAGATTGTACATCGTGGAGATGTTATAGTAACCCAGTATCTTTTGAGCAAAACATTGCTGATCCTTTTACAAAGGCCCTCACGGCTAAAGTGTTTGAAAGACACCTATAGAGTCTAGGTCTACGAAGTTTGTAAACTAGGAAAAGTTGGAGAATTTTTGGGTATATGCCCTAGTTTATAGTATTCATATGTTTATTGTACTCGTATGTTTCTCACTTAAATTTAACATAGTGATACTCCACTAGGAGTTTTAGTCCAAGTGGGAGTTTGTTGGATTTTATGTCCTAAAATTCGTAGTTTGTAAATTAATAAACATATTTTTTTTTGTTTTTCGATAAAGTTGTTATGGAAATTGTAATCTTGAATCCAATAAACTAAGGTCCTGAGGCTAGTTAATGTAGTTGGAACTTTATGTAGTGACATAAATATGGATCAAGTTCAAATATATAGCCAAAATAATCTATAGTATATGAATGAGGTTGGGCGCCTTATTCTGGAGACACTATGGATGCAGCCTACTTTGTAGTTAGTACAAATGATGTGATCCTGAATCGTTCATATAGAAATATGTGAGTGGGGCATCCTATGCAATTAGTTTGCATAAGACTGAGCCATGAAATAATCACTTTTTACGTTCTAAATGTCGTTTTATGTATAAAACTGACTATTTCATTAATTGATGACCTAGGTAACATAATCTTAATCCTGAGCTAACTATGAACTTTTGTTCATTCGGAATTATCTTTAGATCTGCATAGGTGAGGGCAGCTCATTATCACTAGCCTAATAAGCCTCCCATTTCAGGGGTAAGATCAGGTGGATAGCTGGGAACATAAGGTGCAAGATGGAATTCACTCCTACCCGTTATAGGGATAGTGGATAGGTTGTTCCCTTTAGTATTGAATCCAGGTCTTGAACAAGGAGCCCCACCCTCTCTTGGCCCGAGAGAGGTTCGGTTTATAGGTTGGACATTAAACCAATTGTTCATTAGAGGATCAGTGGAACATAAGAAATAAGATGTAGCCTTGGGGGTAAAACAGTTTTTCTGACCCAACCGAGATTATGAACAACTTGTGAAGGATTAGCTTATTAATCATGGTTATATCAAATGGACACAAATATATCTATAGTGAGGGGAGTGCAACTACGGGACTAAAGTTAACGAATGTTGATTAGCTCCGTCTAAAGAGTTTAGCTAGATAATCTCAGATTGTTGGAGCCCATGATCTATAGGTCTATTAGGTTCCTCTACTACCTCATATGTAATAAACTTATAATAGTATGATAGAATAATTCGAATTATTTGAATTAAGTGAGGAGAGAAAGACTGACAAGTATATGTGATATAATGGTCGATTTTTCAGTTTAGAGATATAGCTTTAATATTGAAATGTGATTTAAATATCAAGAATATGAATACGTTCATATTCGGAAGCTCAAAAATAATGGAAATGGTCAAAGATGTAAAAAGTCACAGAGTTGACTTTTGACTTTTAAAAGTCAAATTTTGACCAATCATATATTCAAATGTGATTTGAATTTCGAGAAAATGAATGCGGATTCATGCTCGGGAGGTAAAAATTATTCAACACGAAAAAAATCATAAAGTCAAAATGTTGACTTTTGGTCAAAGTTTGACTTTGACCAAATGACTATTTTGCCCTTTGACTAAAGTTAGTGGAAAAATCCAAAATTTTGTTGGATAATTCCACTAACAAAATAGTGGGCTAGGTATTGGCTTATAGTGAAAACATTAAGCCCACTAAGATAGTGGATTCTAGGTGTTGGTTTTTATGGATTTGTTTCATGCAAATGTTGCATGGTTTTTTCTATAAAATGGGCTTTGGAATTTGGATCAAAGATTTTTGTCATTTTTGCAAAAATTAGTTTTCATAATTGGGCTGAAAACTTTCAAAACCCAAACCCAAATTCATTCTTATTTTCCATCTCTTTTCTCTCTCTCGGTTTTCATCATCCACCGAGTCACGCAATCTGGTTCTGAGTCCAGTGGATAGTGGTTCAACTCTAGTTGTGGTCCGAAGGAGTTCGAGTCGAGATTCAGTAAGGAAATGCAGTTTTTGAGAGCTTCAAATGTTGTATGCTGTCCATTTTAATTCACTATTTTTCCTTCTTTTTGCATGCTAGTTTTCTTTTAAATTAAAAGCAATTAAAGTGTAATTAGATCCTAATTCCGCTGCGTATGTCTCGTGTTCCATCATGTGGTATCAGAGCATGCTTTAATTATGCTCAATTGCTTTTGGTGGGTGTTTTTTTCCCTTTTAATTCAAGTGTTGAATGAAATATGGACTAAAGTGGATTTATTATGATTTTGGCATTGTTTTTCTTTAAATTTTTTGTGGAAATTTGTAATTGCTCACATGTTTATGATTATTAATGTGTGAAAAAGGGTCTGTAAATTTGTTGGAGTCATTAGAGTTGAAATTATGTTGTAGTTGTTTGATTCCAAGAGAGAGGACAACAACAAAAATGGATCACAGGCCGGTAATTAGCCACCAGACCCGAAAAGAGAGCTCCTAGACCCGACCCGAGCAGCCGCCCGACCCGGTTCGAAGCTGTCTCGCATGCATGCCTGGCTTCACACGCCTGCCCCGTTTGGATCTGACTCGCGCGTCCGCTCTGCTTCATGTAGCCTCGCGCGTACGTCCTCATACCTGCCCGTGACCCGTTCACCCGTGCACTGACCCGCTTTGCGACTCGCCTCCTTGGTTCTTTCAAGTTGGCAACAACACTACGATTCTCACAATACAGTGTGATAGGTAGGTGCATGTCTAGAACTACTTCCAAGTCAGCCAAGAATTTGCGTAGCCATACTGCTTCTTTAGCAGCTTAAAATGCGGCTACGTATTCTTCTTCCATTGTGGAGTCAGCGATACAACTTTGCTTAATACTTCTCCAAGCTGTAGCTCCTCTTTTGAGAGTGAAAACTGATCCTAAAGTAGATTTTCTTAAATCTACGTTAGTCTAAAAATCAGAATCAGTGTATCTAGTAAGGATCAAATCCTTAGGTCCATACACAAGTATATAGTCTCTCGTTCTCCTTAGATACTTGAGGATGTTTTTTATAATAGTCCAATGACTGTGTCCTAGATTGGATTGGAACCTGCTGATGATTCCAACTGCAAAGCATATGTCAGGGCGTGTACATAACATTGTGTACATCAAACTCCCAACTGCAGATGCGTATAGAATTCTTGTCATTTCCTCAACATTTTGAGGTGTCTTAGAACACTATTCCTTTTGACAAATTAATTCCATTTCTAAAAGGTAGCATACCTTTTTTGGAATTTTGCATATTATATCTTGACAACATCTTTTCAAGATAAGATGCCTGAGATAGTGCTGGGGTTCTATTCTTTCGATTTCAAAAGATCTATATTCCTAGAACTTATTGAGCATCACCCAAATCTCTCATTTGGAACTGTGTTGCTAACCATCTCTTTATGTCAGTTAGGAAGTTTGCCCCATTCTCAATGAACAATATATCATCAACATAAAGAACTAAGAATGCTACATTCTTGTTGACTATCTTCTTCTATACACAAGGTTCGTCAACGTTTTGTTCAAAACCATAAGATTTGATTGCAGTATCAAATCTTATATTCTAGAATATTTAAGCTTGTTTTAACCTATAAATGGATTGTTTAAGTATACAGACTTTCTGTTTTTGTCTTTGTTCGATGAACCCTTCTAGTTGAGACATAAAAATACTTTCATCAAGATGGTCGTTCAGAAAAGTTGTCTTGACATCCATTTGCCATATTTCATAGTCATAATATGTGGAAATGGATAGAAGTATTCTAATTGGTTTTATAATGGCAACAGGAGAAAAAGTTTCTTCATAATCAACCCTTTCTCTTTGGGTAAAACCTTTTGCCACGAGTCTGGCTTTGTAGGTTGTACCTTGCTAGTTTGGTCTCGTTTTATCTTGTAGATCCATTTGAAACCTATAGGTTTAACCCCATGTGGTTGATCTACAAGCTCCCATAAAATGTTGAAGTATATAGACTTCATTTCAACGTCCATGGCTTTTATCGATTGTTCACTATCAACATCTTCCATTGCCTATTTAAAGGTTAATGGATCCTTTAATCCATTATCATGTGTGATGTTTTGAGTTTTTGTTAAACCCATATAGCGTTCAGGTTGTTGAATAATCCTCCCACTACGTCGAGGCATACTCAACTCTTGAGATGGATGTGATGAGACAACAACAGTTATTGATGGACCAGCTTGATCAACAAGTCTTGTTGATGTTTCTGTAGAATCTTTGGTCATTTCTTGCAATATTAGTTTATTGCAAGGTTGATGATTTTTAATATGATCTTCTTCTAAGAATGTAGCATTTTTCGATACAAATACTTTGTCTTCTTGGGGATCATAGAACAGTCTTTCTTTTGTTTCGTTAGGGTATCCTACAAAGAGGCATAACTTTGAATGCGTTTCCAGTTTCTTAGGATTTTTTACCAACACATGTCTTGGATAACCCCAGATACGGAAATGTCATAAACTAGTTTTGCGTCCTTTCCATAATTCATACGGTGTTTCTGAAACACTTTTTCAAAGAACAAAGTTTAGAACATATACTACATTCTATACTGCAAACCCCCAAAAGAATTGAGGTAACTGAGCATAACTCATCATTGATTGGACCATGTCTAACAAGGTTCGATTTCTCCTTTCTACAACACTGTTTTATTGTGATATTCCAGGTGCTGTGAGCTGGGATTGAATTCCTTAATCTACTAGATAGTTATACTCACCACCTCGATCAGATCGAAGTGTTTTAATTCTTTTATTTAATAAATTTTCTGTCTCGGTCTTAAATTCTTTGAACTTTTCAAGAGTTTGAGACTTGTAACTAATTAAGTTAATGTAGCCATATCTCGAGTAATCATTAATAAAATTGACAAAATACTGATAAACCTCCTCGTGCTTTTACACTCATCGGACCACATAGATCTGAATGTATAAGTTCGAGAAGCTCTTTGGCATGAACACCTTTGTCAGAAAAATATCTTTTTGTCATTTTTTTCTTCAAGACATGATTCACATTGAGGTAAAGAACTATCTTCTAACTGACTTAAATGACTGTTTTTTACTAATCTGTCAATTCTATTGAGATTAATGTTACCAAATTTGAGGTGCCAAATATCGGCTTTAGGAGAAATTTTCCGTTTTTTATTTTGAGTCTCAGCCGTTTTAAACATCTCTATACTTAGAATGGCCTTTACTTCAGTTGGTTTTAATATGTACAAGTTATTTTCGAGTCTTGCAGAACAAATATGAACACCTCTTGAAACAACAAATACTTCATTGGTAGATTCAAAAGATATTTTGTACATATGTTTTAGCAGACAGGAAATGGATATTAAGTTTCTTTTCATCTTAGGTGCATAATACACATTCCTAAGTAAGATAAAAGACTCTCCCAAAAATAGCTTGACATCTCCCACTGCATGAGCTGAAATGATTCACCCGTTCCAACATTGAAAGTCATTTCATGTTTAGAAAGTTCTCTCCAGGAACTAGTTTCCTGTAAAAAAAAAAAAAGTGCAAACATGATTAGCGGCGCCTGAATCTAATATCCAGGTTAGGTGAGTATTCTCCACTAGACATTTTTCAACTACTAGTAAATTTTATTTACCTTGTTTTGCCTTTTCCGCTTTCTTTTCTACCATATAATTTGAGCAGTTAGGCTTCCAGTGTCCATCCTCTCTACACTGGAAACACTTTCCTTTAAGAGTCTGGTTTTTGTTTTTATTTTTCTTAGCAGTGGTTTTCTTATTCCCTTTGCCCTTCTTCTTCATTTGTACGGATTTGTCTTTTGAAGAAGAATGAGCAAACTTTTTGTTATCAGTGGGTCTTGTTCCAAACGTCAACCCCTTAAAAAATTTCATAGATGGAGAAATAACATTTACTTCATTTTCCTTAAGTTTCATCATAGACTGATATGTCTGTAACTCGTTCAACAACGTAGTCAAATTGTAAGTGATTTTGTTCATAAAAACATTGGTTCTAAAAGGCAGATAACTCTCTAGGAGAGATTCCAATATCATACTTACTTTACTTATCTCATCTATCATCGCCTCATGAGCCTCAACAATATTGAAATGGACCATCATATCGATAACGTATTCTCTAACGTTGGAACCATCTTGCATGCGAGTACTGTAGACATACTTAATGGCTTCATGTCAAATAGAGCATGACGGTTGCCCTAACATCTCGTGGGCATTACCTCATGTTTCTTATTAAGTACATCGGATATACTTGCTAAGATGTAGGACCGAGCTTTTTCATTAGCCCTAACCTGTCGATCATAGATGTACCGAACATTTCGGTTCACTATTGTACTGGGAACCAAAGGACATTCCTCCGTCAACACAAACCTCAAATCATCCACCAATAATATCGTATTGATGTTGGATTTCCAATTTGAATATCATTCATCGTTAAACTTATCGGAAGCTAGCAGTTGTATAACTAAATTCGACATTGCTGAAAAGTTTTAAACAAATTTTATTAAACTTTATGCATCTAAATCCAATTTTAGAAAAATTAATAAAGTACCCAATAAATCTTTATTTATTTGCAAGGATACTGTGATTTAGAATAGTTGCTAATGTGGGGCAGTCAACAATTCTTTCACTGAAGCAAGATAATTCTTGACCAAATACTATATCAAAATAACTCTTTACTCCTATAGTTCTTTTGGTTATCGTTTTTGGTCAAGATCTTTACTAACAATTAGTAATTCTTGTAAATGTGACCTGCCATTTTCAGATCTTATAGAACGGTATGAATATACCCCTGAGATGGAAGACAATTCTCAAGACCGAACTATAAGACCCTATTCATTACTGAAGCTTGGGTTGTTCGAATCCTATGTTATAACCCTCCGTGGGGATCATCTTGGTTAACGACTAGATAGTGCTGCCTAAAAATGATAGCAGGCACAATATAGGAATCTCATGGTTCAAACTAATAGAGAAGATCGTCGAACAATGTTGACACATTTCCTTCACCCACTTACTATGAACTACTTCTCCCATTCACTTTCTTATTAACCCATACAAACACTTTCCGAATGCAGTAGTCATGGTAAAAGTGACACAACGCCGAGTAGGGATCTCACAGTGTGAACTCTTGAGGATATGAGAGCTAATAACTATATATCAAATATATTGTTAATCTCCCATTGAAATATTCTAAATATTTGGGTATCTATTTACTTAGGTTTAAAACGGCTAACTTTTACACAACCTAACCCTATATCATTTTTATCCAAGTATAACATTTATATTTGGATATAACCCTATAATGTCTAAGTGTTTAAACAAATTTTAAACCTCACACCGCTCACGCAAGCTCATAAAATCAGTTAACAACGCTCAATCTTTCGGTCATAATCCCCAAGTAGAAGGTGTTACATAAACCGTCAACTTAAGTACTTCCAGCCTTAGACAGTTTTGTGAACCGATTTAAGTTCGTAACTAAATTTTATAGGTAACAATCAATTTTAACAGTTAAAACTAATTGTTTACCTAAGTGCGCATGGAATGTATCTTTATTATGGATTTTAAAGTCTAATTACATTTTTTAATAACCTACAAA
Organism: Benincasa hispida; assembly: GCF_027475165.1. Taxonomy (NCBI): domain Eukaryota; kingdom Viridiplantae; phylum Streptophyta; class Magnoliopsida; order Cucurbitales; family Cucurbitaceae; genus Benincasa; species Benincasa hispida. Next base: position 54,099,595 of record NC_143482.1, read on the forward strand.
AAATAGACATGCTAAGCATCCACAACATTCATCAAAGGCATTCAATGTAGCATTTATATTAAAAGAAACCCTATATATGCATACTGTATATTATAACAATTTATAACATATTTTCAATGCATATAACATGCTTCCTACGGTGGGATTTTAAATCTACATGGCATACTGTATGCACATACAAGATTTATTTAATTATGTCATACATTACATATATGAACAATTAAACACATACCAATACAGTTTTAGTTTTGGCATTTTTTAAACAAACAAAAGTCTAAGTATTACAAAAAAGAAAAAAGGTAACAGCTCCAAATAGCTTCCAAACAACTCGAACAGCTCCAAAACCAGGCCCAAAAATGCTTGAACTGGATGTGAACAACCTGAACCGGGCCAATCAAAAAAATTTTGAAAGTGAACCGAATCAAGTTTGAAGAAAACTGGTCAAACTAATCAATCCTCAATAACCTGGTTCAAGAATCTCGCTTGGATAACCCAAATCTTGTTGATGGACCAAGATCTCGCTTGGTTTGAACATGATCTCATTCCATGTTGAAATCTCGCTCAAACTTAATATTTTGTTGCTGGTTGCATCTCCTCATATCATCAGAATCTCGCTCCTTGCTTGAAATCCCGCTTGAACATGATTCAAAATCTTGCTTGAACTTGAAATCTTGCTTGGAATTCCATCAGAATCTCGCTCAAACTAGAAATCTCACTCAAACTTGAATCAAAATCTCACTTGAACTCGAAATCTCGCTCGAAATTCCAACAGAATCTCGCTAGAACTAGAAATCTCGCTCAAACTTGATTCAAAATCTTGCTTGAACTCGAAATCGCGCTGGAAATTCAAACAGTAGCAGAAGAATTTGAAATGTGCACCTTGACCTTCTTCACTTCTTTCTTCAATTACATCCTAATTTCAACTTATCATGACTCCATATCAAATATAGACTCTTAAACACGTATTAAGACCCATCAAACATGAGCTAATTACAAGAGAAACAACATAATTCATAGGAATAAAATGCCAAAACACTGGAAAAACCATATCAGTATACTATTTCATGCAGTTCATGAAAAAAAAAAAACACCCATCAAACTAAAATTAACAACAGTTAAGCGCTTAAAAACACCAAGCAGAAGAAGGAATGATAAAACATGCAACGGAAGACTACAGAATCAATAAGCACTTAAATTACATTTAATTTGAATTTTAAGCATGTTGTTCATATGAAATTCAAAAGAGGGTTTGAAGCACATATTACCTTTGAAGATTTCTTCTACAAATTCAGCTGAGATCCACCAAGATAGAGATTGGAACATCAAGAGGACTACTATCGAGATCTTTTCTATTATGTTCAAGTTAGAACGTGTGATAGAAACACTTTAAATCAAGTTGAATTGATGAAGAACAAGTGAGAGGTATGTAGGGTTTTCAAGTTATCACTTTAGCAAGTATAACTTAGAATGCTTCATAATATTCATGCATGAAGCTTTTATATATAGGTAGAATTCATGCAATTATACAGGGTTGCATGAAGGCAACTCCAGCTTGGTGATCATATCAATTTACAATTGGATTTTGGTGATAATCGATCAAAATGAGCTTAGTGGATTTTTCCCCAAAAATGGAAAAATCCACTAACTTAAAAATGATTTCAAAAATCATTTTTATTTTTATTTTCATTAAATTAGTTTTATAAAATTAATTAAAAAATAATTAATTTAAATAAAACTAATTTTAATTGATTTTTCATTAAGCTTTTTAATTAAAATAATATCAATTTAATATCTAAATATTAAATTAATAAAATATCAATATCACCAATAAATAAATTTTATATTTAAATCATAATTTAAATATTATTTTATTTTCTAATTTTTTTTAATTTTAATTAAATTAAATGTTTATAATTGTATCATATACAATCAATCGAAACCGTTAAAATTTGATTTCGAACATTTCAAATTCATAATCCTAATTTCATACATCAATACTCAATTCGTTATTCCAATTTAATGAACTAGTAGAGGGACCTAATGGACCTACAGATCATGAACTCCAACGAACTATAATTAATTCGTTGAAACTCTTTAATCGAATTAATTACTATTCATTTACTATCAAAACACACCACTATAGCTCGATAGTTGCACTCTCCCCATTGTAGATATACTTTTGTCCATATAAACCATAATCAGTAAGTTGATCCTTCACAGGTTGTTCGTAATTACAACTGGTTAAAATTACCATTTTACCCCAATAAATACATCTTGTTCCTTAAGTTCTCACTGACCTCCAATGAACAATTTTGATTCATAATACTACTTATAAATCATGTCCTTCTTTATCATGAGAAGACGAGGCCCCTATTGTTCAAGACCTGGAATCAGTACTAAAGAGAACAATCTATCTGTTAACCATAAAATGGATAGGAGTCAATTCCATCTTGCAGGACTATGTTCCCAGCTATCCATCTAGTCTTATCCTCAAAATGGAAGGCTTATTGAGTAGTACTATTGGACTAATCTCACCCATGTAAATCAAATGATAATCTAAAATAAATAGAAGTTCACAACTAGCTCAATATTAAGATCGAGTTGTCTTAGGTTACTTAAGTATGAAATAGTCAGTTTTAACAATAAACAGTCGTTATAAAGAAAACTGACTGTTTCGTGTTCCAGTCTATATGCAAACTCATTGCATAGGATACCCCCACTCACATGTCTCTACATGAATGATCTGTGGATCACGTCATCTGTATTGTCTATACAAAATGAGCTACATCCAATAGTGTTATCAAGATGAGATACCCAATTTCATCCATATACTTATAGACCATTTAGGTTATATACTATTAACTTGATCCTGTTTATGTCATCACATAAAGTTAAAGTATTCATACTATAGTCATAGATATGTTTATTTGATTTCATAATAGAATGCAAAATCAACAACTTTATTGAATAAGATACTCAATAATATTTTATTGATAAATAGAATGTTTAACACAAAATTTACGAACTGTGAGTTCTACGACATTTCCAACAACTATGATGATAGAAATGGTGTGAATTCTGAAAAATCATCAAGAAAGCTCTTCTTCATCTCGAAGAAGATGAGGTGGAAGAGGAAGAGGTTTTAGCAGAAACCAAGGAAGTGATTGTGATAATTTTTCTCGCATTAAGTGCTTTAATTGTAAAATGTACGGTCATTTTAAAGCACATTGTTGGACATCAAAAAATGGAGATGGAAATTCTACCATGATACATAAAGTGTATAAAAATGATGAAGGTATTTTATTTCTTGTATGTAGTGTTCCAAACGATGCTGTAGAGCCTACATGATTTTTTTATAGTGGTTGTAGTAACCACATGATAGGAAATATAAGTATATTTGTTAGTTGGATGAATCTCTCCAGAGTGAAGTGAAAATTGGTTATAATACCAGATTGCAAGTCAAAGGTCGAGGTGATATTTTCATTAAGACAAAGAAAGGAATGAAACGAGTTGTACATGTGTTTTATTTTCTGTCTAAAGCATAATCTTTTGAGTGTATTGGCCAATTACTTCAATGAGGTCTAAAAGATTCATTTAAAGGTGGTGTATATGCAATCAAAGTTCATATTAGTGTTCTTATTGCTGAGATAAAAATGATTACTAATAAGATGTTTCCTCTTAAATTTATATATGGACAAAGATCTTGCAATTAGTTGCATATTGAATAATCCATCAAAGTTTTCCATTTTCGATACATATTGAATAATCCATCAAACTCCATCGATACAGTCATTTAAATTTTGGATCATTATCGTATTTGCGCAAAAACCATATGGCAAGAGACATTAAAAATATCAACCATGAGACAGAGTTTTGCGAAATGAGTATACTTGCAAAACATCACCAAGATTCGTTTCCAACTAGTACAGCTTGGAGACCCTCCAAACCTCTTGAGTTGGTTCATACATATTTGTGTGCTCCCTTGTGTATAATATCAAATGGTGATAATTGCTAGTTCATAACCTTCATCGATGATTTTAGCATAAAGTTTTTTTTTTTGGCTTTTTTGCCCTTAATCTCAAAGTTTAATTAATGTTTTGATGATAAAAAACTTGAACTAGTTTAGTTTAAAGTGTCTATTTCTTAGAGCTCAAAATAACAATTCCAACAAAATTTGAATCATTCAAATCAAAGTTCAAACGAAAAAGATATAACTGAAACATAACAGAAAAATCCCAAGTTGATGATATGGTAGATTTTATTCATCAAAGTGGACAATTAAAAGGTGTCACTTAAAGCACTGAAGGAGTTACACATGGTGGACTTTTGATTTTTTGATTGATTTTAAAAATAAAATGAATTTAATATTTTTTTGATTTGTGTCTAATATTATTTTTTTGTTTGTGTATAATGGCTAGTTGAGTTTAAATCTCAACCATTCAGTTTTCTTTTACCAACATCCAATGGCCCAAATCGAATTTGGTTTTCTCCTACCTCCACCTCTTTTTAAATTCTTCATCTTCTCCAAAATTAAAAAAAAAAAAAAAAAAGTTATACATTTTTACAATCCTAAAAGTAATCATTGTTGCTCCAAGATTCACTATTTCTTCTTTTCATTTAATTCTTGAGAGAGATTTATGTATTGTGAGGATTGATTCGTTGTGAGCATAAAACTTGTAAATCCATACTCTTTTAGGGAGTTTCTCAAGTGTGTTCTTTAATTTTCTTAAACATTTTGTAAGGATTGTTCTTCATCTTGAAAAATAGTGGTCTTAATGGTTTGATCATAATTCGTGAATATGATTGAGTTAGCTCTTGAACTCGCTAAAACAACGGTGTAGAGGTTGGCTCCAATCCACGTAAAGAGTCGGTGAGATCTTATTCATAATTTCAAGAGGAGCTTGGGAAAGTGAATGTAGGTCAAGTTTGACCGAACCACTATAAAAAAAATTTGTGTCAATTTCTCTATCCCTATATACTACTTTAATTTTGCAATTAATATATTGTTATAGTTTATTACATGAAATTAATTGCAATATTTATTCTTCAAGTTAATTGCTTATATTTGTACATTTTGATTGGTAGTTCTTAAATTTTTATATTTGTTACCATTCTTATTATCAAAATAAAATAGGGTACTTTAAAGTACTATTATTAATTTCTTGATTGTTTTGAAATGAATTTATTTTCATAAAAATATTGTTTAAATTACTTGTAACCAAAACTTTATTAATTTGGTTAATTAGGTCCTGATAACGGGCAGAAATGCACGTTATCATAGTGCTAAGTTCTTAAACATTGTTGGATTGCGTTGATAAAACATGTTAAATTGCGTCCATCAAGCATCAATTGCATAAAATTGCGGTCACATGCGTTCATTGCATAGGAACAGTTGATTTTAGTGTTTTTATGCAGAATATGCGTTTACGCAATGCAAGAATTGCGATCATAGGAAATCATTGGTCGAGCGTAACTTTACCATAAGGCGTTGCGATGTTTGTGTTTGCAAACATTCGTCCGAGATGAATTGTCGCAACTTGGTCAGCGCAACATGGTGGGCGCATCTGGGTGAAAGTCTAATTAATCGCGATGGGATAGAAAGCTGATGACAGTCGAATCCGAATTATGTTGACAGCCGATAATGATCACAAGTACATTCAACTTTTCAATGACAATTATTCGGCGCATTAGTCAGGAATTAAAGTAGTCCCATCTATATAATCATGAGAAAGAAGCCGACTTTCACCTTGGATGCTCTATAAATACCAAGGGCACCCTTCAGAAAAGGGGTTCACGAATTCAGCAGTTAGAGATTTCATACTTCAGTTCGCACGTCTTTGTTCATAGTTTTTTTTTTCTTTTAAGGAGGACACGAGAGAGAAGGTTGTGTCATTCCGGTAAACTTGGGAGAGTGCCGGAAGCTTCAAGGACAAAGAGAGGGCCGAAACCTGCGGAAGCGAGAACATCTTTAGAACCGAATAGATATCACAGTGTAAAAGCCTCGGTCAACAAGGAACTGCTACCAGGCTCTCTACCTATAACATCCATTGTTATTTTGTACTCCACTCATTTATCGAAATGGAATCTATTTCTATATATTTGTTCACTCTTTTTTATTTACATATGAATAGATAAATTAGTTGAATGCGTTGAGAATCATTTAGCTAGAACAACTAGGGAATCTTCATGCAATGCGATTATCTTGTATTATGTATGCTTCATTCGTCCATTAGAGATACTCGGGAGGGTAGTCTAAGGATAGGATCTAGGCTTAGGAAGGTCAGGTTAGAATCTAGGCTCGAGAAAGTCAGATTAGAATGCATAAACAAGAGATAGAATCTTAGGAATGAGCACTATTTGTTATCAATGCATCGCATGCATCCTAGAGATAGGATATGATTGTATGCGGTCACCTTGCTTTTATGCATTTTGCATCATCGCATAGGACAAGAGTAGAGACTTAGGGATAAGATTTATAGACACTTTTGCATTCAACACATGCGTCCTAGGATCATCGCATTTGCATTGGAAAATGACTTGCTGTGCATGGTGGTAGCTTGATCGCATAGTCTAACGCATTCCCAAGTAACACTAGCTAAAGATCTTCTCAACTCGTTCATCACATACTCAGTGCATCTATCACACAACTGACTTTTCTCAAATCCGCCGCATTTGTGTATTTTCTCATTAACGCATTCAACAACAAACCAACAACTTATGTATTTGGCCACTGCAAAGTTTTCATAAAAATTACCAACGCAACCTATTTTCACAAGTCCCTGTGTTCGACCCTGGACTTACCAAGAAACTCAGATGAATTTACACTTGGATTCCGCTGAGGAAACTTGAGTGTACAATGCAATTTCATCAACGCATATCATCCATAATCCACTTCATAAAATTAAGCATCAGGTCCACATTAAGAAAAAGTTTTAATTAATTTAAATAAACTTTATTCACCTTTGTCTAGGGTTACCATACCAATCCTACAATTGGTATCAAAGCGAGGAGCTCTTCTACGTAACTTATTTTTCAAATATTATTTTGATATATAAGCTATCTTATTAATATTTTGAAAAAGTATTTGAAAAGTTTAATTGCTAGGACTCTGGAAACTTTAGAAAATCATTCTATTCATAGACCCACATTCTTGGATAAAAATAGAAATTATAATGTTTGATAAAATAAAATGGAAACATTTATTCTTGTTATAGATTTCAACATTATGTATGTTTGTGAGCATGATTTATCTAAATTGCAATTGAATCAAGATGCTCACTTTTAATATTAAAGCAATAATTATCATATTTTATGCATTGGATAGAAAAATATGTGATACAATGATTTATTTGTTGTGAAAGAGAATTATAATTCTTGACAATATGACATTTGGATTTTCTTCATAATATGTATGGTGTTGAAATTTCTCCTCGTAGTTTGATGTGAAGGAGAATTATAATTTTCAAATCAAAGGAAAATCCATGAAGTGGAAAAAGAAAGGGAATTTGTAATGGGTGGAAAATCTAAAATGTATAATTACGGGTGTGTCTTCAACATATGGAAAATTATAGATATGGCCAAATTCTCAAATTTAAAATTTCGATTATTTCGTATTCTAATTTTACCCTTTTAACAAATCCACATTTTTTTGTATATCAATCAACTAATATACCACATTTAAAGTATATTAGGTGTCTATTTTTTTCACAAATATGTATATTTTTCTGTATTTTTTTGTTTCAAAGCAATATGAGTTATTACTCACTTTGCCTTTTGTATTTGCTATATTTTTTTTATCCCTTTTGTAGTTTTTTCCTTTTAACCGATGTTGTTTCTTTCATTTTAAGTACAAACATACAATAGGTTGGAGCGATTCAACCTAAAATTCACTAACACTCAGTTAGTATATTCATTTTGGTAATTTGGGTGTATCTGGAATAACTAGAGAAAGAAGTGTTTTTTTAAAAAAAACCATCTTTATAATTTTTTTAACTCTTAAATAGGTCAATCGTATATTAATACTATATCAAGTGTATCAAGTGTATTAGGCGTATACTAGTAATGTATCAAGTGTATGAAGTGTATATCAATAGTGTATTAAGTATATCAAGCATATCAATGGTATCAAGTATATCATGTGTATCAAATGTATCGTCTGGGTTGATTTTTTTTTTTTTCTGTTTTTTCAAAAGTAATAAATCTAGACTATGAGTCTAATTTTTGAAACTTATATTACCAAATCTACAAAAAAGTTGAAAAAGAAAAATGTGATAGAGCTCTCTTGTGCTTAATGGCTTATTCCAATGGTGAAACCGATGGGAATAAGATAATTAAAAAATCTCCAACTTATGACGAATTATATGATGCTTTGAAGATATTCAACTTGATTTTGAAAAAATTAGCTCTAAGTATATAACATTATCAATGAAGTTCAAGGCATTGTCTATTGAAAATAAAAATTTGATAGATGAAAATGATTGTTTGAAAAATAGGGCTACTAATGATGTTTTGCATGATATTAAATTTTGTGATATGAGAAATGTGCTTTGATAGATAAGATTAAATTTCTTAAAGTTGAAAATGAAGAATTTAGATCATTGCCATGTGAAATGAAAATCGATTTGAATGATTTGATGAATGAATGAAAAACATAGATATTTCTCTTTGGAATTAAATAATGAAATTGCTAAATTGAAAATTAGAATTATTGAGTTGAAAACTAGCAATAGTTCTTTAGAAAAAGACAAAATTTCTTCGGTTGATAAAATTAAATTTCTTGAGCAAGATATTTTTTATAAAATTGAACTTGTTACAACTCTAAGAAAAAAATAGTTAAATCTTATGAGTGAACTTGAATATGCTATAGAAAATAATAAGAAATTGACTATAGGTGTTCAAAAATTAGATAAAGGTAGACCTTGTAGTGACAATAAGGGATTTGGCTATGTTGCTAAAATTCTTTCATCAAGTTCTAAAAGTATTTTTGTTAAAGCCACTCTTTATATGCCTCAAAATGTTTTACCTAATGTGCCTAAGGTTGAATTTAAATGTGTCAAAGCATGAAAAATCTAGAAGTATTCATGAAAAATCAAAATTTGTATCCAAACACTTTCATGTTAGATCAAGATGTGATCATAATGTAAATTTTGCGAGTGAGCATGAAAATGCAGAAATGTATTTTAAAACTTAAAAGTTTAAACCTAAACATTCCTATGCCAAAATTAATTGCAAGAATAGTACTAAATTTGTATCTAATCATAGAAATGTTATAAATATGCATATAGAGTCAAAGTTTGTGCTTACATGTCATTTTTATGGAGTTAAAGATCATATTAGGCCAAATTGTTTTAAATTGAATAATGCTCCTAAAAAAAATTCTTGAATAGAAATAAAGTGCAAAATCTTTGTGTTAAAAAATAAATTCCTGCCTAATGTGACATGTTCTTCATGTGGCAAAAGTGGTCATAAATGTAATACTTGTGTTAGGGGAAAGTTGTATATATATAGAACTAAATACATTGACAAACTTATTATACCTCAATTAGCTAAAACAATACACTAATGTATAATATTCAAACTCAAACGAAAGCCAGATGGTGTAACAAGACTTAGATATGAAAATAACCAAAGACTTGAAAGAACCTAAAAAACTTTGGAGGCTCAAAACATAGTCGAGGTATGCTTCTGGTAAGTGTTGTCCTGAAGATAATTATTCACTCTGCACGGGCTGCAAGTAGACTACAACAATTGTCTCTATAGGATACAACAACTAACTCTGATAGAACTGCAACCTCGAACTACTCGAATCTGGCAGAATGCTTGGATACTTAGTCTCAGCTCAACTCAAGAACGAAGGAAAGAAATGAAGAAAGAAATGAGAGAACTCTTCAATTTTGAATGGAATACTACAAATGAAAAACAAAGTTTCTATTTATAGGCTAGTAACTTAGTAACTATCCAAAATACAAACCAAAATCAAATAAATACAAAAATTGAAACATTTGTCAAATTTAACTCAATTAAGTTGTCACTTTACAAAAATCAAACATAACTAATTCAAATTGAAGACACTGTAAATTTTAACTTTCATACATTTTAAATTTGTACATGAGACTTCATTTTGGTCCAATGTTTCAATCCGATTTAAAAGTTTCTAACTTTGAATTTAATCTACATAACTAAATTCATTTGTTTATCTTTCACTATAAAAATCCAACGATCCTCCACATAAAAGAAAGTGAGAAAAATCAAACAAAACCGTTGAGAGCAAACAATCCAAGTTATGCATCAGTAGAAGTGTCTTCTAGACCAGAACCTTTCTTAGTGAATATTAATCGAATTTATCAAAGAAATAGTGAGACTAACCTCTGGAACTATCCTTCTCATTGGTTAATTGAGACAATAAATATCACACACAACTCATTTGTATCTTTGAGTTCTATACATTTATGTCCATTTTCGTCCTGGACAAAATCCTAAATTCGTGAGAGCTTTAGAGAACATAAGTCATTTGAAAAGTTCTCATAGAAGCGACCCCACTTCTACTCTCATATAGGTAATATTGATTCAGAGCATCTTGTCATTACTCCTCTTATAAAATAAGATATCAATATAACCTTAACATCAACAAATCACACACTCTATAGCATCATAGAAATGGAAAGAAACTGTATGTTTCTTAGTGTGTCAACTATTAATTATCTAGCTAGCTTGCCTATTGAACCTAGATCTTGGGATATCTAGTTAACTAGGTTAGATTACCACCAAATAACTCATTTCATAGTCTTTAGCCCCATTTTTCTTGATGTATATGTTAGGTTTTACTAAAATTTGTGGTTTGTAAACAGTAAAACTTATTTTGAAAATTCAATAAGTTATTATTGAATATATTGTTTTTTCAAAACAATAAACCTAAAGTCCCTTGACTATTACATAAGTACTTGAACTTTATGTGGAGACATACAAGTGGATCAGGTTCAAATAAATAGTCAAAATTATCTATAGTATATGAATAAGGTTGGGTGTCTTATTCTGGCAACACCAGTTGTTACAAAGAGTTGTAAACTGCTACAAATGAAGTGATCCTAATGTGTTCATGTTAGGACATGAGGAGTGGGGGTATCCTTGTGCAAAATGGTTTGTACAAGATCAGACCATGAAATCAGTCACTCTTACTTTATAACGTTGTTTATTGTTTAAGACTGACTATTTCAAAGTGATGACCTAAGTAACTTGACCTTAATCTTGAGCTAACTATGAACTCCTATTTGTTCGGGATTGTCCTTTGATCTGCAAATTTCGATTTCGATTTTCTTTCTCTTCCTCGATTGTTGAGATTGAAATGGAACTCTTCATATATACCTCTCAGAAAGACCGGTAGGGAGAAAGAACTCATGTCGGATATAAAGCAAGGATCACTGATGGTGAATCACATCCCGCCCAAAAGGAGCAAGATGCGCCTGATTCAATCCCAAGACACATATACTGACTTTGAACTCAAACGACTTCTTTGCGAGTTCTTCTTCGATTGCCTACCTTCTTCCTTGCTTGTGAGCTCATGAAAGCAATCCCAAGACTAGCTTTCCCGGACAATGTATATTGTGAAATGGTGGTGCTATAACAAATCCATAGTACCGCTCCGTGGGCTTGCGGTTACTGCACAAAGAAAGCAGGTCACCTTAACCAGTCATACCCATTTATGGAGATTCAGGATCTGAAGCTCAAATTAAAGCCATGAAATAAGTAGCTACTTCTACTGCAATTGCAATTGGGGGCTTCTTTTAAACCAACCCACCAAAGAATTCCACCTCGACTCCCCTCTACCAGAGAATCCATTCATTCTGAGCACCTTCAGTAGCAGCAGGAATGGGAAAGACAAATAACCAGCCAACTATGTATGCCTTCCTCTCATCTTCCTTATGGAATGGGCTCCTCCTTAGAATTAACGAGATCGTTAGTCTTGGATGAATCTTCTTGAAACCGGTCGATCAACCATAGAGGACTCGATGGCTTAACAGTCCAGTGAATAAGCTGATTCAGAGAGATAACCCGGGCTTTAGACACTTGCTCTACTTCTAAATCTCGATAGAAAAGGTTGAGGAGTGTCAGATGCGGAAGCAGTACCAATCCTAGTTGCTGAGGTAGCGTAGTGACAGGTGAGAACAATAACAACAGAAGTAGCGGAAGTCAGTAGTATATTCGGTTGTTTATGGTGGAATAGATTCAAGCGTCCGAGCCAGTAGATCCAAAGCAAATAGGCGTTGACTTAGTTGCTTTTTCAGTGGATTCTAATCCCAATGTTGATCTGACGCAACTTACCGGTGATAGTCACAGCACCAGGAGCTTTCAAGGGAGGCAGACATGTATATCTCGATAGTAGCCGATAGTGGCATACCTTCAGGATCGAGGGTCCCCCCAGTAAACACCATACAGGTAAAATACCAGCGGGGGGAGGAGGCCCTTCTCACTTAAGCTCAAGCATTTACTCGTCTTGGGGCTAACGTAGGATCTACTCAAGGACCTACCTATCGGTTTAGGTAAATATCGAATGTGCTCCCTGACGGGAGAGGTCCACGTCTCAGCTCAATAAGCCTCCCATTTGAGGGATAAGACCAAATGAATAGCTGGGGACATAGCCCTACAAGATGAAATTCACTCCTACTCGATTAGGGTGAGTAGAGAGGTTGTTCCCTTTAAGTGTTGATTTTGGGTCTTGAACAAGAGACCTCACTTTCTCATTGGCCCGAGAGGGATTTGATTTGTTGATTGGATGACGAATAAATTGTTCATTAGGGGATCCGTGGGACTTGAGGAACAAGAGGCAATTTTGGGGATAAAACAGAGATTTGACCCAATCGTTATTACGAACAACCTGTGAAGTGTTAACTTACTAATCGTGGTTATATCGAGTCGACATAATATATCTACAGTGAGAGGAGTTCAACTATGGGGTTTAGTGGAATCACCCATTAGTTAACGAATGGGATTCGTTTGGTCTAATGAGTTTAGTTGATTAATCTCAGATCGTTGGAGCCCATGATCTGTAGGTCCATGAGGTCCCTTGATGCGTGGAAAATGGAGTAAATAAATATGTGTTCATCGTTCATTCTCCATGTGTCGCTGGTCATGCGTTGGACTAAGGGATATGCAATATGCGTTTAAGAACCTATGCGATGACCATGCGTTTCTGCTACAAGTTTTCTTGCTCTCTCGCCAAGTATAATGAAATCGTAAGTTTCTCGAATGATCCGGGGTCAAACTCAAAATGTTATGAAGTAAAGTGTTTGCAGTGAAGAATAAAAGAATATTGAAGGTTATGGGCTATGTGCTACTCCTACTCTTAACTAACAGATTAAGCAGTGGAAGTATGACTATGAGAGTTAGAGACACGACAGCTGTTAACGCGTAATAAAATACATGGGAAAAATAGATAAAATGGCGGGGATGACTTCACTACATCACTAAGCTTGATCGCAAGGGTAACCCCAGCCAATGCAAGCTATGCGACTATGCTACATACACTTGACAAAGACGCATGCGATGTATATGCTATAGTGTCGAGAGGCCTTATGTATAAGTCTCTATTCTTGCTCATGTGCTCCCAAACATAAACAAGATGACCGCATACCACCGAATCCTACTTTTGGACGCATGCAATTTGACCGCATACTTTCATATCATATCTATAGGGTGCATACGTTGTGTAATAGCAAACAGAGCTTAATCCTAAGCCTCTATTCTTGTTTATGCGATCTAATCTGACTTTCTCAAGCCTAGATTTGGTTTTTAGACTACTCTTCCAAGTATGCCTAAATGATGAATAATGCGCTCATAAGACAAGGTAATCACATAAACATGGTTGACATAAGATTATTTCTATCTCTAGGAACACTGCTTATTTTGCTTAATGCGTTCCATCACTTACCCTTCCGGGCAGTTAGCTACTGCTAATTAGCTCTTAAACAAGCATTTCGTCCACTTATAGACAAGCGTTGCTACAACATCACACTAAGCAAATAGGATTTTCTCACAATACTCGTGCAACACACAACTCTCAGTGGTTTGCCACATGCTTTATATGTCTATGCTACGTGATTAAGTATGTGATCCTCTAGCAATCTTACTTAGTTGTTGTAATGAAAGTAAAGGATAATAAGAAAATGAAAATGGAATCGAAGGAAGTAGAGAAATGTATTGATCACAAAATGTATTAATCTCTTAAGCCACAATGTAATACAATACAGAGATAGAAGAGATATGGAGGACCCGATGGGCAATGTCTTGCTTCCATCAGATATGTGTCAAGGCTATCGGTGGTGCCATGGATAGGCGGTGGAGTAGTTTCTCTCGAGATTTATCTCTGGCAGAGCTCCCATCGTCACTCGAAATTGTAGGAGGAATTAAGAACTCTCAAGACTATCTTCTCACGCTTTTTTCTGGATGATAAGGATATGCCCTAAGGCAGAAGCTCAGATGATTTGAAGTTGTGCTCTAAGGCTTCTACTTATAGAGCTCGATCACCGACAGCATTCATGGTCCTTCTCTGAAATTCTGCAGCTAACGATGTGATGGACCTGCTCTGAATCTCTACTGCTAACGACGTGGTAAGTGAAATGTCAATATCGCCTTTTGATACTCCTGAGGTATGCGTTAATGCTTGGTTTCCGAAGTACCAACGCATTCCAACACCCTTATGTTCATCCCTCTATTATGGTTATTATTCCATAGCCGCAACCTCTATGCGATGGACGCATGCGGTTAATGGCCACAACATCCATGCGTCGAATGTATGCGATCGCATATGCAATGCCTCAGCGATGGCGAGATTCACTGCATGCGATCGATTACTCCGTTAGCTACAAAATAGACATTTGAACACAAAATAACACATAATAGTGGGTTAGCAGAGATTTTCATTGCTGACCGATGCAAGCTCACTTTCTCATGAATTCTTAGAATACTCGCTGTATATTCTTGTTACCAGTCTTCATAATTCTAAATAAAAGGCCTATAATAACGTACATTTATGTTCGACATCATCCCCCTACTAGCTCGTAAATAGATAATTTCTAGAATAGTGTGATAAGTTAATTTGAAATGTTCAAATTATATTGAAACGAAATTGGAGAAATAATATTTAAATATGATTTAAATATTTGAAGATGGAATTGTGTAAAATTAATTTAATATTTGATATTAAATTAATTAGAATTATTTAAATTGTTTAAATAATTATTTATTAATTTTATTAAGAAACATAATTTATGAAATTAATTTTGTAAAATTAATAATATTTTCAACTTTATTAAATAAAATTGATTTATGAAATCAATTTTGAAAAATTGAAAAAGAAAGAAAACAACAAAATGGAATTTGGTATTTTCCATTACTTCTTTAAGTAGCTCACAAAAAACCCACCATCTTAAAGCTTTAATCACTCCAAGCATGAGTTGCATCTTATGCAACTAATCTCTTTGCATGATAGTTTGTAATATATTGAAGAGATTGGAGTAATTTTGAGACAATGCAACCAATAGAATTTTAGTTGAAAATTCGTGTGAAAAAGGTGTTCTTCCTTTGGGTTGCTGCTGTGAGTTTGTCTCCAAATTCCCTTGATTCCATCTTATTTTGAGTCCCACAACTCAATCTAGAGTACCAAGAGGATAGTAGGGAAGATCTTGGGGTGGTCTACAATCAGATCCAGAGGAGATTTGTAGCTAGAATTCAAGCTTTGAGGAAGTTCTACAAAGGTATGTCATAAAACCCATTTATTTCTGTTGAAGTATGCTTTAGTTTCTGCCAAAATTAATGAATTATAGTACTTATAGATCCTAGTTGCTTCCACTGCATGATGGTACATTCCAACTGGTGTCAAATCATCATATAAGCATTCAATTCAGGTTATCTTTGGTTTGGTATGTTTTTTATATGAGAAATATGAAACTGCATAACTAATATGGTTTTCTCAGTTTTGGATTTTAGTTTCTCTTTGATTTCTCAATTAAATTTGTAATTGGCTCCAGTTTGATGAGCTTATATGTGTTCCCAAGAGTGTGTAATTTATTTGGATTCATTAGAGTTGAAATTAAGCTGTAATTCAAAGAAACAAGCGAAGAGTTTGAGTTGCAGATTCCAGATTTTCAGCCTTGGTTCATGACTTCGTTGAGCTTCAGTAGCTAAACGATCGTTTAGCTTCATGCATTAGATGATGTGAAGTAAAGCTAAACGATCGTGTAGCTTTGGGTGTTGATCAGTGAAGTGCTATACAATGGCGCTACACGATCGTTTAACTGTATTTGGGAACTAAGCGATGCATGGAAGTGTTATGCAATGGCACTAAGCTATCGTGTAGTTTCGCATGAGAACTAAGCGATTTTGTAGTTCTGAGTGGGAGCTAAGCGATGCTTGAAGCGTTAGATGATGGCACTAAGCAATCGTGTAGTTCGAGCGAGAGCTAAACGATGCGGTGGAAAGCTATTCGATTGCACTACACTATAGTTTACCTTTATACGGCAGCTATGCGATGCAGTGAAGAGCTATGCGATAGCACTACACGATTGTTTACCTCTTTGCAGCAGCTAAGAAATGCACCGAGGAGCTATACGATATCATTAAACGATTGCTTACCTTTATGCACGCTAAACGATCAACTTCAGACATTATATGATGGCACTAAGCTATCATGTATAATTTTCTGTGCTAGACGATGGAGTTGCACGATAGTGTTAGACACTAAACGATCGTGTAACATTGTCCGACACTAGACGATGACACTATGCAATAGAAGGCAGACATCGTGTACCCTTTTCAGGTGCCATGCGTTGGTGGTAAAGGATCAAGCAAACACTAAACGATCAAGCAAACGCATGACGATGGTCATTAATGCTAAACGATGAGCCTTAGCGAGATATTGAGCATGGAGCGAGGGCAACAGGTTCGATTGGTTCTCTTGGTGTTCGGTATGATTCAGCCTTAATGGTTTTTGGTTGGTTCAGTTCAGATGGTTCGGGTCCGGATCAAGCTATTTGAGTTCGTTTTGGAGTGGTTCGAACGGTCCAGATGCGGTTTTGTAATAATTAGGTTTTTTTTTTTTTTTTTTTTTGCTTATTTGTGCCAAAACTAAAACCATATAAGCTAGTGTTTAATTATTTATGCATGTGATATATGTTATAATTAAAAAAGTCTTGTATATGCATACAGTATGCCATATAAATTTAAAATCCCACCGTAGGAAGTATGTTACATGCATTGAAAGTATGTTATGAAATATTATAATATATAGTATGCATGTTAGGGTTTCTTTTGATTTAATATAATAGTTATATTACATATTGAATGCCTTTGTTATTTGTTGTGGATGTTTAGCGTGTCTAAAATTTTGTAAGCTGTTATAAAATTGGGTTAGACGTTTAAAATCCATAACAAAGAACAGTTGCATGTCATTTAGGTTAACCATTTGTTTTAATGGTTAAAATAGATCATTAAACTTATAAAACTAGGGTTATAAACTCAACCGATATATAATCCTGTCGAAGGCTGGGGGTACTTGAGTTGACAGTCTACGAAACACCTCCTACCTGGGGATTATGGTCAAATTATTGAGTGTTGGTAACCAATTTTATGAGTATACATAAGCGGTGTGAGGTAATTAAAACGGTTTATCACCTAGACATCGTAGATTTAAAATCCATTCATAAGTGTTATACTTGGATAAACCATCTAGACTTAGGGTTTTTTTTATTAGCTGAAAAGAACCTAAGTATAAATTTACCCAAACATTTAGAACACTTTAGTGGGAGATTAAAAGTTATTAGCTCTCACATCCTCAAGAGTTCACATCGTGAGATCCATGCTTGGCTTCGTGTCGATTTTACCTCGACTGCTCCATTTGGAAAGTGTTTGCATGGGTCAATAACAAGGTGAATTAGGGAAATCGTTCATAGTAAGTGGGTGAAGGAAATGTGTCAACATTGTCCTACGGTCTCCTCCATTAGTTTGAACCGTGAGATTCCTATATTGCATTTGTTGTCGTTTTTAGGCGACACTAGCTAGTCGTTAACCACGTAGATCTCCATGGAAGGTTGTAACATAGGATTCAGAACAACCCAGGCTTCAGTAAAATGAATAGGATTTTATAGTTCCGTCTTGGATATTGTCTTCAATTTTGGGGACGTACTCATACCGTTCTGTAAGATCTGAAAATGGCAGGTTTACACTTACAAGAATTACTAAGTGTTAGTAAAGTTCTTGACCAAAAGCGATAACTACATGACTATCGGAATATAAGTTATTCTGAAGATAGTATTTAGTCAAGAATTGTCTCACTTCTGTGAAGGAATTCTTGACTGCCCCTCGGTAGCAATTGTTCTAAATCACTTAAGTATCATTGCAAAAATAATGATTATGGGTACATTATCACTTTGCTAAAATTTGATTGGATTTAAAAGAAATTCACTTATAGAATTTGTTTATAATTTCATAATGACGAGTTCAATTATACAATTGTTGGCATCAGACAAACTGATTGGGGATAACTATGTGACATGGAAATCAAATTTGAACACGATACTTACGATAGACAATTTGCAATTTGTCTTAACAGAGGAATGTCCTCCCATTTCTAGCTCCAATTCCAACCGAACTGTTTTACAAGCATTTGATAGATGGATCAGAGAGAATGATAAAGCCTGTACTTATATTCTCGCCAGCTTATCTGACGTTTTAGCAAAAAGACACAAGAATATGAGTACTGCCAAAGAGATTATGAAATCTCTTAGAGGGATGTTTGGACAACTGTCCTTCACTCTGAGGCATGATGCTATCAAATACGTTCATAATAGTCGCATGAAAGAAGGAACCTCAGTTCGTGAACATGTCCTGGACATGATGGTCCACTTTAATGTGGCATAAGTAAACGGTACTGTGATGAACGAGAGAAGTCAAGTTAGTTTTATTATAGAATCTCTTCCAAAGAGTTTTCTGCAATTCTGTACTAATACATTGATGAATAAAATTGAATACAACTTGACTACTCTGCTGAATGAACTGCAGCTTTCCAGACTATATTAAGAATTAAGGATCTAGAATCAGAAGTAAATGTTGCTTCTGCTGAAAAGAGAAGAACGTCCTCCAAGTCTGATATTGCCTCCTCTTCGCAGAGTAAGAGTATTCCTACAAAGAAAGACAAAGCAAAAGGGAAGAAGAATCTTGTTCGCAAGAAAAGCAAGAAAACCGCTGCAGACAAAGGGAAATTTTTCCACTGCAACGAAGAAGGGCATTGGAAGAGAAATTGTCCTAAATATCTTGCTGAGAAGAAAGCAGAAAAAGCTAAACAGGCAACTTAGTTCCTGAGGACCGTTTACTCAACTTGACTAGTGAGAGAAGTTGCTACTGATGATGATGTTACTTGTTATTGTAATCATGTAATGAACATATTGTACATATTTTTGCTTTAGATGAAATGTTCATTTTCATAAAAATATATATGTTCTATCTCATAGCAACTCCTGTTAAGGATCAAATTGTTAAAAGCCATTTGTAAATATTCAGATATTTAAATGGCTGAGATCAAAGTATAGTAAGTTTAAAGATTTCTATGATTTGACTGTTAACAAGAGTTGTTAAGACAAGTCAGACGCATCTTGATCAAAGAGTTTAGAGTACCTCAATGTAGTGGGAGGAAAGTGTGCTTCCTTGTCATTATTGAGAATTAGATGCAATTCTGATATAGTTTAATAAGAAGCCTATTGTACTCTAATATGTTAATAATGATTCTCTCAGCTAAAGTGTTTGAGAATCATCTAGTAAGACTAGAAATACCAGATTAAATAACCTAGGGCAGGTGGGAGAAATATCAGGTATGCGATACTAAAAGGTAAACAATGGGTATGGAATGCACTAGTTTATTGTATTTATCTATAAAGCTTAGAGACTCAGTCTTATATATGGGATATATAAGTTACCAATGGAGTTTTAGTCCAAATAAAAATTTTTTAGGTTTTATGTCCTAAAACTTGAGGTTTGTAAACAGTAGAACTTATTCTGAAAATTCAATAAGTTGTTATTGAATATAGTGTTTTTTTTAAATCAAATAAACCTAAAGTCCCTTGACTATTACAGGAGTACTTGAACTTTATATGGAAACATATAAGTGGATCAGGCTCGAGTAAATAGTCAAAATGATCTATAATATATGAATAAGTTTGGGTACCTTATTCTGGTAACACTATTGGATGTGATCTGCAATGTAGTTGTTACAAAGAGTTGTAAAGTGCTACAAACGAAGTGATCCTAATTTGTTTATGTTGGGACATGAGGAGTAGGGGTGTCCTTATGCAAAAGGGTTTGTACAAGATCGAACAACAAAATCAGTCACTCTTAATTTATAATGTTCTTTACTATTTAAGATTGACTATTTCAAAGCGATGAACTATGTAACTTGACCTTAATCCTAAGCTAACAATAAATTCTTGTTTTTTCGGGATTATTATTTCATCTGCAAATGATGAGAGTAGACCAACGTCTCTGTTCAATAAGCCTCCCATTTTGGGAATAAGACCGGATGAATAGTTGGGGTCATAGCCCTGCAAGATGGAATTTACTCCTACCCGATTACGGTTGGTAGAGAGGTTGTTCCCTTTATGTACTGATTCTGGGTCTTGAACAAGAGGCCTCACCCTCTCATTGGCCCGAGAAGGATTCAATTTTTGGATTGGATCACAAATCAATTGTTCATTAGGGGTTCAGTGGGACTTGAGGAACAAGTGGTAATTTTGGGGGTAAAACAAAGATTCGACCGAGTCGTTATTACGAACAACCATTGAAGGGTTAACTTACTAATCATGGCTATACCGAGTGGACATAATATATCTACAGTGAGGGGAATTCAGTTATTAGTTAACGAATGGGGGTTAGTTCGGCCTAATGAGTTTAGCCGATTAATCTCGAATCGTTGGAGCCCATGATCTGTAGGTCCGCGAGGTTCCCCTACTAGCTCGTAAATGGATTAGCTCTAGAATAGCGTGATAAGTTAATTTGAAATGTTTAAATTAGAATTAAATGGAATTGGAGAAATAATATTTAAATATGATTTAAATATTTGAAGATGGAATTGTGTAAAATTAATTTAATATTTGATATTAAATTAATTGCTTATATTGTTTAAATAATTATTTATTAATTTTATTAAGAAAAATAATTTATGAAATTAATTTTGTAAAATTAATATAATTTTCAACTTTATAAATAAAATTGATATATGAAATCAATTTTGAAAAATTGAAAAAGAAAGAAAACAACAAAATGGAATTTGACATTTTCCATTACATCTTCAAGTAGCTCACAAACAACCCACCATCTTCAAGCTTTAATTACTCCAAGCATGAGCTGCATCTCATGCAACTAATCTCTTTGCATGATAGTCTGCAATATATTGAAGAGATTGGGGTAATTTTGAGGTAATACAATCGATAGAATTTTAGTTGAAAATTCGTGTGAAGACTGTGTTCTTCCTTTGGGTTGCTGCTGTGAGTTTGTCTCCAAATTCCCTTGATTCCAGCTTATTTTGAGTTCCACAACTCAATCTAGAGTACTAAGAGGATAGTAGGGAAGATCTTGGGGTGGTTTGCAACAAGATTTAGAGGAGATTTGCAACTGGAATTCAAGCTTTGAGGAAGTTCTACAAAAGTATGTCATGAAACCCATTTATTTTTGCTGAAGCATGCTTTAGTTTCTACCAAAATTAATGAATTAGAGTGCTTATGGATCCTGGTTTCTTCGGTTGTGCGATGGTATGTTCCAACAGTATATGTGACTTCCTCTCTTGATAATCCTTTCGTCAAAGGATATGCAATGTTCTTTTTTGACTTCACATAATTAATGAAAATCATTCCATTAGAGAGAAATTGCCTTATCGAATTATGTCTGCGCCTAATATGTCACGACTTTCCATTATAGACATTATTCTTGGCTCTCATAGAAGCCACTAAATTGTCACAATGAATACGTATTGCACTTAAGGCTTTAGCCACAATGGAATATTTTCAAGAAAAATTTGAAGCCATTCAGCTTCTTCTCCTACTCTATCAAGAGTATTAAAATCTGATTCCATAGTAGAGCATGCTATACACGTCTATTTTGATGATTTCCATGATACAACTACTCCATCTTAAGTAAAACTATACCCACTGGTTTATTTTCATCTCCATGCTATTAGAAATCCAATTAGTATCACTAAATTCTTCCACTATACGTGGATATCTCGTATAATGCAATCCATAGTCTAGAGTTTACTTCAAGTGCCTTAAAACTCTGACTAACACATTCCAATGATCATGATAGGAATGTGACCAAAGTCCCACATTAGTTAGATCATGGGTATATAAGTGAGGACAAAAATATCCATTGGTATGAGGCCTTTTGGGGTGGTTCCAAAAGCAACGCCATGAGGATTTATGCCCAAAATGGACAATATCATACTATTGTGGAGATAGTTGAAGGGTCGTTATCCCTATCAGATCATACCCAAGATTGTCGGTGTATCTTACTAACTTTCTTATTGAATAAGCAATATCAGGTCTTGTATAATTCATTATGTACATTAAGCTACCAATAACTCTTGAATATTCCAAAGAAGACACACATTCATCATTATTTTTATTCAATTTACAATTTGGATCAAATGGAGTAATAGTCGGCTTACTCTCAAAATTATGAAGTTTTCTCAATAACTTATCTATATTATGAGATTGAGAAAGTATGTATCCACTTGGATTTCTTATTATTTGAATTCCAAAGACAACATCAGCAAGAACAAGGTGTTCATATCAAAGTGTGATTTCAACATCCTTTTAAGTGCATTTAATAATACTTCTATTTGTGCCCATTACTAACATATCATCCATATACAATCAAACAGTGAAATAGTCTTGATCTACGATTTTAACATAGACACATTTATCACTATCTTAAATCTATTTGATAACATAGTGTGATCTCATGACATTGTTTGGGTGCTTGTTTCAACCCATAAAAAGACTTCACAAATTTGCAAACTTTATCTTATAAATCTTCATCTAAAAATGCAGACTTTACATCCAGTTGGTGTATTTAAAATTTTTGTAAATCTGCAATTGCAATTCATATCCTTATAGACACAATCTTTGTTATTGGAGAATAGATATCAAAGAACTCTAGCCCTTCTTTTTGGCAAAATCCTTTAGCTACCAAACGGCCTTTGTACTTACGAATACTACCACCAGCCTTTAGCTTTGTCTTAAAAATCCATTTTCTTCCAATTGGTTTACTTCCATGAGGTAAATCAACCAATACTAAGGTAGTGTTCTATAAAATGGATTTTTGCTCACTATTGATAATTTCCTTCCAATAAGGTATAGGAGATGATACAGCTTCTTGAAAAGTTTGAGGCTCACCTTCTATCATATAAGTTATGAAATAAGGTCCAAAAGAAGTAGCTTTCATAGCTCTTTTGCTTCTTCTAGATTTAGACTCAGTATTTTAATCGCATTGACCTTTTGAAGAGCTAGCCTCATTAATTCTTTTAGCACCATAATTTTATGTCCTTCTTCTTTTAAAGGAAATATATCCTCAAATAATTCTGCTTCAATAGATTCTATTATGGTATTATTAATATTAGATTTTTGTGATTTAATCACCACAAATCTATAAGCAACACTATGCGCTGCATAGCCTATAAACACACAATCAATTGTTTTAGGTTCAAGCTTGGTCTTTTTTTGGTAAAGGAACTTGTGCCTTTGCCAAACACCCCTACACTTTCAGCATTTTATATGACGGTAACTTTCTATTGCACACTTCATAAGGTGACTTATTAGTCTTCTTATTTGAAATTTTATTTAGTATAAAATTTTTTGTCAGGAAAGTTTCCCCTGCAAATTATGAGGTAAAAATGAACAATTTAACATGTAATTAACCATGTCCTATAAAGTTCAGTTCTTTCTTTCAACTACACCATTTTGTTATGGTGTAAAAGGTGTTGTAGCTTGATGGATTATACTATTAACTTAACATAATTCATGAAGTGACGATGATTCCTGTTCACCATCTGTATCTGATTAAGCAAGTGGATTTTCAACTTCTACTTATATGTTTTAAAAACATTAAAAGTTTCGTCTTTACTATGTAATAAATATACATAGAATATTTACTACGATCATCAATGAATGTGACAAGGTATCTCTTACCACCTCTTCTAGGAGTACTTTTCATGTCACATACATCACGTTGGATTAAATCAAATAACTATCAAATAACTCATTACTTCTTTCCATTAATGAAAATAACTTTCTAGTAAACTTTGATTCAACACAAAATTTTCACTTGTGTCTATTATCAATGCTAAAATTTGGCACTAGTCCTAAACATACCATTCTAATGAACAATAATTTACATGGCACAATCTAGAATGCCAAACATCACACAACTCAACAATATAAGCAGAAGAGTTGATATTATTAATATTCTTTGGCATTTGTGCCAGTACATTAAGTTTAAATAGGACATCACTTAGATAGCCTTTTTCCACATACATACCCCTTTTTCCATAATAAATTTATCCGACTCAAATACAAGCTTGAACCCATTTTTATTAGGTAAAGTACCTAAAACTATATTCTTTCGAATCTCTGGCACATGCCATACATCATTAAAGGTATTAAAGTATCTTTCTAGAAGTCCATTTTAGTAGGATATTTCCCTTGTCTTTCACAAAGACAGTTGAAGTTGATGCGTATAATTGTGGTGTGCTATGGTGTGAGTTTGCGATGATGTGTGTTATGCGGTGATCATGCAAGTTTTCCTAATAAGACCCAAGTATAAGCCTTCCTAGGTTTCCTGGTAAGTCCAGGGTCAAACACAGAGACTACTAAGTAGATATACGACAAACACATTGATTCTATTGCGGTAGTAAAAACAAATGAAGTGGATGGTGTTTTGATTAAGATTTTTCCAATGCGACGGAGTTGAACACAATGTGATGCAAGCGTAGAGTTACAATGAGTATGCGATGAAGGGGCTGAGAAAGGGTTTAGCTAACATTTCCTAAGATTGTGCATAAGTTATGCGATCATGCTACGCACAAATATTAGTACTACATTTCTCAATGCAGAATGCCATAATTCCTATTTCTAGGACATATGCGATGTGTATACAAAACAGTCGATAGGACTTATTTCTAAGCCTCTGATAACGGGCAGAAATGCACGATATTACAGTGCTAAGTTATTAAACAATGTAGGTTTGCGTTGATAAAATATATAAGATTGTGTCCAAAAAGCATTAAGTTCACAATATTACAGTCGCATGTGTTCATCACATGAAAATAGTTAACTTATGTATTTTTGTGTAGAATATGCGTTGACGTAAGGCGGAAAATGCGATCCAAAGAAATCAATGGCCGAGCGCATCAAAAGATCTCGTTACCACGAGGTTATGCGGTGTTTTGCGCTCGCAAATAACTGCTCAAGAAGGTCGCCGCAAAGAGCCGGTGCAACTTGGTGGGCGTATCCGGGTGAAAAGCGTAATAAATCACAATAGGATAGAAAGCTGTTGACGGTCGATTCTGAATTAAGTTGGCAAGCCATTAACGAACTACTGTAGCAAGTACACTTAACTTTTCGGTGACAAATATTCGGCGCATCAAATAGAGAATTAATGTCATCCCATCAGTGCAATCATAAGAGAGAAGAAGCCCTTCACCTCAAAGCTCTATAAATACCAAAGGCAACCTTCAGTGAAGAAGTTTGGACAGTTAGATAATTTTCCCTTGATAGAAATAGCCTTGTTTATAGTTTTTCTTTACTTCGAAGGCGGAGCGAGAGAATGGAAGAAATGCCGGAAGATCGCTCTGTTCAGCTCGAGAGAGAACCCAGAGGCATTGAAAAGCAGAGAGAGGGCCGACTCTCGCGAGAGCGAGACTATCTTTTGAGCAGAGTAAAGAAGAACAATGTAAAAGGCTTCAAGAGATTGCTACTAGGCTCTTTATTCTCATTTCGCATTGTTATTCTATATAATTCTATATCTATAAAATGCAACTTGCTTATCTACATCTGTTCACTCTCTTAAAAGCACGCATGAGTAGTTAAATCCATCGAATGGGTTAAGAAGAACTAAGCTAACATGACCTAGGATCCTTATTGCATGCGATCATCTTGTCTTATGTTGCGCCCAACACCCCTTTAGAGCTATTTGAGAGAGAGTCTAAAGAAAGAACCTAAGACTTGAGAGAGCTAGGTTAGAATCTAGACTCGAGAGAGCAAGATTAGATCTGCATAAGTAAGAGATAGGGATTTAGAGATAAGCTCTGTTAGCCAACATGCATCGCATGCACCCTAGAGATAGGTTATGATATTATGCGGTCGCCTTGTTTGTGTGTGTGTCATTTTTCATCGTATAAACAAGATTAGAGGCTTATGTATAGGTCCTATAGACTTTATCGCATATATCGCATGCGTTCTAGAACTAGAAGCCGTAGCATTTATGTTGAGAGATGATTTGCTATTGTATGTGTGTTGCATGATCGCATAACATGAACGCAATCCTAGGAAGTGTTAGCCGAACCCCTTCTCAACCCGTTCCCCACATATTCATTGCATCTTTCGTATTATCAACTCTTGTCTTACTTCGTCGCATACTTTTTATACTGCAAACAACAACCCAAAAACAACTCTTTGATTTATTGGTTATCGCAAATTCTTCTTAAAAATTATTACCGCATACTGTTTTCCTTAGTCCCTGAGTTCGACCCTGGACTTACCAGAAAACTCAGTAGGATTTATACTTGGATTCTGCTGAGAAAACTTGTTGCACAACACATTTTCCATCACCACAATTCCTTTTATAAAATCACCGCATAAAATAACGCATCAGCCTCTACTTTTGTCTATGCGATGATGAATGATGCATACATAAAGCAAGGTGCCCACATACAATCATTCCTATTTCTAGGGCGCATGCGATGTGTAAATAGCAATAGAACTTATGTCTAAGTTTCTATTTCTTGCTTATGCGATTTTAATCCAACTCTCTCAAGCCTAGATTCTAATCTGACTCTCTCAAGCCTAGATTCTATCTTTAGACTACTCTTTCAAGTATGTCCAAATGGTGAATGATGCATACATAAGACAAGATGATAGCATACAATATAAAATATTAAGTCATGCTAGCTAAGTACTTCTCAACCCATTCAGAAATTTAACTACTCGTGCATGGCATGGAGAGATTGAACATACATTGAAATGAGATTTCTATTTTCTGTAAATAAAGTACTGAATACAAAATATCAAATGGATTCGAGAGATAAAAAGCCTAGTAAGCAATGTTTTTCTTCCTGTGGCCTTTTACACTGCTCTTTTTCACTCCAACTCTGTTCTAGATATGTATTCTTGCTCTCGCAAGTGTTGACCCTCTCTTCTTTGTATCGCTTTCCGAAAATCTCTCGATTTGTCCGGGAATGATCTCTTGGCTTTCTTATCTCCTTGCTCATCTCCGTCCTCTAATTATATGTATGAGTATATGCGTGAATAGACTAACTGATTCTCTCTAACTCGCTAACTCCCTTTTACACTAGTGGTCGTGGCCTTCGGTATTTATAGATTTCAAGGTGAAGCAGTCTTTCTTGCTAATGATTGCAATGATGGGCAGCATTAATTCTCCTACTCTGATGCGCCGTTTAAAGGTCACCGAAAGTGGATTGTACTTACTACCGTGTGGCTTTTAACGGCTTGTCAACTAAATTCGGAATCGACTGTTATCAGCTTTCTGTCCCATCATGATTTATTATGTTCTCACCTTGATGCAAAGTCTTTATGCATCCGCCTTTTTAAGAAACTTCTCACGATCACATGACTTGCAATCACAATCCTCAAGCGTGCTGACGCATTGTGTCTTTGGATCGCAATTTCATATGTGCCATCGCATTGTTCCTACACAAAATAGGTAAATTAACTACTTTTATGCGATGAGCGCTTGCGATCCCAATTCTTTTTAGTTTAATGCTTTCAGACATGATATTGCTTATTTTATCATCACATTCTCTCATTATTTTACTTATTTGAGCTGTAATAACTTGTATTTCTACTAGTTATCAAAAGCATTTCCTATGTACAGCTTATCACTGCCATCTTGCTTCTCATATGTAACGAATAATGACTTCTCCTTATAAATGTGCGCACCAGTATCAATCCATCTTGCTTCTCAACATGAAGTTTGACAATGTGTGATCCCATCATGGTAGAAGTAGCGACATTGGTGGAGAAGTTTGTAGCCATCAATTTAGATATATTAATCGTCTTTAGATTTTTGGGGGGAACTGATATATATCTACATACACTAGGAAATTGATTACACCTCAATTACTTGAAACAATACATTCAATGTATAATATTCAAACTCAAACAAAAGTCAGATGGTGTAACAAGACTTAGATATAAAAATAATCAAAGACTTGAAAGAACCTCAAAACCTTTAAAGACATAAAACACAGTCGACGCACGCTTCTGGTAAGCGCTATCCTGATGACAATTATTCACTCTACACGGGCTGCAAGCAGACTACAATGATCATCTCAGTAGGATACAATGACTAATTCCAATAGAACTGCAACCTTGAACTAGTCGGATCTGGAAAAACTCTTGGATATTTACTCTCAACTCAACTAAAGAACGAAAGAAAGAAAGAAAGAAAGAAAGAAATGAGATAACTCTTAAATTTGGTATGGGATGCTACAAATGAAGAACCAAGTTGCTATTTATAAGCTAGAAACTTAGAAACTCTAAAAAATATAAAATAAAATCAACTAAGTAAATAAATTGAATCATTTGTCAAATTTAACTCAATTGTGTTGTTACTTGACTAAAATAAAAAATAACTCATTCAAATGGAAGAAACTAAAATTTTAACTTTCATACATATTAAATTTGTACATGAAACTTCATCTTAATTTGATGTTTCAATCTAATTTGAATGTTTTAACTTTGATTTTAATCTACATAATTAAATTCTTTTATTTATGTTTCAATATTCAAATGATTCACTTACTTTAACAATAAAAATCCAACAACTTGTTATTTGCCAAAGATGAATACTCGTAAGTTTAGAACTAATTTTAAATGGGCTCTACAGTCTTTCCTCACTAACAATGAAGAACCCAAGAAATGGGTACCAAAATCTTTTAGTTGAGCTTTCTTTGTAGGTATGATTCAAGAAGCAATTGTTGCTTGGACTTTAAATTAGGA
Organism: Benincasa hispida; assembly: GCF_027475165.1. Taxonomy (NCBI): domain Eukaryota; kingdom Viridiplantae; phylum Streptophyta; class Magnoliopsida; order Cucurbitales; family Cucurbitaceae; genus Benincasa; species Benincasa hispida. The sequence goes on from NC_143482.1 coordinate 54,128,865, forward strand.
ATTAATAAAAATTGAAACAACTACTATGGCTTTGCTTGAATCTAAGAAAGGAAACTTTGCATATTTGATAACCTTTATTTTTTTTAAAAAAAATATTGAGATAATTATGCTTCTAGTAATTTTTATGAAAAGTATATCTTGAATTATTTGAAAAGTTTGAATTTGATTTCTTGCATTGTTATTTGATTTAATTTCATGAGGAAGCTTAGAAAATCTATTTTTGGCATTTATCTATATTACCTATTATTGGGCTTTTTGGTCAATTAGATGCTTGTATTTTCATAAAAATTCTTAGTAAAAGGATAGAACCTTGCCAAAGATTGTCATTGTTTTGATGGTTAAGATATGTTGTTTAATCTCTTGGATGAATTTGATTAGAGTTTATTAAATGCCCTTTTTAGCATTAGTTATGCATATTATATGACCTCCATTGTTGAATAGCAATCACTTTTAGCATATGTGAATTGCTATGTTGATTGGAAAAGTTGTTAAATCCTTTTTGCATAAGGGGAGTATTTATAGAATTAATATTTTCTTCGATCCACCTCTTTGTGACTTGTTAAAGATTGGTATAATCCTTTTATTTCTAATGCTATAATTTTCTCTTTGTGCACTACAAAAAATTTGGACTTTAACGTTGGTTCAAAAAATTAAAAATGGTTGTACAATGTTGGTTTCTTAAAAAAAAAAAAAAAAGTAGATCTTCAATATCGATTTTAAACAATATTAAAGATGAGTCTACAATGTCGGTTTAGAACAGACATGGTAACTTTTCATGTATTCTTTTTTTTCCTTTTAAAAAAAAATTTGTCTTCATTTTTCTACCTTGCTTCTCTCTCTTTCCAACAAAATCTCCACCAAAGCCCTCTCGCTGCCACTTTCCTTCACCATTTTTCACCACCATTGTCAGTCTGCCTCCGTTGTCAATACTTTTAGATCTGGTTGTCGTGCCGTTCCGTTTGTCAGCGTCAGCATCAATGTTAGCGACATGCAGATCCGTCAACCATGAGTCAAATCCGCTCGTCGGCACTGTGCATATTCGTCTGCCAGCGTCAGTGTCAGGGTCGATGTTGCGCAAATCTTCAAATCCGTGCAGATTTGTCGGTCGCGCAGTCAGATCCGTCGGTCATGTGTCAGAACCGCTCGTTTGCGTTTTATTTAAAATCCCTATAAAATCCCTACATGTAGACAACCCACAATTTTCGTTTTATTTTAAATCCCTTTCCCATTTCTCTTTTCCCATTTTTCATTTCTATATTTTTGTTCTATCAACAGTACACACAAAAATATATATCATAGTAGAAGATCAAGAAATTAAAGAGAAAGGAAGAAGAAGAAGAAGCAATGGGTAAATGATGGGAAGGCCATCTTGTTGTGATAAAGGTGGTGCGAAGAAAGGGCCATAGACTCCTGAGGAAGATATCATCTTGGTTTCTTACACTCAAGAGAACATGGGTGGGGCAATTGGAGATTCGTTCCACCTTGTTGTGACAAAGTTTGTGTTTGGAAGTTTGGAAGTTTGTAAGTTTTATTGTTTAGGTTTATGTATCTTGTCCAATTTATTAAATTGTAGTATTTTTTCTTTGCTTTGATAAGTATTAGTTGCACTTGGGTCGATAAGCTGTTTATGGTTTGTCGATTACTATTGAACCATATCCTTTAGCTATTGTTGTTAATGTTACAAAGCTTTAATACTCTTACTCTTATTATTGTTGAATGATGGAGTCATGCCTTTTATTGTTGTAAGCTTTAAAAATATAGTCACTACAAGAAATTCGGGCTTTAATGACGGTTTTAAACCGACATTAAAGAGCTTTAATGTCGGTTGACAATCGACATTAAAGATAGTGTGATTAAAGCCCTTTAATGTCGGTTTCCTTTAATGTCGATTTTAAACCGACATTAAAGGGCTTCAATAACACATCCTTCCATGTCGGTTGCAACTGACATTAAAGGTCTCTAATGTCGGTCGCAACCGATATTAAAGGTCTTTAGTGAAATTTCCAACCGACATTAAAGCCTTTTTTTTAATTCTTAACCGATATTGAAGCCCGAATTTGTCCGTTTTTTTTTAAATTCCGTTGCCGAATCCATTTTTTTGGTGAAAAAGTATAACATGACACATCATCATCGAACATTGTGGCTATGACATATTATTTATGTATGGATTGCAAATCTATTACATTTAATCCATAAATTCTGCTATAAAATTATAATTTAAAAGGCCGTATAATTCAGCCATTGAAAATATAAATTACAAGTAATACAAACATTATGAGTTTACTGTTCCTCTCCACTTGGTAAGTATAGATCCCTTCATAATTCTTCTTGAACAGACTCCCCCAGCTTCAGCAATGTCTGGTTATAGGCATCTTTGTCTGACCACTGTTGTTCAAAGGATCACAAACAAAAAAGGTTTAAGACAAAGGATTGAAAGTGAAAATGTTATCAAAATTCATATTCAACTAATCGTGTTTATTGGGATATGTGTATATATGGTACATTCAAGGCAAAATTCTTTATTAGAGTTCCCCAAGAAAAAGCATAAAGAGGTTGCGATACCAAATCTTTACTCCTTTGTTGCACCTGCAAAACAAGAAAACTCAATAGTTAAATAAATGAGAGAATCTTCTTTTTAAAACTGTGAGTCGTCAACTAAAACTTATTAAAACTGTGAGTCAAACATTCTTTTAGTATATTTAATTAGCATAATGCACATATTCTCAAGCCAATCAATCGTTTAGTTCATGCATCTATCGCTTAGCTCCAATGGCCCATCGTGTAGCTCAATCGTTTATAAACGATTTCCCGCATAGGCTATCGTTTAGCTACCGCGCCCATCGTTTACCTCCATCATTTAGCGTTGACGCCTTATCGTCTAACACATACGCCTATAGCATTGACCCCTTATCGTCTAACGCATTTGCCTATCGCTTAATGTCATCGCCTATCGCTTAGCATTCTGCTTATCATGTAGCGCATCTGCTCATTGTCTAGTACAGCATGGCTATCGTCTAGCGCTCATGCCCATCGCATAACGCCATCATGTAGTCTATCGCTTAGTGCCCGTGCATCTGCTATACGATCATCCAGTGCCCGCGCATCTGCTATACAATCGTCCAACCCGCCTACACGATTGTTCAGTGCCTGGCATATCTACACGATCATCTTACGCATCGCTTAGCTTCGCGCATCTGCTAATGATCGTCTACCTCATCGTTTAGCTCCCCGCATTGCTACACGATCGTCCAGCGGCTACCTACACGATTGTCTACCTCATCGTGTAGCACTACCCATTTGCTACACGATCGTCTATCCAACGCCTTACGCTCAACATTTCTCTTTCACTACTCTTACTCACGCAAACCCAACACAGGAGCAACTTTTGGCAACGCCTCTTGCCAATACTTCAACAAATGTATCATATACAAAAAAACCATTAATCAAATATAATTTCAAAGGCCATAGACACATAAAAAGTAGGCTCAAATCTAGGAGCAGAGAGACATATTGAAGTGAAACCGCAGCTGGCTTTCATTGAGACATTTACACAAATAGTTGAGAGGCGTAACATAAGAACAAAAATTTCTATGAGTTCAAGAAAGGAAAGAGAAGAAGAGCATACTCATCTGGACGAATGACGAATGGCAAACTTTAGATCGAACGACGAATGGTGGCACACGGATCAACGCGTCTGCTCATCATCTAGTGCAGCACGGCTATCGTCTAGCGCTCATGCCGATCGCGTAGTGCCATCGTGTAATCTATCGCTTAGCACCCATACATCTGTTATACGATCGTCTAGTGCCCACCTACATGATCGACGATCGTCCAGCGCCCGCGCATATCTACACGATCATCTAGCACTAAGAGGAAAGTTGAGAGGTGTAACATTAAGACATTTACACAAACAGTTGAGAGGCGTAACATAAGAACAAAAATTGATGTGAGTTTAAGAGAGGAAAAAGAAGAAGAGCATATTGATCTGAACGAACGACGAACGACAAACTTCAGATCGAATGACGAATGGCGGCACACATATCCGGGCAACTTCAGATCTGAACTTCAGATCCAAGCGACTGGGTGCGGTGGTGCAGGTTGCACGACGAACAGACTTGCATGGAATTCAGATCTACACCACGACAGACATGCACGGGTTGCACGGCGGCGCAGGTTACGCTACCCATTGGCAAGAGTTTGGAAGAGAGAAGTGAAAAAGAAGAGGGTCTGAAGAGGAAAGTGTGAGAATGAGAGGAAAAAGAAAATAGGGGGAGAGTGAAGAGGGAAAAATTAAGCGGGTCTTTAATGTTGGTTTAAAACTGACATTAAAGATACCCCTACAATATCGGAATAAAACTGACATTAAAGATCCACATTTTGAGAAAAAACAAAACCGACATTATACATCCGATTTCACTTTTTTCAACCGATATTAAAGGCCAAAATTCTTGTAGTGAGTACAGATTTCTAAAATCTTGAATATTGGAGTCATGTCTTTTACTGTTGCTTTAAATATCTTAAGTTTTGTATTAGATTCAGTGTTGGATTGCGATGACTATCCTACCACTATGGTAGTCGTAGCTTGGATGTTTATGGTTTCCATTGTATGGTTTATGGTAGTGGAACTTCTTAGGCATCCTTTGGTTATAGAATAGAATTTAAAGAAATATAACCGACGTTCATATTTTTCTGTTTTATTTACTGCGTTGGTGTATTTTTGTTTGTAGTTTTGGTTACTTTCTGTATTACTATTGGTGAATTATGTAGTCTTTTATTTTATTTTTGTATGGAATTTTGTTTTCATTCTCTTGTTGAGTATTTTTTATTTTTATAAGTTTAGTTGCTTATAAGTTTTTTTTTCTACGTTTATACATTATTTGTCTAAATGAATCCAATTGCACTATGGTAGTCTGTAGGTTATTAATGCATTGTGGGTTAGGCTAGTTCTTCATTATCATCATCTAATCTTTTGTTCTCTCTTGTTAACCATTTTTTGTGTATCTTCGTCAATTTGGATCTAATTCATCTTTGGAATCTTGTTTGAATAATTTGGGATTGACTATCTTCATATTAAATATTGACCCTTGATAGAATCTTTTTGTTGGAGATGTTTTTTATGGTTTCGTTTGATTGAACTCTTGTATCCATTTATTTAAATGCTTGAAGTTCTGTTGTTGCTTTTAGGGCGCTTTTTAATTTCTTGAAACTAAGGTCCAACTTATGAAATAATTTGGTGTCTTCTACATTTTTTAATATTAAACAGCAAATACTTTTGGTTCTTCCACAAAACAAAAGCTAATATAATATTTCTTCACGTGCTGAGCATCGGTGGAGCTACACAATGGAATTGCAATTTTATGCATCCAAACAAAAAGAAGTATAAAATTCAAAACTGTCTTTTCATCTAAGCTCTATTCTCCTTTATCAAACGTTACAAAGTTAAGCTAAAAGAGAATATATGTGGAATCGTCCCTTTAGCTTATTTAACTTTTCAATTTAGTAATGTATAGTGCTTAACATCAATTAACCTTTTGGCATTGTCGCAACCACTAATTAAAATCTATTTCTTTTGTAGCTCTCTTGTCTTCATCCTTGTTCTGGAACCGTTTAACTTCAAAACTTATTAATTATTTATTGAGTGCAATACTGATAAAGCTTATGCTTTTCTTGAATTCTATAGGTTTGGATTGAAATTTTAATCACTAGTGTAGCATATGATTACCAGTCAGATTGCTTGATCTTATTTTTGGTTGGCCAGGTATCTTATGAATCCCCAGTGCATAGAAAAAAAGAGAAATATTATTGATTTGAATGTGCATAAGCATATATATATATATATATATACTATTTTCCAATAAGTGAACAATGATAGATATTTAATATCAGATAATTATTGACAAAAAGTAGGTGAAAAACCAACATGAAGATAGATGTTCAATGTCAGTTGAAAATTGACACTAAAGATGGTGTTCTACATTGGTCAAAAACCAACATTAAAGATACATGGTATTGAAATGTTAGTCATATATAATGTCGGTTAAAAACCAACATTAAAGATAATCGACATTGAAGACCTTTTATAATACGATCTTCGATGTCGGTTTTCAACCAACATTGTACCCTGATAATGTTAGTTTTAAATCGACATTAAAATCCAGTTTTGGAGTAGTGGTGACATAATAGGTGATAATGTTGAATTTCTATTACTTGGTATCATTTGTTTTTCAACAATTGTTATTTATGTTATAATATTTGATATTTTGGTATCTCAATTGTCTGAATTACTTGAATGAATTTATCTCCTTGGCTTTAATTGGTATTTCTTATTAGAAGGAGAGTGCTTGATTTCAAGGGGAGTTATATACTCGTATATGTGAATTTCATGTTAGAATGAAATTAATTTTTCCATATTCCTATATTGTTTTGTACCCCCTTATGCATATTATTGTTTATCCTTTTAGGCAGAGTTATTATATTTGGAGTAAAATAATGTTTTGAAAATGTATTTGAAATTTCTACCTTCAAGTTGAATTATGTGCTAAATATTTTTTGTCCCTTATTAAGGGTGAGTGTTCAATTGATTTTACAATAAGGAGAAATTTGTGAAATTAGTGTTAAATAGAATTAGTTTGAGCTTGATTGATTTCTTAGGATGAATTTACAATGTTACTTATTTTTAGAAGACATGTTGCAAAATTTTGAGATCATGTTTTAAGGAGAATTTTCATGTCTTTGTTTATTTTTCTTAATTGTCTTTTTTTATTATTATTATTGATTCCAAACAGAGGAGAGGTATTAAGAAAAATGAAACCATGTTGTTATTGATTATATTATTTGTGTTCAAGTTAATTAGAATCATATATGTCTATTGATTGTGATTCAAGTTCATATTTTATGTCACATACCTATTTGGATTTTATTTTTATTAAGTTGTTTGTCATTATAAAAAATGGGAGATTGTTGGCCTTTTAGCCCTTAATCTCAAACTAATTAATTAATTAATTAATATTTTGCTGATAACAAACCTAAACTAATTTAAATTTGAGCTTTTTGAAGTGTCTATTGCTTAGAGCTTTTTATAATAATTCTAGCGAAATTTGAATTACTCAAATCAGAATTCAAATGAAGAAGATATAGTCGAAACAAACTTAATAGAAAAATCTCGAGTTTGATGTGGTTGATTTTATTCATCAAAGTGGACCAATTGAAAGATGTCATTTGGAGCAATAGAGGAGTGATACATGGTGAGTTTTTTTTTTAAAAAAAAAAAATTTTTGGATTGGTTTGAAAAGAAAATGAATTCAAAAAAGAAACTTAACTTAATATTATTTTTTGTTTATGTCTAACGACGAGTTGAGTTTAAATCTCCACCATTGAATTCTTTTTACCAAGATCCAATAGCCCAAGTTGAATTTGATTTTCACGTACTTCCATCTCATTTTATACCCTTCATCTTCTCCAAATTTTTTTTTTTAAAGAAACACATTTTTACAGTCCTAAAAGCCACCATTATTTGTCTCTCCAAGCTTCACTATTTCTTCTTTTCGTTTAATTCTTCAAAGAGATTTATGTATTGTGAGGATTGATTTGTTGTGAGCTTAAGATTTATAATTCACACTCTTTTAAAGAGTTTCTCGAGTGTGTTCTTTAATTTTTCTAAACATTTTGTAAGGGTTGCTCTTGATGCCGAAAAAGAGCAGTTGTAACGGTTTGATCCTAATCCGTGGAAAGAATTGAGTTTTCTTTTGAACTCGCAAAAAGAACAATGTAGCGATTGGGCTCTAATCTGTGAAAAGAGTCGGTGAAATCCTTATTCAAAATGTGAAGAGGAGTTTAGGAAAATTGATATAGGTCGAGTTTGACCAAACCACTATAAAAATTTCCATTGTTAATTTCTCTATCACTGTACTACTTTAATTTTACAATTAATGTGTTATTATTCTTTATTACATGAAATTAATTGTAATACTTGTTCTTCAAGTTAATTGCTCATATTTGTATATTATAATTGATAGCTCTTAAATTTTTATATTTGTTACCAATCTTGTTATCAAAATCAAATAGAGTATTTTAAAGTATTATTATTAATTTTTTTGCTTGTTTTCAATTGAATTTGTTTGCACGAAATATTTTTTAAATTACTTGTTACCAAAACATTATTAATTATTAATTTCTTGCTTGTTTTTTAATTGAATTTATTTGCACAAAATATTGCTTAAATTACTTGTCACTAAAACTTTATTAATATGTTTCATTGGGCCCACATTAGGAAAGGGTTTTCATTAATTTAAATATACCATATTCACCCTTTTAGGGCTACCATGCCAATCCTATATGGATTTATTTTCTAAAGAAAAGTGAAGCATTTGAATATTTATGTCTTGGTAAAAAGTCACATGTATTGTTATCATTTAATGTTGATGTCTTTTGATGTCTTTTTTACTAGTATAAATATATCACTATAATATTTTGGGCCTTTTCTGACGATGAAAACCGTCGGCAAAAGTTCAGAACACCATCGTCCAAATCTTTCCCGACTGTCCTTCAATTGTTGGCCAAGTCGTCGAGACACCTTCATCGACGGATGGAGGATGGAGGGTTTTCCCGACCCTAAGACAACCGCCAGGATAAGCTACCTTATCCCGATAATCGTAATTTATAGGTACCGTCGGGAGATAAAACTTCTCCCGACAACGCAAAGACGCCGTCAGCATCAACTAATATCGCCCGAAAGTGACAAATTATTGTCACCGTCAGGAGATATTAGTTTAGGCCGACAGTGTCTTCGTGTCATCGGGAAAAGTTTTATCTCCCGACTGTCCTTATAAATTACAACCATCGGGATAAGCTAATGATGCTTCCATGGGCAAAAATTATATTGGAACTATTTTAGCGTGCAATTATATTTTTTCCAACCCCCTGGACCGTCAAGGGTTGGTTACTTAGCATTGGGAAAAGCTAAAAAACACACAAAAAATTTTCTTCATTTTCTATATTTTATTTATGTTTTTGTTTTTTTTTCAAATGTCATATATGTTTGAATCTTATAAATATCAAATAAACTAAAATAAAAATTGTCAAAATCAAGTAGATGTCTACAATAGTAAATAATATATAGAAAATATATTTGAATCTCAAGAGTTTGTCAAGTAAACAACTTACTAATATTATTCGTCTGAAATATATAGCATCCACAAGTCCTTAACTCCAAAATAACATTACATGATAATAAACTACACATAAAATACGATTATACAATCTAACTACGCTTGTCGGGAGATGCATCTTCAACATGAATTTCGAGAGACCTACAAATTGCAAATTTAAATAAGTTTAATGCTCAATATATCATATACCAATCTCAAAAGGAATATAGAATTTAAAACTCAACTAAGAAGATTAATGAATTGAAACAAACCAACCCCCCTTTAACTTCAAACCAAACTCAATATAGAACTTGAAGTTCAACTTTTAATCATAATTATAAATTTATCCCTATACCAACTTTAAAACCAATATAAGAACATTAACAAATAAAACCCACTTTAACTTCAAACCAACCCGTATTTACACATTTTGAACTCAAACTCAATCTACACACCACCCCCACCTATTTTAACCACATACTCAATATAGCATATACCCATCTCAAAATTATTCTCAACAATATAAAACTTAAAACTAGAACGTTAAGAATTGAAACAAACCAGCTCATATCTACATATTTCAATCTCAAACCTAATATAGAACTTAAAACCCAACGTAAACTTAAACATAATTATATGCCCTTTACAAATTTTAAACCCAACATAAGAATATGAACAAATTCCCCATATTTTAACCACAAAATCAATGTAGCATATCCCCACCTCAAAAGTATTCTCAATCTTAATATACAGATAACTCAAAATTCAAACCAACCCGTATTTACACATTTTAAACTCAAAGTCAATATACAAATAACAATGTCAACATAATTAGAAAATCACCACTTATTTGAACCAAAAACTCAAATTCAACTTTAAAACCGAAGGTGAGATATAATGTCAACATAATTAGACAATCACCACCTTTACTAATTTTAAACCCAACATAAGAATATGAACAATTTCAAATGAAGTTTATTAAATCCCCCCTTCCCTTCCATTGCCCTCACACTTATTTTTAGCTCAAATCCAATATAACATATACCCCATCTCAAAATTATTCTCAATCTCAATATAGCACTTATAACTCAACTGAAAACCCCACTTATTTTAATCACAAACTCAAATTCAAACTCAACTTTAGAACACTAACTATACTTTACATAACTATACGTTTATGTTGTTACCATAACTGCAGGATAACAACATACACAATCGTCTGATTAGTTTACAATGAAAGTTGAAAAATTCATGCCTAGTTTGATTTATCTCTCATGAGCTGTAAGATCATAGCATTCATATCATCCATCTTAGCTTGTCTTCTTTCTTCCAGTTCATCCAATCTAGCCAATCTAGCCTTTAAGGATTCTATCTCTTGTTGTTGTTCCTCTATAAGTTTCGATGAGGATGCACTGGACAATGATTTTTTTTTTTTTTTGTTTTTTTTTTACCCTTTGGTGTGCTACCAAAGCTCACTCCTGTTCTCAACACCTGCTTGCATATTTCTTCTTCCGATATTGGTTCAGACCCTTCTAGGGTGGAGGCTTCTCTCTATTCGACCATCTGACTCTACATCAATAATTAGGACTAATTATTGTATGATAACTATATATAAATAAAGTTACATTGTGGAATAAAAACTTACATATGCATCACTAGTGGCCTGATTAACAAACGAGTTATCACTCTTAAAGTGCGTATCCTTAAATAAGTCTACTCGATCCATTGTTTGACTGTCAGGTCCTTTTGTAAAACAATTCACATAGAAGATATTAATAATAATTTCTTAGAAATAAAATATAGAAATACTTTTATTTTTACCATGGAATATATTATGCGTATGAAAGTCTTAGAACCAATTGTATGAGGGAACTTTACTACTGACCGATTCCTTTGATTAATCTATGCCTCTTTCTAAGAAAATGAGAAATTTAGAGGAAATGAGTAATTGAAATGTAAGTAAAAAAAAAAAAAAAAAACACACACACACAAAAGTTCTTATTTTCCATTCGGTGGATTCAAACCTGGTGCATGAAAAGTGTTAGTCTTTAAGTCGATCAAGTAGGTGTGTTTGTGCCTCTTCAGGATTTGCATATTTTTATAGTGTTTTTGTAGTTCACTCCTTATACTCTTTAAATGAATTTTTCATCTGTTCATCGATGAAATCATTGACCAGTTGGTAAGACAAGTCAAACACAAAATGGGTATGAATTAAAAAGAAAAGAAAAACTAATTAGTATCTATGCAAACACACATATATATAATTTGTAAAATATCAAATAACCATCTTACCATTAGTTGACTTTTAACTAGCTCTCTAATTTCTATTGGTACCTCTCTCCATGTTCCATAACGAACAGAAAAAGATTCCCGAACGTTGGTACCAATGGTATTCTAAACCTTGTTGCATTGCTGCAAATTGGTTTCTCCTATATAGGGTCAATCTTGATAGGAATTCTCCAAAATGCTTGGACATATTTATCCAAATCAACATTTCGAGAGTATCTGCGTCCCATCTTATTAGTCGTACAACCAGGCTCTAGAGAAATTATATGTCATTAATTTAATTAAACATTAATTTATATACAATTTATCAATTATGGATCTAAAATAACCTGAATTATCTCCCACAAAGGATGATGTGCCTATATGCTCGGACTTTAAATACTCCATTATTGCCTCATCATCAGTGTGACCTACCATTATTCCTGTTCAAACAACAATATATATGTTATACAACAATACATAAGTTATGAAATGAAAAAGAAGATACATATTTACATATACTTATTCTGTATCACTTTTCTTTTTCCATATTCAATTTTGTACGAGATTCACCACATACTATACACTATTGCAAATCGAAAAATTCTTTCCAATATAGGATGCAATCTGAATAGACTCATAACCTAGTCCTAAGTCACGCAATTTTCTTTTAGCTTCATAAAATGAACTAGGTATAGATGCTCCAACGAAAAATGCTTCTTTTAACAATTCAAGTAACAAATCAAACGACTTATTAGTCCAACCACTAAGAACTTTAATATTCATCAACTTCACTAAGAACAACAACGAAGAGAATTTTGTACAACTAGGGTACAACTGGTTACGTGCTTCATTTATTAATTCTTCAAATAAGCTTGAATTGTTATCTCTTTCTTGGGCATTAGTGTGCATCTCATTCTCATTTTCTAATTCATTTACATCGATAATTGGATACTGTAGATCATTTATAATATTCAAAATTTCATTTTCTTCATCTATAACATTTATCTCTGTCATACTTAATCCATCATCATATATTGATTGAGATGTGTGATTTTCGTATCCCCTAGACAAGTCGACTGGGTCTCCATGACATACACGTTGATGATATAATGGAGAAATTCCATTAATGAATAAATTTCTTTCACCTCCATCTATTGGCTCCCACATTGCATTTATATATTTTCTACATGGACATCTTGTTTTTCCAAAGTTATTATCATGAAGTTTTGCAACCTAAAGGAATCGATGTACTCTTTCTACATACTCAGATGATAACTTGTTCCTAATCTTAATCCACTCTTTATCCATTCTTAATTATATATGCGATAAGTTGAATCTGTATGATTTAGACAATTAGTTATATTAAAACACATAGTTTTAATTTCTAACTTTTAATTTCATTTCATTTCTTTCTTGTTCGTGTTTTTTTTTTTTTTTGTGAATTTCCCCAATCATCCTTGAAAATAAAGTTTTCCTGAGAGATTAACAATCCATTTCAATCCAATCGAATACTTTGTCGAAAGGCACTATCTCCCAACGCCTTAATTTTAGATTATCAAAACGACAATGTAATAACATCAAACAAAACTTTAACTTTGAAAATAGAGAAAACTTAATTGAACATATACTTTTGATCTTTTTAATTTTTGTGTCTTAATTGAAAGAAAAAATAGAAACACCATTGAAAAAAAAGGAATGTATACCAAATAAAAGGTTTGCACGTTACTCCTATTCTAGGTCTTGGAATTTAGTGGTGATAAAATCTAGAAATTAGACTCTATCACACATTTTCACCCCTCAATTACACTTCAAATTATGTAAAATAATTGATATAAACCATTCACATTCAAATTCATTCACATAAACCACCCCACAACCACATCTCTCCTTAAAGAAGAAAAAACATAAACCTACATTCTTCCTACAAAACATTTCAAATTCATAAATTAAACCAACCTACTAAATATTTCAAATCTTGTGAGTTGATATAAATCAATCACATTCATCCACATCCCTCTCTACAGAAGAAAAAACTGATGGAACACGAGACATACGCAGTGGAAAAATGATTTAATTACACTCTAATTGCTTTTAATTTAAAGGAAAAAACATGCAATTTGAAGGAAAAAACAGTAATTAACTTACCTTTGAAGCTCCCGAAAACCGCTTTTACTCGCTGAATCTCGACTCAAATTCTTTCGGACCATCACTAGAGTTGACCTACTATCCTCTGGACTCAAAACCGGGTTGTGGGACCCGTTGGATGAAGAAAACCGAGAGAGAGAAAGAGATGGAAAATTAAGAATGAATTTTTGGGTTGGGTTTTTAATTTTTCTGCCCATTTATGAAAACTAATTTTTGCAAAAATGGCCAAAGTCTTTAATCCATAAATGAAAGCCCATTTTATAGAAAAAACCATGCAACATTTGCATGAAACAAATCCATAAAAGTCCAACACCTAGAATCCACTATCTAAGTGTGCTTAATGTCTCCACTATAAGCCAACACCTAGCCCACTATTTTGTTAGTGTAATTATCCAACAAAAGTTTGGATTTTCCTACTAACTTTAGTCAAAGGGCAAAATAGTCATTTGGTCAAAGTCAAACTTTGACCAAAAAGTCAACATTTTTACTTTTTATGATTTTTTCCTTGTTGATTAATTTTGACCTCCTAAGTATGAATCCGCATTCATTTCCTCGAAATTCAAATCACATTTGAATATAAAGCCGGTCAAAATTTGACTTTTCAAAGAAAAAAGTCAACTCTTTGACTTTTTACATCTTTGACCATTTCCATTATTTCTGAGCTTTCAATATGAACGAATTCATATTCTTGATATTTAAATCACATTTAAATATTAAAGTTGTATCTCTAAACTGAAAAACCGACTACTATATCACATAATTTGAACAATTCGAATTATTCTATCACACTATTCTAAGTTTATTCCATATGAGCTAGTAGGGGAACCTAGTGGACCTACAGATCATAGGCTCCAACAATCCGAGATTAACCGGTAAAACTCTTTAACCTAATTAATCAACATTTGTTAACTAATGGGTCATTTCACTAAAGTCCCGTGTTGCACTCCCCTCACTATAGATATATTTTTGTCCATCTGATATAACCATAATCAGTAAGCTAATCCTTCACAGATTGTTCGTAATCTCGGCTGGGTCATAAAACTATTTTACCCCCAAGACTACATATTGTCTTTAAGTTCCACTGATCCTCTAATGAACAATTGGTTTAAGATCCAACCTATAAACCGAACCCCTCTCGGGCCAAGGAGAGGGTGGGACCCCTTGTTCAATACATGGATTCAGTACTAAAGGGAACAACCTATCTACTATCCCTATAAAGGGTAGAAGTGAATTCCATCTTGCACCCTATGTTCCCAACTATCCACCTGATCTTACCCCTAAAATGGGAGACTTATTGGGCTAGCGATGATGAACTGCCCTCACTTATGAAGATCTAAGGATAATTCCGAGTGAACAGGAGTTCATAGTTAGCTCAGGATTAAGATTAAGTTACCTAGGTAATCAATTAACGAAATAGTCAGTTTTATACATAAAACGGCATTTAAAATGTAAAAAGTGACTATTTCATGGTCCAGTCTTATGAAAACTCATTGCATAGGATGCGCCCACTCACATATCTCTATATGAACGATTCAAGATCACATCGTTTGTACTAACTACAAAGTGGGTCGCATCCATAGTGTCCCCAGAATAAGGCGCCCAATCTTATTCATATACTATAGACCATTTTGGCGATATATTTGAACTTGATCCACATTTATGTCACTATATAAAGTTCAAACTACATTAAATAGTCTCAGGACCTTAGTTTATTGGATTCAAGATTACAATTTCAATAACAACTTTATCGAAAAACAAAACGGAATATGTTTATTAATTTACAAACTACGAGTTTTAGTACATAAAATCCAACAAACTCCCACTTAGATTAAACCTCCTAGTGGAGTATCACCATATTGAATTTAAGTGAGAAACATATGAGTACGATAAATATATGAATACAATAAACTATGGTATATACCAAAAAAAACATTATTAAAATTGAAGAAAAAGAATGAAAACGAAAAACAAAGAACAAAAACGAAAAAACTTAGAGACATACAAGTTTTTCCATTATCCATCTTCACATTTTCCATTTCCTCTTCTTCATTAACTCTAAGCATGAGCTGCAACTCATGAAACTCTCTTCCTTGCATGATGATCTGCAATATATTGAAGAGATTGGAGTGAATTTGAGGCATGCAATCAATAGAGAATTTTAGAGAAAATTCATACTGAAGAAAGTGTTCTTCAACAAGATTGCTACTGTGAGAAATTCTGCATAATCCCTTGATTCAAGCTTTTTCTAAGCCCCACAACTCAATCTAAAGCACCAAGAGAATAGTATAGAAGATCTTGAGGTGGTCTGCAATAAGATTCAGAGAAGATTGCAGTTGGAACTCGTGCTTTGAAGAGGTTCTACAAAGGTATGTCATGAAACTTACTTATTTTCTGCAAGAGCGTGTTTTCTATTTTGCCAAAATTAATGAATTAGAGTACTTAAATGATCCTTATTGCTTTCGTTGTTGCTGATACATTCCTATAATTATAAAGTAAGAGTGACTTATTTATTGGTCCGATCTTATGCAAACTCATAGGACGCCCTCACTCTTCATGTTAATACATGAACGAATCTGGATCACTTCGTTTGTAGTATCTTTACAAAAACTTGTAACAGCTATAGAGTAGGCCGCATCCAATATTGTTACCAGAATAAGGTATCCAACCTTAATCATGCACTATAAACCGTTTTGGCTATTTACTCGAACTTGATCCATCACAATGTCTCTACATAAAGTTCAAGTATTCACATAATAGTCATGGATCTTAGTTTATTGGATTTAGACTTTTACATATGCAATTTATAGAATTAATAATAAGTTTATTGACTATAGAATATGCTTAACTTTAACAAACTACGAGTTTTAGGACATAAAGCTAATAAATATGATTCATATTAAATTCCATAAAGGAGAAAAAGAAATATGGTTTATAAGTTGCATATGATGTAATATTAAAACTATAGGTTATAAATATAATATGATAAATTAGTTATTATATTTTTTTTGTAATAATTAATTATGAGATAATTGATTTTCTATTTCTCCAATAACCACCTTAGTGGGTGGTTTTAGATAGTTTTGTGGCTAACCGTGAGATAAAGAAGGAAAATGGTTTCTCATTATTTATTCCACGCAAAAAGGATCAAGAAAAACGATAGCTTGTTGAGAGAGTAAACGATAATTATCAAGTTTTCTATATGATGGAACTCGTTTACTACACGATCGAGGATCAAGTCTATGCGATAGATTGATATCTTCTACATGATCGTTCTGTCCTTTACTTGATCGTTTACTTCTTCCTCTATCCTTCTATCTAAATCCATACAGAGCCCACAACTCCTAGATTCTCACACCGAGAATACCAAGGTAATCGAGTGGTGGTGTCCAGTTCTGTTCCAGGATCGAGGATCGAGTTATACTCGCTGGTGATCGAGGATTTTCTCGTTCATGTTGTTCAACGTGTTTGAGTTTGATCTAGGGAAATACGTGAAGAAAGGGTTCTTCAAAGGTATTGGTGTTGCATGAATGACCATAGATTTTTTATAGCACTATTCACAATCTTTTCAGTGCCCTTGGTTTCATTCTTATATTTTCTCCCTTCAAGGATTAGGAAATCTTTAGTTACCGTGTTGGTGATACTCCGCACCATGTCATGAGCGCGTGTCACTAAATCCTTGAATGTACAAGGTTCTATTCCTTGTAGGATGTAGAGAAGCTCCCAATCCATACCTTGGTACACATCTCTACTACAGATAATTCAGTGAGTCTATCTTTACAATCCAAACTTAGATCTCCCCATTAGTGGATATAGTCGATGACCGACTCTTCTTTCCACTGCTTGGTGCTTCTTAGCTCCATCATGCTGATGATACGCTTAATGCTATAAAAGTGGTTGAGGAATTCTTTTTCCAACTATTACTAACTACCAATCACTATCGGCTCTAGTTCAATATACCAATCAAAAGCATTTCCTTTCAAGGTATGAACGAACTACTTGACTAGTTGGTCTCTTTTGGTACCTATATTTTCACAGGTTTCAATGAAGTGAGTAATATATTATTTCGCATTGCCTTTTCCATCAAACTATTGGAACTTTGAAGGCTGATACCCAACTGACATTCTCAGGTTGTCGATTCTCTTGGTGTACAATTTGAAGTACATAAAAGAAGATTGTGACGATCCTCCATACTAAGCCCTTATGAAGTTTGTAATTATATCCTACAGTTGTTGAACTATTAGAGAGGTGATAGAGGTAGATTGTTGCTTTGCTTTTCCTACAAGATAATCTTTTCTTTGTCATTGGCTTTGATAGCTGGAACTTGACTCATCTCATCAGTATCTCGAGCATGCATTTGGTTTTTTAGGGCCACGATTTCATGGTCTCGCTCCTCAACAACTTTCATTAATAGATTTATCTTCCTCTCCATCTCTGTCATGGCTGACTCAACCATTACATTAGCCATCATGACAGATACTACATCAAAGTGTGATTCTTTTCCTAATCGCTCAAAAATAGGTACATAGTTGTTGAACAAGGGATTTTCTCTAATGAAAGTCCCACCTTTAGAAGATTTCGTCAGTTGTTCCCAGATTTTTTTCGCGATAACAGAGCCTTGTTCTTGCTCATGCAAGATCCCCTTCGAGTGTCTTTGAGTGACAGGCCTCGTGTAAGTGTTGTTTGCGACGGTAGCTTTGGATGCGGCTTTCTTTGGTACATTTTTTGATTTGTTTATTTCGATGACGAGAGAGAGATGAGAGGTAGAGAGGTCCTACTAGGCGTGTCAATTTGTTCTCACGGGGTTTCGAGAGAAACTTGCTTTGTGGAGTTGAATTTGTGTTTGTGTTGATGTTGATTTGATGTGGATATGGTTCGATCTCTAGTACTTGAATCTCTGATTCTCTCTCGGTTGAATGTGTATGCTTGATGTATGGAAGCAGAGTGTGTGGATGTTCTTGAGCTTGGAGTCTTAGAAGAATGCTTATATCTCCAAAAGACTTGAGTCATCAAGTATGGTTAGCTTCAGGAGTGAATGAGTATTTTGATTGTAGAGAATTCTCTCTAGGCTCTCCTAGAGTCTAAAATTTCTGACCCCCACAAATGAAGAGACCTCTGTATCTAAAGAGTTCTCAAGTGGTCTCATAGGCTTAGGCTTGTTGGTCCATGGACATGGCCCTTGGACCCAACTAATAGGATTTAGGCCTTATTTGACATTTGGATCAAATTAAGCCTATTTTTAGGGTCAATACAAATTTAGCCCAAATAATAATGTCAAACTAGAGCAAATTGATTTTATTCAATCCAACAATCATGAAGGAAACATGTGATATCATCAGAATTCACCAATTTATATCTTCAACTTTAATTTGGGACACATGTCAACTTCTAATTAGTCTCAAATTTAATTATTTGGAATTTCGTCAATTTAGTAAATGACATGGCAATTTGCGATTGGTCCAAAATTTTTCATTCAACAATGTCAACAAAATTTTAATATATTTAATAAGCATGCCAGACCATAAGAGAGTTACTTAAAATTGGAACAACTCATCTTATTTGTAAATCAAATATACTTCCTAATACATTTCAACAACAAAGTCTCCATACTAATAAGCAAATTAGTTTTACCAAACTTTGATCTCAACAATCAACACACTTCCTACATTACAGCCAAAATAGATACTTTATTTTTACTCTAACGATCCACACTTAGATTGACACAAATACTTTATTCAATACAAGGAAAAAAAAATTGTTTAAATTCAAATCAACAGTGGGAGCTTATTAAAAAAGAGAAGTGATGTCATGGGTAAATCTCTATAAGAGATCTTAACCCTAAAATAGGGAAAATTTTGTAGGCACCAAATCCAGCTTCTTTAATCAATTTAGCCCACTCTTTTTCTTCTCTCTCTTTTCCACTTGTAATAGTCATCATCAACATGTCGTAGAATAGTTGAGTCTCAATTGAGTCTTCATTTTTGGTATTAAACACCACCAAATCAATTACCATCACTTTTCCTTTTTTACCATTGCTTGTAATTGCTTCTTTGCACTTCTTCAGAATCTTCACACATTCTTCATCACTCCAATCATGTAATATCCACTATTTTGTCACCATCAAATATCATATTATTACACAAATATTAGATTTTATTATATAAGCACAAATAGTAGATTTTGTTGTATAAGCACATAGGAAGAATCCTTTAAGAACATTAAAAAAATGATGTGATTGTATTAGAGTTGTATAAATAATGGGAGCATTTTTTTCTAGGCTATAAATATGTGCAACTTGTGATCTTTTAACTTCACCTTTTCTGAAATCCTTTTCCTCATCAATTTAGCTGTTTTCATTTTTGCTTCATGTCACGTTCCAAAAAATTAGACTAATTTTAGAATAAATTAAACCGCTTTATCTCCTTCAATCCTTTAATTTTAAATTATAGGACTTCTTTGTTGTCGATTCTAATTTGTAAAATTGGAATTTTTGTTTAATCTCTTAGTTTAACTGAATTAAATTTCTTAAACTGGTGGAAAGATAAGTTTTTTTTTTTTTTTTTTTAATTAAAACCTCTCATTTGAGATTTTGAAGTTTATTATTAGAAAATTTCTTCAAATCTTTTAAGCCTTTATTTATTATTCCCTTTTTGGAATAAAATCATTTGGTATATTTTGGAATTTAAGAGTCTTTGCTTTCAAGTGTGACTAATTTTTTTTTTTTATAAATTAATTATTTTGGAAAAAGGGAAAAGATAAAACAAATTAAATTAAACCCAAACCTCCCCCTCCCTTTTCCTCTCCCTCTCTCTCTTCCTCCTCTCATCGCGAAACTTAGTCGCCACACAACCCAACATTCTGGCGCATTTTCCCTCCGACGACACCACAGTGCAAACGACGACGATTGAAGATCGAAACAAGTTCAGCCCGACGCGAAACCCACCAGCTCTAGCGGCGACTGTTCTCTGATGGCGTGACTTGTAGGTGCAAACAAAAACCCACAATCGGCGACGCCTGCGAGCAGTATCCAGAAGCACTTGTGCGCGACCTCAGTGGCGGACGTCGACTCCCCTGTGCACGAAATTGAGTGATCCCACATTCGATCACGAGCGATCCAGCGATGGTGACGGCGTCTGGCAGAGGATGAAACGGCGTTTGGCAACGGTGGCGACTTTGTAGCAACATCCACGCGGTTGGAACACCCTGCAACAACGGTTTTCCCCTTTCCGTAAGGTTTGGCACTTACCCATGGAACTTCTACACCGGATTCCAGTTATCCATTGCTTAACGGCTTCTAATATACGGGTTTGAGCGAATTCGGGCACCAACCAGCAAGACTTGGAGTCGATTAAGTAAGTCTTGGTGGATAAGAATGCTCTGAATTCTTTTTCTAAGTAGATTAAGGTTCTTACAATATGTCTCTAATGCTTCAAAGCTCTTAATTGTAAATTCGGAATAGTTTTGGGATTATTTGGACGATTTTCAGTGAGGTCCCAAAGTTGTCTCCGTGAGCTTTAGGCATTATAGCCCTATCTAGATTCAATCGACTTTAATTTAGATGTGATAATTTAGTTCAAAATGCTTTTCAGTGAGGTCCCAAAGTTGTCTTGGAAAGACAAGAAAATCCAATTCGATTTGAAAATACTTAGGATCGTCGATGATACTGAATTCTTTAGATATTATATAAATGAATATTGGAAACTCTAAAGAACATTTTGCATGGCAAAAAGGAGGTGATATCGAGGCTGATCAACACTCCTCCAACCAACTCCCCCCGAACATTGAATTTGAGGAGTTTAATCACGATGAGGCGACTGTGGGACATGGTGATCGTGATGAGCACCAGATGACCAACTCCCCCCAAATTCGTCAGTGTCATACAGAGTAGCTTGACACATGTAAGAAGAGGCAGGTTGAACATGTAGAAGAAACACACAAAATCCATACAAAAACAAAAGAAAAGCAAGACTTATACGTGAGGAACTATCAGGAATTCGCAGTGATTTAGCGAACTTAACTAGCATGGTTCGTCTGTTGGGTGAAGAGCTAACAGAAGTTCATAAGCTCTGCGTCTAAAGTTTAAGGAAGGTAATAATTGTGTGTTGGGTTATTTACTAAACAATCGTTTAGATTTATCTAGATGATCATATAGTAAACTCTAAACAATTGTTTAGATTTATCTACACAATCATTTAGATTTGGATAGATGATTGTGTATCTTTATCTGGATGATCGTTTAGACACACTAAATGATCGTATATCTTTATCTATATGATCGTGTAGACATGCTAAACAATCGTTTAATGTTTCATTTATTTCTATCGGTTAACCCAAATCATGGTGCCAATGATGATTAAGATGATGAAGGAGGTAATAATGGAGGGACTGGTCATCATGATCATGGTGATGTGAGTGACCAAACAATTGATGGTGATCAAATAGTTGATGACCAAACAGTTGATGGGGGAGATATTGGACGAACCCCCTCCACGATTAGTTCATACCTAATAACGACGAGCAGCCCATGTAACCAATGCCCATGGACGTAGCTATTGAAGGCCAAAGAGTCGATGAAGAACGAATGATCGATGAACCATCAATTGGACCGATCGTTGAGGTCGATGAACCTTTCATAGTTATTGAAAGTGTAACATTTGAAGAACATACAGTTGATGAACCATCAATTCGACTGATCATCGATGAAGGTCAACTTCCTGAACAACCATTCAATGAGCGGACCCACTTCGACCTAAATTCTTCCATTGAGTTACAAGCTGATTCTGAAGGGAGTGCAACATAAGAAGAGGTCACTCAAAAAAAGGTATGACCGTAGTATAAAATATTGGCACACTCAAAACACCATAGTCACGAACTAAGAATCTAATTGCAGGAGGAATTTGAATGCCCTGAGTGCCGGAAAAGTTTACATTTGAAGATGTGAAAAGGGAAAAAAAAGAGGTTGAGTCTCGAAGAGCTCAACCAACCCTAGATATCCCTAGATTACCCCAACCACTTCTAAACGAGCCTCACCCACCTCCAAGGGAATTGAAACCACCCACAGGTGTTATAAATTTGAACCCATTGGTCCTAGTTTCTAACTTTTCCACTAGGATGGTTAGATCATATGTCTCACTATTCCCGATCTTAGATGTTCTATGGTCGGCATACAAGACATGGAGAGCCAATCCAGAAACAAAAAAACGAAGAGCGAATGGTGGTGTATACCTTCTGAACGAAGGATTTCTTCAAAACACTCAAGAAGAACACATGAGTGCTTGGGGATGTGAGTATTTAATAGTTCATTGATCATTTAGTCATAAACGATTGTGTTGTTGGTCATGTACGATTGTATAGAATTATCTACACGATCGTATAGATTGATCAACATGATCATGTTGTTATTACGTAGACGATCCTGTACGTAATCTACACGGTCGTATAGATTGATCTATATGATCTTATAGTTTGATCTACACGATCACATAGATTGATTTACATGATCGTATAGAATTGTCTACACGATCATATACATTATCTAAACAATCGTACATAATTAAGTACACAACCATTTATAATTAACTACACAATCATTTAGAATTAACTGCACCATTAATTATTTGTATTATGATATGGACGTTCTAGCGATGCACGTCCATCAAAAGCTGTATACAAGACCTAACCTCTGCCAATATTGATTCATAGTAGTGGATTCGAGCTTCATAGTATAGATTATCCAATTTTAGTTACAATTTGAATCATGGTTATAAATACAATCTAGTATATATTTATCTTTAGGATGCCATTGTGGAATCGGAAGGTAATTCGACAAATATTCGTGTAGATGGTTTGGTAATAAACGACGAAAATGTGGCACTCTGGACGAATTAAGAAGAACATATGAAGCATTGGGCGAGCAATGAATTCTTTCTTGACTATGTGCTTGGTGCATTTGAGGAGTACAAGCCTGGATGGAATAACGTGGAATTTGTCTTCGGGCCAATAAATATTAGACAACACTGGTTGATGGCTTCCATTGACCTATGTAATGCAAGATAAAGGTCTTGGACTCCATGCCGAACTACATCCTTGATGAAATTGTGAATGGTTATCTGCAACGGATGGCCAGATCAATATCGTCAATGTTGATAGTTGTTCGCCATGATCAAGGTCATCCAAACTTCCATACAGTATGTGGGAAGTGAAACGATCAAAAGTGGTCTTCTAGTCGGGCAAATCTTTAGATTGTGGTATTTATTGTGCAAAATTCATTGAATATCTTGTAACGAGAAAAGATAGTAGTAGCTTGCAACAAGGAAATATGCCACTATTTAGGAAACAATATGTTGCCCAATTGTGGGCTAATGAATATTTATGATAATTTAAAATTCATTGCATATTTCACATACGAATATAATATTTATGGTAATTTAAAATTCATTGCATATTTCACATACGAATATAATATTTATGGTAATTTGAAATTCATTGCATATTTATATACAAATATAATATTGATGGTAAGATGAATTTAATTGTTTAGATCATACTAATAGATCGTTTAGGTATAATGACACGATCGAGTTAGGGTTGGCAAAATTCTCCGCGGGGAATCCTTGGTTTGACCGGGGATGGGGTCAAACCGAGGAATTTTTTCGGGGCCCCGTCCGGGGACGGGGATGGTATACCCGACCTCGACCCCGACCCCGACCCCAATTTTATATATTTATATTTTTAATATTTATAAATATATATTTATAATATATAAAATAACTTATTTATATGTATGTTTATAATGTATACTATAGACTTATAGTGTTGTGAGCCCATATTGAATATATAAATTATAAATTTAAGCTCAAAAGTCAAGCCCAAACTTAAACAATTAAAAGAAAAAAAATGAGGATTCCCACGGGGATCTAATAGGGGATTCCCCACGGGGAATTAGTAGAGGAATCCCCACGGGGAAACGGGGAATGGGGCCCCGCGGGGACCCTGTTTCCCCGATGGGGAATCCCCGCCCCTGTCCCTGTCGAATTTTCCCCACGGGACCGGGGATGGGGGAACGGTCTAACATCAACCAACACTTGCTACCTTTTGTGATGGTAAATTTTCGAAGTTGTTAAAGTCTGACCGTCAAGAACACATTCAACAGTAAACAACTTTGCACACAAAGTTTGAGCATTTATATGCCACAGTGCAGCCGTAACAATTGCATGCGAATAAGGAATCTCTAAACAATTGAATTCCATGCAATTATACGTATTTGCATGAAGACCCACCAACCCCCTGAATGTCCATCATCTACATTGATTACATGCATGTCAACCAGGGAAACATGATACATTCTAGATTTCAAATTTTTAGCCTTCGGAATATCAAATGCGTAATCAGAAACTATGTTTGTGCATGCAATTATGTTTGTCGACGAATGTAGAACCAACCCTGTAACCACTCACGTATATGCTCTAACAGTTTTGTGATGGGGAGTTCTCGAGCATCCTTTAGTACTAAATTAAGGCATTCTACAATGCTTTTGGTCATCTTGTCATACCTACGGTGGACTTGGTAAACTCTTGCTCACCATTCTACCCCAATTCTTCGAGATATCTCATTACACTAGGATTCTGTTGGAGCTTGGCCTAATAAATTTCACAATCAGACATCCTATACGCTTTGGCCGCAAGATAGAAATGAGGGATTATATCATCGTTTTTTAATTGGGTCATCAAATTATTCTAAATGTGATATATGCATAGTGCATGAAATGCCTCGGGGAATATAGATGCAATCGCTTTTCCAATTGAGATATGACGGTAAGATATAATGACTAATTCCATAATTTCTCCGATTAAAACCTTTAAATTAGTCATGAACCAGGTCCAAGCTGCATTGTTCTCATTGTCCACGATACATAATGCAATTGGGTAGATGTTGTTACCGTAGATGCATGTTGCTATTAACAACCTTTGTATTTCTCATGCAAGTGGGTCTCATCAAGCATAATGACGGGACAAATGTAGTTCAAGAATCCTAATGCCATGAAGACATATTTAAAGTATTGTTCATCTTCTATTTCAACCTGAAAAAAACACCTAGATTTGCAATGTTTCATCGAATGCCTTACCCTGCATATGATCCTTCAGGCGACCTCGTGCAAATATCAATGCATATTTTCTTGTGCAGTAAGCCCGTTCGTAGCTTATATTCACTCCATAATCTCTTCGAACACCTTCAATTATATCCTTTAGGTGATATGATCGTATTTGGACTTGATTAAGTATTCAATGACCCAACTCTTAGTCTGTTGATGATTACCACTCCTTATTTAAAGTGTGTACGTATGTATGCTCAGATAATTTACCACCTTAAAGGAATCACTTCCTACCATTTTTTTTTGCACGGATGCACCACTTACATTTCTCCACTAAACACCATACGGTTTATAAGCTCTTCGTCGACTTCTTTACATAGTAGTAAAAATTCTTTTTTATTGCAAGCATTGACAATTTAACAAATAAATCATACTTGAAAAGGAAAATGTAACGAACGTTTATATCCTCTTTATTTAGAAAATCACGAGGTATTGCGATAAGTTCATCATAAGATGGGCAATCAGATGCTCTAGGTACATCTACGAATGACTGAATATGAGCATTTTGTTGTATTGGATCTGAGGGCATCACGGATGGTGGGATTGGAGTAGGTGGGGTTGGATCATGAATAAAAGGTGTTGGAACTGATTATGGACCTAGAGGTTGTATGTATCCATATTCAACATAAGTCTGTGAGGTGCATCTCATTTGGATGTTGTGACCCATTCAAGTTTCATTTCCATCATCTCCCATGTTACATGGTTCGATACCCCATTGGATTTTTAGTCCAAGTTGGAGTTTGTTAGTTTGTATGTCCTAAAACTCGCAGTTTGTAATCTTTAAACATATTCTATTTGCAATAAAATTGTTATTAAGGTTTATTCAATAAAGTTGTTATTGAACATGTAAATTTCACTTGTAAAACCTAAATCCAATGAACTAACGAACCCCTGGCTATAACATGAATACATAAACTTTATATAAAGATATAAAAGATGATCAAGTTTGAGTATATAGCCAAAACAGTATAAGTATAAGGATGAGATTGGGTACCATATCCTGGGGGCACTATGGATGCGGCCCGTTTTGTATTTTATACAAATAATGTGACCCCGAAATCGGTCATATGGAGGCATACAATTGAGGACATCCTATGCAAAAGATGTTTGCATAAGACTGGACCATGAAATAGTCACTTTTCTTTATAATACCATTTACTATTAAAACTTACTATTTCAACTCGATGACCTAAGGTAACTCGATCTCAATCTTGAGTTAACAATGAACTCTTGTTTATTTGAGATTATCCTTTATCTGCAATGGTGAGAGTGACTCAACATCTCTGCTCAATAAGCCTCCTATTTTAGGGATAAGACTGGGTACATAGTTGGGGACATAGTATTGCAAGATGAAATTCCCTTCTACCCGTTTTCAGGGTGAACAGATAGGTTGTTCACTTAAGTACTGACTCTTAGTCATAAACAAGGGCCCCGCTCTCTCTATGACTAAGAGGGACTCGGTTTATTGGTAGGGCCATAAACCAATTGTTCATTAGTGAATTAGGCAGAGTTAAGTAGTAAGATGTATTACAGAGGTAAAATGGTAATTTTGACCCAACAATAAATATGAATAACCTATGAATGATCGACTTACTGATTAT